>NC_071348.1:15683986-15987016 GCF_027744825.2 Synchiropus splendidus
AACAGCACAGGAGGCCGAGTTACAGGCAGTTGTCAGCGGACTGCAATATGTGAAAAAGAAGGGAATAAAATCCTGACGAATTGTGACTGACAGTTGGTATGTGTCGGAAGGGCTGAAAGATAACTTTAAATACTGGCAGCAGCGAGACTTCCAGAATTACAAAGGTAAAGAGTTGGAACATCGTGACTTATGGATAGTGGTGAAGCAACTGCTACAACACATAAAACTTTGGGTGACCCATGTCAATAGTCACACGGGAATCCAGGATTTTGATCACATGTGAAATGATGTGGTCGACAAACTAGTGCAGACTAGAGCAGTTGCAGGAGGCACTTTGATTTTTCCTGATAAATGGAAGAATGACCAAGGGAAGCTTGTCATCCCACAGGAAGAAAGGTTGGATTATGTCCGGCATATTCATCGTGCTTTGCTACATGTCGGAAACGAGAGAACGCAGAGATGGATGGTTGATAACGGGATTGAGGCCGGTCCTCTCAAAGACACAATATCACTGGTTAGACATGACTGCGAGATATGCATGGAGAAGGGATTGTTACCTCCTATTGCTTATCAAGAAGGTAAAATTGCTGAAGAATTCCCAGGCATTTCCGCGTCTATGGATGTAGGAGTCCTGGGGAGTCACTTCGGTCAATATAAAAAATTCCTGGTAATGGCTGATAATGGGGGAGGACACACACGAGTTTACCCCATTAAGAAAGAAACCACAAGGACAGCAAAAGAGTGTGTAATGTCATTTATTCAGGGGAATCCAGTCAAAACCCTCAGATCGGATAATGCCGCCATGTTTACTTCGAAGCACTTTCGTTCATGGTTGGAACAGGTGGGGATACGACATGTCTTATTCATCCCGCACCAATCCAACACAAACGGAGTCACGGAACGTGCAGTGCATGCGACAAAATTGCAAATACTATTATATAAGCTCAGATGGCACTTACCTGAAAACCTCTTTGCCATTAACCGACAGCTCAGTCTACCTAATTTACGGGGTTCTACCCCTGCCCACTCTCACGAGCGGTCTGTATCGTTACAGGTGGGCAGTGAGGTGTGGATACTCGCCACTGGAAAATCTACCACAATAGTGAAAGTCGAAGGGAACGTACTTACGGGAAAAGATGGCCACAGGTACCAACCCAAGCAACTTCGACTTAAGTGTAAAACTCAGGATGGAAGCTGACCGAGACCATTTGCCAGGATGGGATCAGGGGGTAGGGGAGGACTATGTTAAGATGCTCTCCGATCGAGTCTTCCCAAATAATGGCCTCCTTGTTATGACCTGGGATGGTATTAATCATTCCTGGAAAAAAGGGATTGTTATGCCCTATACTCACCCCACCACCGGTGTTAGATGGTCTAATTATGAACCTGGTGATTGTGTCCTTTGTGCTGCGCCCGTTTTCGTCCTCATTTGGTCTGGAGATGCAAAGTACAAGCATGAGCACCGTCCTAAACGAATAGAGGTAGGAGCTGAACATCTGATGTGCGGGATCGAATTAATGGGGTCTGCCCCTTCACGTTCTGCAAATGCTGCTGGGAATCGTGGGGATGTCGAGACCAAATATTACGCAAAGACACCCATTGCAGGCCATGCACCTGTGGCAGACGTGACGGGGTTTGGAATGTGTGCGATACAGGCACCCCCTGGCAGATAAACCCAGCACAGTTCTTGGCACTACGGTATCGTTTGCACTCAGACGATCACCTTCCACAGCCACCGTTTGCTTTACGGGCCAGTATCATAGATTCTTGGAACTGTCCTATTCTGATATACCAGACTATGATGTCTATTGGCGATGACAAACTCTCATCTAAGCAGGAAAGGAAACTCTCAGTTATCCCCAGGGATACCACCATGAAGTGGGAAGACTTTCTCCCATGGAGATGGGAGGATGGTTTACATCTGTCTGGAGATGGAAGCCTATCCTTGCCAGGCTATAGTTGGAGAGATTGGGAATCCACCTCCATGGGAAGGTGGTGGACCGAGCAAATATGGCCCCAAGATAGGGTGGCTAAGGCAAAAATATTCTACCCTGACGTGTACAACTATCCCCATTTAACCAACAATAAGAGGATTTTTACAACTTCTGGAACCTTGCCCAGGCATGCTAAAGAGACACAGGAAGCCAGGGTCTCCACTATTAAACGTAACCTTATTCTTGTCACTGAATGCGGCCCACGAGTAGTGTCCGGGGCAGCCCGTGTCCTTATCACGCTCTCTGGCTTCACATGGTACCCGTTGGGGGTCTTCATGGAAGTTGACACAAAGGACTTGATGATACTGACCAATGTCTCGATCCCGGTTAGACCTGTAACAAGGACAAAGGTGACTGGATGGAGGTCAGCTTGGCTGAAGAGGAAATCTAAGCTCAGCCGTACTGGATTTACTGAAGCTGTCCTGGATCAGGAAATGCCAGGCTGCACGTTTTTCCAGCAGCACCTGGGGCCACGCCTAGGAAGTGTGATTGGTCCAGAGGGGGAGAGGAATAATCCCAAAAATATCCCGGCTATTATGAACCAATCAGGAGAGATCAAAAAGACGGTGTCGCAAGAACTAATGCCACCACCCTCTTCTCACCCACAGGATCTCGATAGTCCTGGGTCAGAAGACGAGGAGGTGCCTAAAGTACGCGATAAAGGCAAGCGACCAGCTAGTGGTAAGCAATCGCGAATAGCCCTCCTTCTCAAAAGAAGAAAGGGAAAGAAGGAATAATGAATTTATGGAATAAATTCTGGTATTGGAAAGCTAGGTGCTGGTGGCAATTTAAGGCGAGACAACAATTGGCATATAAAGATCAGGCCAAAGATATACAGCACCAGACGCCAGCTACAATTTCCAGGAAACAAATTGAATATAAGACCCATACCAGCAGTGTCACCCGACGTTGGAAATCAAAAACAGTACACAGTAAAAACTGCACCGTTTTGACCCCGAATACTAGAGAGATATCTTTGCCAATTGCAACTGATATAAATGGCATTCAATTAGATCAAGCCCCATGGATAAAACAAGCAATTGTTCATATAAATATCCATGGAGCTATTAGTGGCACTTGTGAGTATGAGAAACCAAAACTTGATAGTCAGGAAGTGAAGAGTCAGGTGACCACCTAGACACTCAAACGAAGACGTCGCAGAAGCGCGGAAAACCCCGTGAACAAAACTGCCGCAACTGCCACTTGGACAGCTACTACCATGTCAATCACCCCCAGTCCGATTAATCAACAAGGAACTATTGACGTGTCCCAAAACCAAATGGTCAGTAGCATGGTCGTTTCCGAACCCGGAAATAATACCACAACAGAAATGAATACTCAGGTCACCTTATCTATTAGAGAAAATGAAGGGAATCTAGGTACAGCAATAACTGAAAAGAAGACAGTCATTGCCACATCTCCTATTGATTCCATAACCATGCATACCCCAACTATGACCTCTGATCAAATGGAGACTAGCATAATCCCAACAACTGATGGCAAAATAGTCGACATAGATACGACGGCCACAATGTTCACATCAGGCCCTACCAAGATAAAGAATAACAGCTCAGAGCCCGCAGATTCCCATAAGGAAGGCATGGGAGAATGTGATATCCCATGTAAGAGTGTTAATGTGTCAAATTGTGATGAAGGACTCATGAGCTGGCTCCTCCAGGCATCACAGGCAGCGTATGAGAGGCTGTGTGAATATAAGGCCCAGTGTAAACGGAAGAATCAAACTCAATATGAATACGACACCTGGGAAGATATAATAACTCGTTATGGACATACATCCAAGGAATTTGTAACAGTAAAAGTAAAGTTAATAAATCATGAAGAGATGAGACTTTCCGGATTGTCCATCGGTCTTAGCTCTGTTAAAACCTGTTATTATAAAGTTTTTGCCCAACAAACGAGACGGGGCTGGACGATGGGAGAAGATAGATACTATCAGATGAAAACATGTCAGACAATCAATAGCACCCATGTGTGGAATGCTCCACTTACCAAAAGGGTAGAACAAGCTAGCTATAATAATAAAAGTTAAGTAGCTGGCGCTGTGGAGACGGCTGCCTCTCCAGTAGCTCTTCAGTCTTTAGCTCTTTTTTACCTTTTTCAACTTCTTTTCATCTACTTTCTTCACTCTCCCGGTGGAGTGATTGTGTGTTTTATGTATCCTATGGATACTTTAGACTTTTTAACGAAAACAAGAGCCAGTTTCCTCACCTACTCACGCGAGGACCTGCTGGCTCTGCAAACAAAGGGACGAGCCGGGATACGACATCGCATTCCGGTGGAGCTGAGGAGGAGACCTCGGGGCTGCAAGGCTGGCGCTAAGCTAAAGACCGAGCGTACGGAGAATCGGAGACGCTACAAGCCATCAATTCCCTCCGTCATCATGGGGAATGTGAACTCGCTGCCGAATAAGATCGACGAGCTGTCCGCACTGAACAACCAGCGGATCTACCGGGAAAGCAGTCTGTTCATCTTCACGGAGACATGGCTAAACCACCTCGTTCCGGATGCTAACGTTGACCTGCCTGGATTCACTGCTGTGAGAGCTGACAGAGACACTAAGGCAAGCGGGAAAAGCAAAGGTGGGGGTCTCATCATGTATGTGAACAACCGCTGGTGTAACCCAGGTCATATCTCCGTAAAGACAATCTCTTGTTGCCGGGACCTCGAGCTGCTAGCTGTTAGCCTGCGGCCATATTATCTGCCGAGGGAGTTTAGTCACGTGATCACCGTCTGTGTTTACATCCCTCCGAGAGCGGACGCAGCCACTGCCTGTGAGAAAATCCACGCTGTCACAGCAAGGCTGCAGACACAGCACCCTGATGCACTCATGATCATCTCTGGGGACTTTAATCATGCAACTTTGGACTCTACTTTGGCTGCTTTCAACCAAGTTGTAGACTGTCCGACCAGAAACAACAGGACAATTGATCTACTGTATGTTAATGTACGGGATGCATACAGAGCGACTCCCCTCCCCCCACTAGGGAAGTCTGATCACAACCTGGTCCAACTACAGCCACTGTATATCCCCCTTGTCCAAAAGCAACCGGTTGAAACCCGATCCATCAGGAGGTGGTCCCCTGAGAAGGAAAGTGCCTTGAGAGACTGCTTTAACACCACAGTCTGGGATGTGCTGTTGAACCCGCCTGGTGAGGACATAGAGGAGATGACACACTGTCTGACAGATTATCTTAACTTCTGCATCGACGTGGTCTCCCCTGTCAAGACTGTCCGCTACTACCCTAATAACAAGCCATGGGTCACGCGGGAAGTCAAGACTGTCCTCAACAAGAAGAAGACTGCCTTCCGGAGTAGAGATAAGGAGGCCATGAAGGCAGCTCAGCAGGAGGTGAAGCACTGTGTGAAGGAAGCTAAGGACAGCTATAGGAGGAAGGTGGAGCAGAAGCTGAGGGACAACAACATGAGGGAGGTCTGGCAAGGTGTGAGGACCATCACAGGTTTCAACACAAAGTCCAGAGCCGGCGGGGGGACAGTGGAGAGGGCAAACGAACTGAATGACTTCTTCAACAGGTTCAACCAGCCCCTGCCCCCCCCACCCCCACCCTCACCACAGCCATCCCACCCTCCCTCCTTCACACAACAAAGCACAACAACACCCTCCTCCTCCCCCACATCAACACCATCGCCACCACACCTCACCACAGACCAGGTCAGAGGAGAGCTGAGGAAGCTCCGACCCAGGAAAGCTGCAGGCCCAGACAAAGTGTGTCCAAGACTACTGAAGACCTGCGCTGCAGAACTGGGGGAACCAGTACAACGGATCTTCAACCTCAGCCTCCAGACTGGGAGAGTGCCAACACTCTGGAAGACATCCCGCATTGTTCCAGTTCCGAAGAAGAACCGGCCCAGCGAGCTGAATGACTTCCGACCAGTGGCACTCACTTCACACCTGATGAAGACGCTGGAACGGCTCTTCCTCAGCCTCCTCAGACCTCAGGTACAGCACGCCCAGGATCGCCTGCAGTTTGCATACCAGCCAGATGTTGCCGTGGAGGATGCCATCCTCTACCTACTCCATCGAGCCCACTCCCATCTGGACAAGGGAAGCGGCACAGTGAGGATTCTCTTCCTAGACTTCTCTAGTGCCTTTAACACCATCCAGCCTTCTCTGCTTCGGGACAAACTGGGCAGGATGGGAGTGGACCCCCACCTGGTGGACTGGATCTCCGACTACCTCACTGACAGACCACAGTACGTCGGGCTGAAGGACATCACGTCTGACACTGTGGTCAGCAGCACAGGAGCCCCCCAGGGCACAGTGCTGGCCCCTGTTCTCTTCACCCTGTACACATCAGACTTCTGCTACAACTCAGAGCTGTGTCACATTCAGAAGTACGCAGACGACACAGCCATTGTCGGGTGCATACGGGATGACAGGGAGGAGGAGTATCGGAGACTGGTCAGGGACTTTGCTGCATGGTGCCGCACCAACCACCTACAGCTCAATACCTCTAAAACGATGGAGCTGGTTATTGACTTCGGGAGGTCCAAACCAAGACCGCGACCAGTCCTGTTAGAGGGAGCTGAGGTGGAGACTGTGGACTGTTACAAGTACCTTGGGCTGTGGCTGGACAATAAACTGGACTGGACAACACACACCAGCCACCTGTATAGGAAGACACAGAGCAGGATGTACTTCCTGAGGAGACTGCGGTCCTTCAACATCTGCAGTAAACTGCTGCAGATGTTCTACCAGTCTGTGGTTGCCAGCGTCCTTTTCTACACCGTGGTGTGCTGGGGGGGCAGCATATCCAAGAAGGACACTTCCAGACTGGACAAACTGATCAGGCGGGCCGGCTCTGTGGTCGGCATGAAGCTGGACTCTCTGGTGACCGTGGCAGAGTTGAGGACTCTGGACAAACTGCTGGATATTATGGACAACACCAGCCACCCTCTGCACACCGTCATCAGCAACCAGAGGAGCTTGTTCAGTGAAAGGCTGCTGCTCCCCAAGTGTCGGACCAACAGACTTAAGAACTCCTTTGTACACCACGCCATCGTACTCTACAACTCCTCACTTGGGGGGAGGAAGTAGTAGGGTACACCACGCTTTACCACATAGAAATGGACACCTGCTCTTACAATGTGCAATACCCATCTCAATGTGCAATAACCATCCCTATGGTGCAATAACCCTTTTTAACCTAGTTTAATTTTTAACTTTTTTATTCTTTTTATTTTGTTTTATTTTATTTTTATTATTATTATTATTTTTTTTTTATTATTATATATATATATATTTTTTTAATCTTATTTTATTTTCAATTGTATTTTTACTTCCAGGTTATTAGTATTATTATTTTTATTTCATTTGTATTTTCTTTCTTATTCTCTGTGTGATGCTCTTCCTAACTGCATGCCCTTCCTTGCCTCTATTGTTACTGGAAACGTAAATTTCCTGGAGGGAGTCATCCCAAAGGGATCAATAAAGTCAAGTCTAAGTCTAAGTCTAAGTCTAAGTCTAAAAACATGGGAACAAGAACTGTGGACAACCATAGGAGCTTATGGAAATGAAGAATGGGACAAAAGTAATCAAATAGGACAACTCCTGCTAGATATAGCCCCCCTACCTTTTTCGGCTAACTCTGACCCCGAATTGTTAAACACTGATTCGACTGACCCTGCTCCTAGAAGAATTAGAAGAGGGCTGGAGTACACATGTTCTTGGGAAATGTTCCAAAAGGTAGAGACAAAAACCATGCTGTTATTATCGGAACCTATTCTTACCACTGTAGCAGCAGCGAATCAAGCTAAACATGAAGGAGAGAAGGAACAACAAGTTAAGTTTTTTCTCTCCACACCAGAAGAAAAACAATTTGACAATCGTCTTTATTTGATGACAAATGGTTATAAACCATGGTTGGACGGCAAGTCTCCCCCGGACACTCATTTCAGGGAAGAGGAGGTTTATCCCAGGTGTCAACCAGAGAAAGATTGCACAAACAAAGGGCCTAAGAATGATGAGTATGACACTAGCCCACGAGACTCTGGCTTACGTAATGTTTATTGGAAGTGGCATCTGTTGACCACTATGAGTGAACAAAATAGGGGCAAGATTAATGGATCGGGAAGAGAGTGCATTGCAGATCAGCATCCGGGTAGTAATTTCTGGAAACTTTGGCTCAAATACCCTGTGGTGCAAAGAAGAGTTATGTGGTACAAATTAGGGGCATTGCAAGAAGATGGTATATTATGCCATAATAAACAGTTTGACGGTAAAGGGATGGAAGAAGGAAATGATTGTCACAAAGAACCATGCGAGTGCCGAAGGGATCAAATAGGCCTCGCAATCCCTATGATGACGAAGCAGCCTTGGAGAAACTGGGTCAGAAATAATCAGTCAATATGGTGGGCTGAGGCTAAGGAATGTTTGTCTCAAAAGCTTGGAATAAACATTACCCATGTTAAATACGCATATCAGCTCATTAATGAGAAACCTAACAATACAGAAAATAAGATATTTTATCCAATGAGAGGAAAAGACTGGCCAGAAGCAATGGAGAATTGTACAACGGACTTACCAGTTAATCTATCCTGCCCAAGTAGCCAATCAATAGGTCAACAACCGAATAGTCATGAACACACTATTTCTCCCACATGTCTGAACAATAAGGCTAAAGATGATCCGACGGTCTTCTTTATAGCATGGGAATGGTCACAGTTAGCTGGTCTCATTTTGGGGCAAGGATTAGGATGGAATTTGTTTGACACGGAAAGTTTAGAAATGCTGATATGGCCACACCTAGTATCATATGAAGAATTACGAACCCCTAGTGATGAAGGAAAAAATATCACTGTGATACACAGGTTCCTTGCAAGCCCAGGATTGCCGAATTCAGTAAATCCACTCAACACTCTGTGGGGAAAGGTTAAAAACTATGAAGTAAAAGTTTGGACTGAGCAAGGAGTATGGGGATATGATTCAGTACACCAGAAGAATATTACTGAATGGAATAAACCATCTACGGAGGGACTCCAAAATGATGACCAAAAGACGTGGTACACCGCTCGTAAAGAAGCAACATTATTGTTTAACCCGAGCCAATTATCGGGAGACATTACTCAGATAAAAGGAGGTAAAAGAACCTCGGGAATGGCCCTCCAGGATCAATTAACTAATTATCAAAATTTCTTAAGAAGGAAAGAGGTCTCCTGGAACGATTCCAATGGGGAAGTGTCTATACGAGCCTGGCCTTATCTCGCAATGAAACCATTACTCGTAGAGGCCTCATCAAAAGATAGAGGTCAGAAAAAGGGAAAACATGAAGATATCTCTATAAGGTACACAGCGACGTTTCTGTTGCCCGATCATCTGAAAACAGTCAAACAATATTTTAAACAACACTCGGAATGGCGCCATGTAAGAACAATTCAGTCATCATTCCCGTTTGTCCATACTACCCTGATGACTACGGAAAGATTTCTGATAGCAGGGCTAGACCTCTTTGAGGTCAACAATACAAAACAAACAAAGAGTCAGGAGTTTGATAAAACTGAATTCAAGAAGACTTGGTTCCCCGTTATAAGTAGCGTTCAATATCCACAGCTCAGATGGCAACCCCAAGACCCCGAGCATTTTAGTTTAAACGTTACAGGATATCAAGGGTGTTTTCGCACACCCAAACTAAAACCTGAATCGTGATTATAGTCACAACTCTAATCCATGTTACCCGCATCAGTGGGGTTATATCCCGTGTAATAGATCTGGATGTTTTAATTGGTCCCAAGCAGCCAAGCAAATAAAAAGAGAACATGAGTCCTATTTTACTACTAGGTGGGGAACACATGGCACATTGTTGAAAAACAGGGAGAAAATGTGTGGACGGCTTGGGATACATGTAGCCATACCACACTGGCCGAAAGTAGCAGCTCCGATTGGGCTTTTGGAAAGTATAAATCCAGGGTTCCTCATGTATAATCGATACGAAACATCTCGAGACCAATTATGTGATAAGGACAATGTCTATGCAAAGTCACAGACACATGTTTTTGAACTGAATGAAAGAATCCTCTCAAAGATGAAATACAGTAATTCATCCCCCTGGTATATTCCAAAAGGGGAGAGAAGCTGTGTCTATGAGGAATATAGTGCCCCTAAGATTAATATAACCAGGGACCCATATGCCTGTGAAAAATTAAACGATTATTGGCATGTTGTACGTGACTTTCGGAAGAAAGTACCGACGGCAGGATGGTTGGGATTTTTTGGAATAATGACGGAAGCTATGATGTATGGAATAGGACAGGGAGTCGTAGATACGGCAGCAGCTGTGTGGGAAATTATCGGATTAATATGGTGGTACCTAAAATGGATACTAATTGTATTGGCGATCCTCATAGCTCTCGCCGTAATCTCCAAAGTAGTCACCTTATGTCGGTGCCTTAATAGTATATGCTGCTATCCGTGCCGTGCAGCCAAAAGACGAAAAGAAAGACAAGAGAAAGAGTTCTTGAAAAAGGCTCTTCGAGATGTCAAAGAAGACATAAAGAAAAGGAAACAACAAAAATGGAAAAAAGTCAATGGACAAAGGGTATAGCGAAGTTTGAATTAGGAACCCTGCTTGTGTCTTACGGATATAAGGATTAAGGTACTGGTTACAAAAGTACCTGAGGGGGAAGTGAATAAGGAAAATCTCAGGGTAAAAATCATGATTTTAACATGACTGTTAGCCACCATTTTAATAATATTTGTATTACTTAACTTTAAAATTACCCAGTTCTCCTACGGAGAAGATTGGTGTCAGAAGACGAACATTACACTCTGTAAATCCATAGTTACTTAGAGTTCTCTTAAAACTCTCCTGGGGTGGAGAGAGAGAGGTCGAAACTACCACCGTAATAACAGAAAAATACATCTTAATCAGTACCAAAGCATTGGTTTACGATATCACCTCGGGACTGACTAAATGACAAAATGATACAACCCTGCAGAGCAATGTATTACGCTCCATGGCTTATTACCCACGTTACATTAAACACCCAATAGTGTTTGAACACTGCACAGAGCAAGGAACTAGTTTGGTCTATCTTCTGGATGACACTGACATGGGCATATATTGGAACAGATGTACTGACGTTTCGTCTTCGTCAACAGGAGACTCAAGGTAATCCTGATGATATGGATTCTGTTTAAAAAATTAGCTGGAGGAGCTTCCTTGTATGTCTCTGTGTTTTATATAGGTTATCTGATGGGGACTTGTTACCCCATGAAGATATGGAAAACTTCGAACAGCATAAGATTGTTTGAAATGGCGTCTACTGTTTGTAGACCTTCTCAAAATTAACATTTTGTAATGTTTCTGCAGGGCCCAATTGTGGTTACAGACGGGAACGACAAAGCAGATCAATGGGATCCATGGCACACACAAAAAACGAGAGTCCTGTTAGCCCTAGATGTGATCATGGAGCCCCTTGATCCCGAAACCAAAGTCCACCCTGTAGATAGAGGAAGACGTAGGATTTTTAGTTGGGGACCCTCAATTCTACCAAAATGGTTGAATACTGGAGGGATGAGCCCCGCATGAGATTTACTGCAAAGGTATCACGCGGTGTAGTTACCCAAGATCATAGAAAGAAGGTCCAAAAGCTATGGATACACATGAAATCAAAGCGAGGGAACAGGTCGTGTGGTCATTCGAAAAAGAGACCCCGTTCATCCTCCAGGTATGGCCACGTTTTGTGGTAATGTGCCAGGAGAATGAACGATTGAACCATTGGCTCCCAGTTGTATGTGCTGAACACTGGGAGTTCACGTTCCCAGGGGATGATAAGCTGCCCCCATTGACCACGCACGCCTTTAGGGCGTACCATTGTTAAAATAGGACCTGGGCAGACATCCTGGATTGAACATGGAGCATTCCATCCTCCATACATGTTGGAGGGAATAGTACTGAAAACCGAACAGGTGGGAGAAATATACAACAAAGACTTGGGAAATGTATGCCCTGCCAGACCTTGGGGGCCAGGAAAAATACAGCCAGGCTATCAACCTCCAGGGGATCAGATTTACCTCTATGACCCAAACTTACTGATGGTGACTCAATGGCAGAAAGACGTCGTGAGTGTGTATGAGGACTGGGAAGAGTGTGTTACGAGGGAACATGGTGACTTGTGGCATGGGGGGTTTGATATACAACATTACCAAGGAGGATATTGTCCTAGTGGATACTATGAGTGGATCAAAAGGTTGTTGAAAGACAGACCAGTGGTGCCCACTACATTGGGTTGGCACATGCAAGGACCAGTCTCATGGGAAAATTTTGCCCGACTGGTGATGAGTGGAGATAAGGTAGAAGCAATGGCTGTGTTGGAGGGAGATCGTGACTGGAAGCGCCCTGCCATGCTCCAGCAGTACAAACGGCAACACTGGTGCAAATGGAGGCCCGCTCCCCGGAGACCAAACCAGGCGAGACGCTGGGTAAGGAGAGCTGCGACATCCAGTAGCACAGGGGTGACCTCTGGAAGGAGAAGCAATTTTCCGCACACTGA
Organism: Synchiropus splendidus; assembly: GCF_027744825.2. Classification (NCBI taxonomy): domain Eukaryota; kingdom Metazoa; phylum Chordata; class Actinopteri; order Syngnathiformes; family Callionymidae; genus Synchiropus; species Synchiropus splendidus. Next base: position 15,696,511 of record NC_071348.1, read on the forward strand.
GGAAGCACCTGCTAACTCGGAGTCGGGAGCTACTCCAGCCCCAAGGGCACCCAAGTATCGGAGGGCCTCCGTGATTGTAAACACGATGGCCATATCCTGGGAAATTGTCACCTGTGTGGGTTAAACATGAGAGGCACCAGATTTATCTTCCCAGATTCAGGACAGTTTGTAGAAGTCCCAGTTAACGTCACTCACATAGGGACAGACGACCCTGTGGGGATGAACACCATAGACATGCTAAACTCTGTACCCCCGAAACCACCGAGACGTCAGTCACCTACTCCGCTAGCTGAATACTCTGGTGGTCTAGGCCCCTTAACTCCGAAATCTGGGAGCCACACGACTTCTGGTCCACGAGATGAACATTCACCCAGCACCCCCCAAGATGAGGTTCCAGGTCCCTCAGCGCCTGAGCACCGGAGCAGAGAAGATGGTGACCACACTGCCCCTTTGATGCCCGACCCTATAACGTCTGCCAGAGCTAGATCGGCGTCAGCGCGGATGTGGATCAGCTACTACGTGAAAATGCTGAAGGAATTGGATGAGCTTGAGTGACAGCTGGGACAACAAGAAGACGAAGAAGGAGAATTCGAACCACTGAACCTTGGTGATTTAGACAAATGGTGAAGGAGGATATTTTCGGAGGGGGTTGTTGTATATACTGGAAAATCGAAAATATTATAATCAAAACTTGCTAAGTGATATTTGATAATATTTCTGATTTTTATCATTGATTTTGATGTTTGAACTTTAGTGAACTTATATGCTTTTGAACGTGAACTTTTGAACTCACGAACAAGTGTGTGCTTTGAACTTAAATTGAACTTGCAAACAGGATGTCCTGACGTGTGCTGACGTGTGCTGACGCAGATGAAACAGGATGTGCTGACCGGATGTGGTGAACCGCAAGGCACTGCAGACGCAAATGCTGACGCAAATGAAACTGGATGGGATTAACCGCCGGAACACGCGATCCATTTATGGGCATGTAATCAAAACCAGCTGTGTTGCTATAAAAACGCTCGGAAATGTGACACAGAGGTCCCTTTTTGCTTTTTGGCTTCATCCGTTTGCAGTAAGGTCTTGTATCTTAACTTTGGACGGTGCTCTTGCTATTGCTCTCAGACTATTTGATTTAATTCATTTTTATCGTACTCTTATTATTTTTTGATTTAATTCTTTTTATTGTATGTATTTTGATTATATGATTTTTGTCTGGCGGTACTTTTGATATTGTTGGGTATCAGCGTCTTAAGTTTATGGAGTTTATTGTTCATAATTGATTTTATTGTTTTTATTATTCTTTTATCAATTTTTTGAAGAAATACTTTTGTAACAAAAACATAATAAAATTGAGCACGAATTAAGTCCTGAAAAGGCACAACGGTGTTGATCCCTGACTACTAAAGAATCAACTGGCTCCTGTACTACCATCAATTGGGTTATAGGTGAGTTACTGTTTGATTTCCTCCTGTTCCTCACATGTAGTGAATGTCTCAAAAGGTAGCATTATTCCATCCTGAATTATTGTGTCAATGATAAGGTGGTAGTTTTAGACAGTTACGGGGAAATATGTTATTTAAAAGGAAAGGATTGAGGATCCCATCATGACTCCCTAAACGAAGTTAAGTAAAGTGACTACGGTAAGAGGTGTAGCATTGTAAGGTCAAGAACCTGTTTCTTAACAGGTCGGGCTAATTAAATAACCCGCTCAGTGAAGCGCCGACACTACTCACTAATATAATAAGGTGAGGTTGATACCCTTATTATAGTCTTAGAACCGTGTCCGCAACAAGAGGCTGACTGAGTTGAGCACCCGAGGGGCCCTTTCCCAGAGAGGCAAAGGGAGTTAGTGTGCTCGGAACTAGGGACGGCTTATGTTATAGCCAATCGCCTTGTACACAAAACCTTGAAAACCTAAACCCGACGACAAACGCCAAATATAAAAATGTTGTTAACTTTGGAAACACACTTCGGACAGCTTAGATTTGAGGTGCAACTACGAGAAAGACCCTTTCTGCTATAGTGGGAGGTGAAAATTTCATGTTCTGAAGTTTCCCTGCAAAGTTATGGCACAATGCAGAAAACGCGTTTTCAGGTTGAGATAAGGTCGATTCCGAAACGCCAAACATAAAAATGTTGATAACTTTGGAAAAACACTTCAGACAGCTTAGATTTGATGTGCAACTACTAGAAAGACCCTTTCTGCTATAGTGGGTGATGAAAATTCCATGTTCTGAAGCTTCCCTGCAAAGTTATGGCACAATGAGTGAAACGCGTTTTCAGCTTGAGATAAGGTCGATTTTGGAACGCCAAACATAAAAATGTTGATAACTTTGGAAACACACTTCAGACAGCTTAGATTTGATGTGCAACTACTAGAAAGACCCTTTCAGCTATAGTGGGAGGTGAAAATTTGATGTTCTGAAGCTTCCCTGCAAAGTTTTGGCACAATGCAGAAAACGCGTTTTCAGCATGAGATAAGGTGTGTTCCGGAACGCCAAACATAAAAATGTTGATAACTTTGGAAAAACACTTCAGACAGCTTAGATTTGATGTGTAACTGCTAGAAAGACCCTTTCTGCTATAGTGGGAGGTTAAAATTTCATGTTCTGAAGCTTCCCTGCAAAGTTATGGCACAATGCGTGAAACGCGTTTTCAGCCTGAGATAAGTTCGATTCCGGAACGCAAAACATAAAAATGTTGATAACTTTGGAAAAACACTTTGATGTGCAACTACTAGAAAGACCCTTTCTGCTATAGTTGGAGGTGAAAATTTAATGTTCTGAAGCTTCCCTGCAAAGTTATGGCACAATGCAGAAAACGCATTTTCAGCCTGTGATAAGGTGCGTTCCGGAACGCCAAACATAAAAATGTTGATAAGTTTGGAAAAACACGTGAGACAGCGTAGATTTGATGTGCAACTACTAGAAATACCCTTTCTGCTATAGTGGGATTTGAAAATTTCATATTGTGAAGCTTCCCTGCAAAGTTATGGCACAATGCAGAAAACACGTTTTCAATAAGGTGCGATCCGGAACACCAAACATAAAAATGTTGATAACTTTCGAAAAACACTTCAGGCAGCTTAGATTTGATGAACAACTACTAGAAAGAACCTTTCTGCAAGAGTGGTAGGTGAAAATTTAATGTTCTGAAGATTCCCTGAGAAGTTATCGCACAATGCACAAAACGGGTTTTCAGCCTGAGATAAGGTGGGTCTCGAACGCCAAACATAAAAATGTTGATAACTTTCGAAAACACTTCAGACAGCTTTGATTTAATGTGCAACTACTAGAAAGACCTTTTCTTCTATAGTGGGAGGTGAAAATGTCATGTTCTGAAGCTTCCCTGACTAGTTATATCAAAGTGGGCGGTGCGTCACGCCACCAAAAATGCTCATGAACAAAGTGGGCGGCACGTCACGGTCCCAAATATGGTAATGAGCAAAGTGGGCAGCGCGTAACGCGACCAAATATGGTAATGAGCAAAGATGGCAGCCCGTCACGCTACGAAATATGGCAATGTATAAAGTGGGCGACTGGTCACTTGTCCAAATACGGTAATGCGCAAAGTAGGCGACAAGGTGGGTCGCACGTCATGCGACCAAACATGGTAATGAGTAAAGTGGGCGGCAAAATGAGCGGCGCATGACGCCACCAAATATTATAATGAGCAAAGTGGGCGGCCCGTCAGGCGACGAAATATGGTAATGAACAAAGTGGGCGACGCGTCATGGGACCATATATGGTTATGAAAAAAGTGGCTGGCACGTTACACGCACAGAAACTGTAAAAAAAACGGGTGGGCGGAGCGTCACCTGAGCAAATATGGTAATGACCAAAGTGGGCGGCCGTCACGTGACCAAATATGGTAGTGAACAAAGTGGGCGTCGCTTCACGCAACCAGCTATGGTTATGACCAAGTGAACGGTGCGTTGAACGACCAAATATGGTAATGGGCAAAGTGGGCGGCAAAGTGGGCGGCAAAGTGGGCGGCAAAGTGGGCGGCGCGTCACGCAACCAAAAACGGTAATGAGCAAAGTGGGCGGCACGTTGCATGACCAAATATGGTAATGAACAAAGTAGGCAGCGCATCACGCAACCAGATATGTTAATGAGCAAATTGGGCGGCGCGTCACGCTATCAAATATTATAATGAGCAAAGTGGGCACCGTGTCACGCCACCAAATATGGCAATGAACAAAGTGAGCGTCGCCTCAAGCAACTAGATATGATTATGAACAAAGTGAACGGCGCATTGAACGACCAAATATGGTAATGCACAAAGTGGGCGACAAAGTGGTTGGCGCGTCACGTGACCAAATACGGTAATGAGGAAAGTGGGCGGCCTGTCACACGACCAAATATTGTAAGTAGCGAATTAGGCGGAGCGTTACACAACCAAATATGGTAATGAACAAAGGGGGCGGCGCGTCACACCAACAAATATGATGAAGATCAAAATCGGGCGGCGCCTCACGCAACCAGATATGGTTATGAACAAAGGGAACGGGGCGTTGAACGACCAAATATGGTCATGAACAACATGGGCGGTGCATCACGCCACCAAATATGGTAATGAGCAAAGTAGGCGGAGCATCACACAACGAAATATGGTAATGAACAACGACGATGGCCCGTCACGCGACCAAATATGGTAATGAACAACATGGGCGGCAGGTCACACGACCAAATATGGTAATTAGAAAAGTGGGCGGCGCGTCATGCGACCAAATATGGTAATGAGCAAAGAGGGCGGCGCGTCACACAACCAAATATGGCAATGAACAAAGTGGGCGGCGCGTCACGGGGCCAAATATGGTAATGAACAATGTGGGCGGCGCATCACGCCACCAATTATGGTAATGAGCAAAGTGGGCGGTGAGTCAAGCGCCCAAATATGGTAATGAACAACGCGGGCTGCCGTCACGTGACCAAATATGTCAATGAACAAAGTGGGCATCGCCTCACGCAATCAGATTTGGTTATGAGCAAAGTGAACGGTCCGTTGAACGACCAAATATGGTAATGCCCAAAGTTGGCGGCAAAGTGGGTCGCGTGTCACCTGACCAAATTTGGAAATGACCAAAGTGGGCGGCCCTCACGTGACCAAATATGGTGATGAACAAAGTGGGCGGCGCGTTACAGACTAAATGTGACAATGAACAAAGTGGGCGGCCGTCACTTGACCAAATATGTTAATGAATAAAGTGGGCGGCGTGTCACGTGACCAAATATGGTAAAGAACAAAGTGGGCGTCGCCTCACGCAACGAGATATGGTTATGACCAAGTGAATGGGGCGTTGAATGACCAAATATGGCAATGAACAAAGTGGGCGGTGCGTCATGAGACCAAATATGGTAATGAGCAAAGTGGGCGGCACGTCACGTGACCGAATATCTTAATGAACAAAGTGGGCGGCGCGTCACTTGACTAAATATGATAATTAGCAAAGTGGGCGGCAAAGTGGGTGGCGCATCACGCGACCAAAAACGGTAATGCGCAAAGTGGACGACACGTTGCCTGACCAAATATGGTAATGAACAAAATAGGCGGCGCATCACGCAACCAGATATGGTAATGAGCAATGTGGGCGGCGCGTCACGCCATAACATATTATAATGAGCAAAGTGGGCGGCATGTCACGCGACCAAATATGGCAATGAACAAAGTGGGCGTCGCCTCAAGCAACCAGATATGATTATGAGCAAGGTGAACCGCCCGTTGAACGACCAAATATGGTATTACACAAAGTGGGCGGCAAAGTGGGCGGCGCGTCACGCGACCAAATATGGTAATGAGCAAAGTGAGCGGCGCGTTACGCGACCAAATATGGTAATGAGGAAATTGGGGTGCGCGTTACGCAACCAAATATTGTAAGTAGCGAAGTAGTCGGAGTGTAACACAACCAAATACGGTAATGCACAAAGTGGGCGGCAAAGTGGGCGGCAAAGTGGGCGGCAAAGTGGGCGGCGCATCACGCGACCAAATATGGTAATGAGCAAAGTGAGCGGCGCGTTACGCGACCAAATATGGTAATGAGGAAATTGGGGTGCGCGTTACGCAACCAAATATTGTAAGTAGCGAAGTAGTCGGAGCGTCACACAACCAAATACGGTAATGCACAAAGTGGGCGGCAAAGTGGGCGGCAAAGTGGGCGGCGCATCACGCGACCAATTATGGTAATGAGCAAAGTGGGCGGCGCGTCACACAACCAAATATGGTAATGAACAAAGTGGGCGGCGCGTCACACCAACAAATGTGTTGAAGATCAAAATCGGGCGGCGCCTCACGCAACCAGATATGGTTATGAGCAAAGGGAATGGCGCGTTGAACGACCAAATATGTTAATACGCAAAGTGGGCGGCAAAGTGGGTCGCAAAGTGGGTCGCAAAGTGGGCGGCGCGTCACACAACCAAATATGGCAATGAACAAAGTGGTCGGTGCGTCATGAGACCAAATATGGTAATGAGCAAAGTGGACGGCACGTCAAGCGACCGAATATGGTAATAAGCAAAGTTGGCGGCGCGTCACACGACCAAATAACTTAATTAACAAAGCTTTACACGACTAAATATGGCAATGAACAAAGAGGGTGGGGCGTCACGCGACCAATTATGGAAATGAGTAAAATGGCGGAGCGTGACACAACCAAATATGACAATGAACACAGTGGGCGGTGCGTCACGCTACCAAATATGGTGATAAACAAAGTGGGCGGCGCGTCACGCCTCCAAATGTGATAAAGAACAAAGTGGGCGGCGAGTCACGCGACCAAATATGGTAGTGAGAAATGATGGCCGCAAAGTGGGCAGCGCGTCACACGACCAAATATGGTAATGAGCATAGTGGGATGCGCGTCACGCGACCAAATATTGTAATGAGTAAAGTAGGCGGCGCGTCAAACAACCAAATATGGTAATGAACAAAGTGGGTGGCGCGTCACACGACCAAATTTGGTAGTGATCAACATGGGCGGTGAGTCACACAACCAAATATGCCCGTGAGAAAAGATGGCGGCAAAGTGGGCGGAGTTTCACACGACAAAATGTGGCAATGAACAAAGAGGGTGGGGCGTCATGCGACCAAATTAGGTAATGAGGAAAGTGGTCAGAGCGTTACACAACCAAATATGGTATTGAACAAAATGGGAGGCACGTCACGCGACCAAATGTTGTAATGACAAAAATATTCGCAGCATCACACAACCAAATATGGTAATGAACAACGTGGGCGGCGCGTCACACGACCAAATTTGGTAATGAACAACATGGGCGGCGAGTCACACAACCAAATATAGTAATGAACAAAGAGGGCGGCGCGTCACGTGACCAAATATTGTAATGAGCAAAGTTGGCGGAGCGTCACACAACCAAATATGGTAATGAATAAAGTGGGCGGCGCGTCACGCGACCAAATATTGTAATGAGCATAGTGGGATGCGCGTCACGCGACCAAATATTGTAATGAGTAAAGTAGGCGGAGCGTCACACAACCAAATATGGTAATGGACAACGTGGGTGGCGCGTCACCCGACCAAATTTGGCAATGAACAACATGGGCGGCGCGTCAAACAACCAAATATGGTAATGAACAAAGTGGGTGGCGCGTCACACGACCAAATTTGGTAGTGATCAACATGGGCGGTGAGTCACACAACCAAATATGCCCGTGAGAAAAGATGGCGGCAAAGTGGGCGGAGTTTCACACGACAAAATGTGGCAATGAACAAAGAGGGTGGGGCGTCATGCGACCAAATTAGGTAATGAGGAAAGTGGTCAGAGCGTTACACAACCAAATATGGTATTGAACAAAATGGGAGGCACGTCACGCGACCAAATGTTGTAATGACAAAAATATTCGCAGCATCACACAACCAAATATGGTAATGAACAACGTGGGCGGCGCGTCACACGACCAAATTTGGTAATGAACAACATGGGCGGCGAGTCACACAACCAAATATAGTAATGAACAAAGAGGGCGGCGCGTCACGTGACCAAATATTGTAATGAGCAAAGTTGGCGGAGCGTCACACAACCAAATATGGTAATGAATAAAGTGGGCGGCGCGTCACGCGACCAAATATTGTAATGAGCAAAGTAGGCGGTGCGTCACACAACCAAATATGGTAATGAACAACGTGGGCGGCGCGTCACACGACCAAATATGGTAATGATCAACATGGTCGGCGCGTCACACAACCAAATACGGTAATGCACAAAGTGGGCGGCAAAGTGGGCGGCAAAGTGGGCGGCAAAGTGGGCGGCAAAGTGGGCGGCGCATCACGCGACCAATTATGGTAATGAGCAAAGTGGGCGGCGCGTCACATGACCAAACATGGTAATGAGCAAAGTGGGCGGCGCGTCACACCAACAAATGTGATGAAGATCAAAATCGGGCGGCGCCTCACGCAACCTGATATGGTTATGAGCACAGGGAATGGCGCGTTGAACGACCAAATATGTTAATACGCAAAGTGGGCGGCAAAGTGGGTGGCAAAGTGGGTCGCAAAGTGGGCGGCGCGTCACACAACCAAATATGGCAATGAACAAAGTGGTCGGTGCGTCATGAGACCAAATATGGTAATGAGCAAAGTGGACGGCACGTCAAGCGACCGAATATGGTAATAAGCAAAGTTGGCGGCGCGTCACACGACCAAATAACTTAATTAACAAAGTGGGCGGCGCATCACTTGACTAAATATGGTTATGAGCAAAGTGGGCGGCAAAGTGGGCGGCAAAGTGGGCGGCAAAGTGGGCGGCGTGTCACTCGACGAATAACGGTAATGAGCAAAGAGGGCGGCACGTTGCGTGACCAAATATGGTAATGAACAAAGTAGGTGGCGCATCTCGCAACCAGATATGGTAATGAGCGAAGTGGGCGGCGCGTCACGCTATCAAATATTATAATGAGCAAAGTTGGTGCCACGTCACTTGACCAAATATGGCAATGAACAAAGTCGGCGTCGGTTCAAGCAACGAGATATGATTATGAGCAAAGTGAACGGTGCGTTGAACGACGAAAAATGGTAATGCACAAAGTGGGCGGAAGAGTGGGAGTCAAAGTGGGCGGCAAAGTGGGTGGCAAAGTGGGTGGCAAAGTGGGCGGCGCATCACGCGACCAAATATGGTAAAGAACAAAGTGGGCGGCGTCAATCGACCATATATGGTAATGGACAACGTGGGCGGCGCATCGCGCGAGCAAATATGATAATGAACAAAGTGGGAGACCGTCACGTGACCAAATATGGTAATGAGCAAAGTGGGCGGCGCATCACGTGACGTAATATTGTAATGAACAAAGTGGACGGTGCGTCACGTGACCAAACATGGTAATGAGCTAAGTGGGCGGCGCGTCACGCCACCAAATATGGTAATGAGCAAAGTGGGCGTCGCTTTGCACGACCAAATATGGTCGTGAGAAAACATGGCGGCCTAGTGGGCAGAGCTTCACACGATGAAATATGGCAATGAACAAAGAGGGCGGGGCGTCACGGGACCAAATATGGAAATGAGTAAAGGGGGCGGAGCGTCACACAACCAAATATGGCAATGCGACCAAATGGCAATGAACACAGTGAGCGGTGCGTCACGCGACCAAATAAGGTGATGAACAAAGTGGGTCGCGCATCACGCAACCAAATATGGTAAACAACAAAGTGGTCGGAGCGTCACACAAACAAATATGATAATGAACAAAGTGGGCGGCGCTACACGCGGCCAAATATGGTCGTGAGAAAAGATGGCGGTAAAGTGGGCGGAGCCTCACACGACGAAGTATGGCAATGAAAAAAGAGGGCGGGGCGTCACACGGCCAAATATGGAAATGAGTAAAGGGGGCGGAGTGTGACACAACGAAATATGGTAATCAACAACGTGAGCGGCGCGTCACACGACCAAATATTGTAATGACTAAAGTAGGCGGAGCGTCACACAACCAAATATGGTAATGAACAACGTGGGCCGCGCGTCACACGATCAAATTTGGTAATGAACAACATGGGAGGCGAGTCACACAACCAAATATAGTAATGAACAAAGAGGGCGGCACGTCACGTCACCAAATATTGTAATGACCAAAGTAGTCGGAGCGTCACTCAACCAAATATGGTAATGAATAAAGTGGGCTGAGCATAACGCGACCAAATATGCGCGTGAGAAAAGATGGCGGCAAAGTGGGCGGAGCTTTACACGACGAAATATGGCAATGAACGAAGAGGGTGGGGCGTCCCGCGACCAAATATGGAAATGAGTAAAGGGGGCTGAGCGTGACAAAACCAAATATGGCAATGAACACAGTGGGCGGGGCGTCACTCGACCAAATATGGTGATAAACAAAGTGGGCGGCGCGTCACGCCACAAAATATGGTATAGAACAAAGTGGGCGCCGACTCACGCGACCAAATATGGTAGTGAGAAGAGATGGCGGCAAAGTGGCCGGCGGGTCACGCGACCAAATATGGTAATGAACAAAGTGGGCGGCGCGTCACACGACCATATATGATGAAGATCAAAATCGGGCGGCGTCTCACCCAACTAGATATGGTTATGAGCAAAGGGAACGGCCCGTTGATCGACCAAATATGGTAATGCGCAAAGTGGGCGGCAAAGTGGGCGGCAAAGTGGGCGGCTCGTCACACAACCAAATATGGCAATGAACGTAGTGGGCGGTGCGTCACGCGACCAAATATGGTAATGAGCAAAGTGGGCGGCGCGTCACACCACCAAATATGTTATTGAATAAAGTGGGCAGCGCGTCACTTGACTAAATATTGTAATGAGCAAAGTGGGCCGCAAAGTGGGCGGCAAAGTGGGTGGCGCGTCACGTGACCAACAACGGTAATGAGCAAAGTGGGCGGCACGTTGCGTGACCAAATATGGTAATTAACAATGTAGGCGGCGCATCTCGCAACCAGATATGGTAATGAGCAAGGTGGGCGGCGCGTCACGCTATCAAATATTATAATGAGCAAAGTGGGGGGCGCGTCACACGACAAAATATGGCAATGAGCAAAGTGGGCGTCGGCTAAAGGAACCAGATATGATTGTGAATAAAGTGAAGGGCGCGTTGAACGACCAAATATGGTAATGCACAAAGTGGGCGGCACGTCACGCCACCAAATATGGTAAAGAACAAAGTGAGCGGCCCCAATCGACCATATATGGTAATGGACAACGTGGGCGGCGCATCACGCGACCAAATATGATAATGAACAAAGAGGGCGTCGGCTCACGCAACCAGTAATCTGGTTATGAGCAAAGTCAACCGTCCGTTGAACAACCAAATATGGCTATGCGCAATGTGGGCGGCAAAGTGGGCGGAAGAGTGGGCAGTGCGTCACGTGACCAAATATGGTAATGAACAAAGTGGGCGGCGCGTCACGCCACCAAATATGGAAATGTGTATAGAGGGCGGCGGGTCACGCGACCAAATATTGTAATCAGCAAAGTAGGCGGAGCGTCAAACAACCAAATATGGGAATGAACAAAGCGGGAAGCCCGTCACGCGACCAAATATGGTAATGAGCTAAGTGGGCGGCGCGTCACGCCACCAAATATGGTAATGAGCTAAGTGGGCGGGGCGTCACACGACCAAATATTGTAATGAGCAAAGTGGGCGTCGCGTTGCACCACCAAATATGCTAATGAACAAAGTGGGTGGCGGGTCATTTGACCAAATATGGGAATGAGCAAATTGGACGGCCAAGTGGGGTGCGTGTCACGCAACCCAATATTGTAATGAAAAAAGTGGCCGGCAGATCACGCCACCAAATATGGTCATGAACAAAGTGGGCGGCGCGTCCCGTGACCAAATATGTCAAAGAACAAAGTGGGCGTCGGCTGACGCAATCAGATATGGTTTTGAACAAAGTGAACGTCACGTTGATCGACCAAATATGGTAATGCGCAAATTGTGCGACAAAGTGGGCCGCGGGTCACGCAACCCAATATATTAATGACCAAAGTGGCCGGCGCGCCATGCGACCAAATGTGGTAATGAACAAAGTGGGCGGCCGTCACTTGACCAAATATGGAAATGAACAAATTGGGCGGCATGTCACGTGACCAAATATGGTAAAGAACAAAGTGGACGGCGGGTCACGCGACCAAATATGGCAATGAACAAAGTGGACGGTGCGTCATGCGACCAAATATGGTAATGAGCATAGTGGGCGGCGGGTCACGCGACCAAATATCTTAATGAACAAAGTGAGCAGCGAGTCACTTGACTAAATATGGTAATGAGCAAAGTGGGCGCCATATTACGTGACCAAATATGGCAATGGACAAAGTAGGCAGCGCATGACGCAACCAGATATGGTAATGGGCAAAGTTGGCCCTGCGTCACTCTATCAAAAATTATAATGAGCAAAGTGGGCGGCGTGTCACACGACCATATATTGTAATGAGCAAAGTAGGCGGAGCGTCAATCAATCAAATATGGTAATGAACAAAGTGGGCGGCGCGTCACGCGACCAAATATGGTGGTGAGAAAACATGGCCGCCTCGTGGCCAGAGCTTCACACGATGAAATATGGCAATGAACAAAGAGGGCGGGGCGTCATGCGACCAAATATGGAAATGAGTAAAGGGGGCGGAGCGTCACATAACCAAATATGGCAATGAAAACAGTGGGCGGCGCGTCACGCGACCAAATATTGTGATAAACAAAGAGGGTGGCGCGTCACGCCACCAAATATGGTAAAGAACAAAGTAGGCGGCGAGTCACGCAAACAAATATGGTAGTGAGCAAAGTAGGCGGTGCGTCACACAACCAAATATGGTAATGAACAACGTGGGCGGCGCGTCACATGACCAAATTTGGTAATGAACAACATGGGCGGCGAGTCACACAACCAAATATAGTAATGAACAAAGAGGGCGGCCCATCACGTCACCAAATATTGTAATGAGCAAAGTAGGCGGAGCGTCACACAACCAAATATGGTAATGAATAAAGTGGGCGGAGCATCACGCGACCAAATATGCAGTGAGAAAAGATGGCGGCAAAGTGGGCGGAGCTTTACACGACTAAATATGGCAATGAACAAAGAGGGTGGGGCGTCACGCGACCAATTATGGAAATGAGTAAAGGGGGCGGAGCGTGACACAACCAAATATGACAATGAACACAGTGGGCGGTGCGTCACGCGACCAAATATGGTCATAAACAAAGTGGGCGGCGCGTCACGCCTCCAAATGTGGTAAAGAACAAAGTGGGCGGCGAGTCACGCGACCAAATATGGTAGTGAGAAATGATGGCCGTAAAGTGGGCAGCGCGTCACACGACCAAATATGGTAATGAGCATAGTGGGATGCGCGTCACGCGACCAAATATTGTAATTAGTAAAGTAGGCGGAGCGTCACACAACCAAATATGGTAATGGACAACGTGGGTGGCGCGTCACACGACCAAATTTGGCAATGAACAACATGGGCGGCGCGTCAAACAACCAAATATGGTAATGAACAAAGTGGGTGGCGCGTCACACGACCAAATTTGGTAGTGATCAACATGGGCGGTGAGTCACACAACCAAATATGCCCGTGAGAAAAGATGGCGGCAAAGTGGGCGGAGCTTCACACGACAAAATGTGGCAATGAACAAAGAGGGTGGGGCGTCATGCGACCAAATATGGTAATGAGGAAAGTGGTCAGAGCGTTACACAACCAAATATGGTATTGAACAAAATGGGAGGCGCGTCACGCGACCAAATATTGTAATGACAAAAATATTCGCAGCATCACACAACCAAATATGGTAATGAACAACGTGGGCGGCGCGTCACACGACCAAATTTGGTAATGAACAACATGGGCGGCGAGTCACACAACCAAATATGGTAATGAATAAAGTGGGCGGAGCATCACGCGACCAAATATGCTCGTGAGAAAAGATGGCGGCAAAGTGGGCGGAGCTTCACACGACGAAATATGGCAATGAACAAAGAGGGTGGGGCGTCATGCGACCAAATATGGTAATGAGGAAAGTGGTCAGAGCGTCACACAAAGAAATGTGGTAACGATCAAAGTGGGCGGCGCGTCACGCGGCCAAATATGGTCGTGAGAAAAGATGGCGGCAAAGTGGGCGGAGCTTCACACGACGAAGTATCGCAATGAACAAAGAGGGTGGGGCGTCAAAGGGCCAAATATGGAAATGATTAAAGGGGGCGGAGCGTGACACAAAGAAATATGGTAATGAACAACGTGGGCGGCCCGTCACACGACCAAATTTGGTAATGATCAACATGGGCGGCGCGTTAAACAACCAAATATGGTATTGAACAAAATGGGAGGCGCGTCACGCGACCAAATATTGTAATGACAAAAATATTCGCAGCGTCACACAACCAAATATGGTAATGAACAACGTGGGCGGCGCGTCACACGACCAAATTTGGTAATGAACAACATGGGCGGCGAGTCATACAACCAAATATAGTAATGAACAAAGAGGGCGGCGCGTCACGTGACCAAATATTGTAATGAGCAAAGTTGGCGGAGCGTCACACAACCAAATATGGTAATGAATAAAGTGGGCGGAGCATCACGCGACCAAATATGCTCGTGAGAAAAGATGGCGGCAAAGTGGGCGGAGCTTCACACGACGAAATATGGCAATGAACAAAGGGTGGGGCGTCATGCGACCAAATATGGAAATGAGTAAAGGGGGCGGAGCGTGACACAACCAAATATGCGAATGAACACAGTGGGCGGCACGTCACGCCACCAAATATGGTGATAAAGAAAGTGGGCGGCGCGTCACGCCACCAAATATGGTAATGAACAAAGTCGGTCCCGCGTCACGCGACCAAATATGGTAATGAGCAAAGTGGGCGGCGTGTCACGCCAACAAATATGGTAATGAGCAAAGTGGGCGGCGCGTCACGCGACCAAATATTGTAATGAGCAAAGTAGGCGGTGCGTCACACGACCAAATATGGTAATGATCAACATGGTCGGCGTGTCACACAACCAAATACGGTAATGCACAAAGTGTGCGGCAAAGTGGGCGGCAAAGTGGGCGGCGCATCACGCGACCAATTATGGTAATGAGCAAAGTGGGCGGCGCGTCAAATGACCAAACATGGTAATGAGCAAAGTGGCCGGCGCGTCACACAACCAAATATGGTAATGAACAAAGTGGGCGGCGCGTCACACCAACAAATGTGATGAAGATCAAAATCGGGCGGCGCCTCACGCAACCAGATATGGTTATGAGCAAAGGGAATGGCGCGTTGAACGACCAAATATGTTAATACGCAAAGTGGGCGGCAAAGTGGGTCGCAAAGTGGGTCGCAAAGTGGGCGGCGCGTCACACAACCAAATATGGCAATGAACAAAGTGGACGGCACGTCAAGCGACCGAATATGGTAATAAGCAAAGTTGGCGGCGCGTCACACGACCAAATAACTTAATTAACAAAGCTTTACACGACTAAATATGGCAATGAACAAATAGGGTGGGGCGTCACGCGACCAATTATGGAAATGAGTAAAATGGCGGAGCGTGACACAACCAAATATGACAATGAACACAGTGGGCGGTGCGTCACGCGACCAAATATGGTGATAAACAAAGTGGGCGGCGCGTCACGCCTCCAAATGTGATAAAGAACAAAGTGGGCGGCGAGTCACGCGACCAAATATGGTAGTGAGAAATGATGGCCGCAAAGTGGGCAGCGCGTCACACGACCAAATATGGTAATGAGCATAGTGGGATGCGCGTCACGCGACCAAATATTGTAATGAGTAAAGTAGGCGGAGCGTCACACAACCAAATATGGTAATGGACAACGTGGGTGGCGCGTCACCCGACCAAATTTGGCAATGAACAACATGGGCGGTGAGTCACACAACCAAATATGCCCGTGAGAAAAGATGGCGGCAAAGTGGGCGGAGTTTCACACGACAAAATGTGGCAATGAACAAAGAGGGTGGGGCATCATGCGACCAAATTAGGTAATGAGGAAAGTGGTCAGAGCGTTACACAACCAAATATGGTATTGAACAAAATGGGAGGCACGTCACGCGACCAAATGTTGTAATGACAAAAATATTCGCAGCATCACACAACCAAATATGGTAATGAACAACGTGGGCGGCGCGTCACACGACCAAATTTGGTAATGAACAACATGGGCGGCGAGTCACACAACCAAATATAGTAATGAACAAAGAGGGCGGCGCGTCACGTGACCAAATATTGTAATGAGCAAAGTTGGCGGAGCGTCACACAACCAAATATGGTAATGAATAAAGTGGGCGGCGCGTCACGCGACCAAATATTGTAATGAGCAAAGTAGGCGGTGCGTCACACAACCAAATATGGTAATGAACAACGTGGGCGGCGCGTCACACGACCAAATATGGTAATGATCAACATGGTCGGCGCGTCACACAACCAAATGCGGTAATGCACAAAGTGGGCGGCAAAGTGGGCGGCAAAGTGGGCGGCAAAGTGGGCGGCAAAGTGGGCGGCGCATCACGCGACCAATTATGGTAATGAGCAAAGTGGGCGGCGCGTCACATGACCAAACATGGTAATGAGCAAAGTGGGCGGCGCGTCACACCAACAAATGTGATGAAGATCAAAATCGGGCGGCGCCTCACGCAACCTGATATGGTTATGAGCACAGGGAATGGCGCGTTGAACGACCAAATATGTTAATACGCAAAGTGGGCGGCAAAGTGGGTGGCAAAGTGGGTCGCAAAGTGGGCGGCGCGTCACACAACCAAATATGGCAATGAACAAAGTGGTCGGTGCGTCATGAGACCAAATATGGTAATGAGCAAAGTGGACGGCACGTCACACGAACAAATAACTTAATTAACAAAGTGGGCGGCGCATCACTTGACTAAATATGGATATGAGCAAAGTGGGCGGCAAAGTGGGCGGCGTGTCACTCGACGAAAAACTGTAATGAGCAAAGAGGGCGGCACGTTGCGTGACCAAATATGGTAATGAACAAAGTAGGCGGCGCATCTCGCAACCAGATATGGTAATGAGCGAAGTGGGCGGCGCGTCACGCTATCAAATATTATAATGAGCAAAGTTGGTGCCACGTCACTGGACCAAATATGGCAATGAACAAAGTCGGCGTCGGTTCAAGCAACGAGATATGATTATGAGCAAAGTGAACGGTGCGTTGAACGACGAAAAATGGTAATGCACAAAGTGGGCGGAAGAGTGGGAGTCAAAGTGGGCGGCAAAGTGGGTGGCGAAGTGGGTGGCAAAGTGGGCGGCGCATTACGCGACCAAATATGGCAATGAACAAAGTGGGCGTCGCCTAATGCAACCAGATATGATTATGAGCAAAGTGAACGGCGCGTTGAACGACGAAAAATGGTAATGCACAAAGTGGGCGGAAGAGTGGGAGTCAAAGTGGGTGGCAAAGTGGGTGGCAAAGTGGGCGGCGCATCATGCGACTAAATATGGTAAAGAACAAAGTGGGCGGCGTCAATCGACCATATATGGTAATGGACAACGTGGGCGGCGCATCGCGCGACCAAATATGATAATGAACAAAGTGGGCGACCGTCACGTGACCAAATATGGTAATGAGCAAAGTGGGCGGCGCATCACGTGACGTAATATTGTAATGAACAAAGTGGACGGTGCGTCACGTGACCAAACATGGTAATGAGCTAAGTGGGCGGCGCGTCACGCCACCAAATATGGTAATGAGCTAAGTGGGCGGGGCGTCAGGCGACCAAATATTGTAATGAGCAAAGTGGGCGTCGCATTGCACGACCAAATATGGTCGTGAGAAAACATGGCGGCCTAGTGGGCAGAGCTTCACACGATGAAATATGGCAATGAACAAAGAGGGCGGGGCGTCACAGGACCAAATATGGAAATGAGTAAAGGGGGCGGAGCGTCACACAACCAAATATGGCAATGCGACCAAATGGCAATGAACACAGTGAGCGGTGCGTCACGCGACCAAATAAGGTGATGAACAAAGTGGGTCGCGTATCACGCAACCAAATATGGTAAAGAACAAAGTGGTCGGAGCGTCACACAAACAAATATGATAATGAACAAAGTGGGCGGCGCTACACGCGGCCAAATATGGTCGTGAGAAAAGATGGCGGCAAAGTGGGCGGAGCCTCACACGACGAAATATGGCAATGAAAAAAGAGGGCGGGGCGTCACACAACCAAATATGGTAATGAACAACGTGGGCCGCGCGTCACACGATCAAATTTGGTAATGAACAACATGGGAGGCGAGTCACACAACCAAATATAGTAATGAACAAAGAGGGTGGCACGTCACGTCACCAAATATTGTAATGACCAAAGTAGTCGGAGCTTCACTCAACCAAATATGGTAATGAATAAAGTGGGCTGAGCATAACGCGACCAAATATGCGCGTGAGAAAAGATGGCGGCATAGTGGGCGGAGCTTTACACGACGAAATATGGCAATGAACGAAGAGGGTGGGGCGTCCCGCGACCAAATATGGAAATGAATAAAGGGGGCTGAGCGTGACAAAACCAAATATGGCAATGAACACAGTGGGCGGGGCGTCACTCGACCAAATATGGTGATTAACAAAGTGGGCGGCGCGTCACGCCACAAAATATGGTATAGAACAAAGTGGGCGCCGACTCACGTGACCAAATATGGTAGTGAGAAGAGATGGCGGCAAAGTGGCCGGCGGGTCACGCGACCAAATATGGTAATGAACAAAGTGGGTCGCGCGTCACGCGCCCAAATATGGAAATGAGCAAAGTGGGCGCCGCGTCACGGCAACAAATATGGTAATGAGCAAAGTGGGCGGCGCGTCACGCGACCAAATATTGTAATGAGCAAAGTAGGCGGTGCGTCACACAACCAAATATGGTAATGAGCATAGTGGGCGGCGCGTGACGCGACCAAATATTGTAATGAGAAAAGCTGGCGGAGCGTCACACAACCAAATATGGTAATGGACAACGTGGGTGGCGCGTCACACGACCAAATTTGGCAATGAACAACATGGGCGGCGCGTCAAACAACCAAATATGGTAATGAAGAAAGTGGGTTGCGCGTCACGCGACCAAATTTGGTAATGATCAACATGGGCGGTGAGTCACACAACCAAATATGCTCGTGAGAAAAGATGGCGGCAAAGGGGGCGGAGATTCACACGACGAAATATGGCAATGTACAAAGAGGGTGGGGCGTCATGCGACCAAACATGGAAATGAGTAAAGGGGGCGGAGCGTGACACAACCAAATATGCCAATGAACACAGTGGGCGGCACGTCACGCGACGAAATATGGTGATAAACAAAGTGGGCGGCGCGTCACGCCAACAAATATGTTAATGAACAAAGTGGGCGGGGCGTCACGTCAACAAATATTGTAATGAGCAAAGTAGGCGGTGTGTCACACAACCAAATATGGTAATGAACAACGTGGGCGGCGCGTCACACGACCAAATTTGGTAATGATCAACATGGTCGGCGCATCACACAACCAAATAGGGGAATGAACAAAGTGGGCCACGCGTCACGCGACCAAATATGGTAATGAGCAAAGTGGGCGGAGCATCACACAACCAAATATGGTAATGAACAAATTGAGCGGCGCGTCACGTGACCAAATATGGTCGTGAGAAATGATGGTGGCAAAGTGGGCGGAGCTTCACACGACGAAATATGGCAATGAACAAAGAGGGCGGGGCGTCACGCGGCCAAATATGGAAATGAGTAAAGTTTGCGGAGCATCACACAACGAAATATAGTAATGAACAAAGTGGGAGGGGCGTCACACTACCAAATTTGGTAATGATCATCATCGGCGGCGCGTCACTCAACCAAATATGGTATAGAGCAATGTGGGCGGCGAATCGCGCGACCAAATATTGTAATGAGTAAAGTAGGCGGAGCGTCACACAACCAAATATGGTAATGAACAACGTGTGCGGCACGTCACACGACCAAATTTGGTAATGAACAACATGGGCGGCGAGTCACACAACCAAATATAATAATGAACAAAGAGGGCGGCGCGTCACGTGACCAAATATGGTGATGTACAAAGTGTGTCGCGCGTCACGTGACCTAATATTGTAATGAGTAAAGTAGGCGGAGCGTCACACAACCGAATATGGTATTGAACAACGTGGAAAGGGCGTCACACCACCAAATTTGGCAATGAACAACATGGGCGGCGCGTCACACAACCAAATATAGTAATGATCAAAGAGGGCGACGCGTCATGTCACCAAATATGGTAATGAACAAAGTGGGTTGCGCGTCACGCGACCAAATATGGTAGTGAGAATAGATGGCGGCAAAGTGGGTCGCGCGTCACGCGACCAAATATGGTAATGAGCATAGTGGGCGGCGCGTCACGCAACCAATTATTGTAATGAGCAAAGTAGGCGGAGCGTCACACAACCAAATATGGTAATGGACAACGTGGACGGCGCGTCACACGACCGAATTTGGTAATGAATAACATGGGAGGCGCGTCACACAACCAAATATAGTATTGAACAAAGTGGGTGGCGCGTCACGCGACCAAATATGGTAATGAGCAAAGTGGGCGGCGCGTCACACCAACAAATATGGTAATGAGCAAAGTTGGTGGCGTGTCACGCGACCAAATATTGTAATGAACAAAGTAGGCGGTGCGTCACACGACCAAATTTGGTAATGATCAACATGGGCGGCGCGTCACACAACCAAATAGGGTAATGAACAAAGTGGGCCGCGCGTCACCCCACCAAATATGGTAATGAGAAAAGTGGGCGGTGCGTCACGCGACCAAATATTGTAATGAGCAAATTAGGCAGAGCGTCACACAACCAAATATGGTAATGAACAAAGTGGACGGCGCGTCACGCGACCAAATATGGTAATGAACAAAGTGGGAGTCGCCTCACGCAACCAGATATGGTTATGCTCAAAGTGAACGGTGCGTTGAACGACCAAATAAGGTTATTCGCAAAGTGGGCGGCGCGTCACGCCACCAAATATGGTAAGGAACAAAGTGGGTGGCGCGTCACACACCCAAATATAGTAATGAATAAAGAGGGCGGCGCGTCACGTGACCAAATATGGTGATGTAGAAAGTGGGTCACGTGATGCGCGACCCACTTTGTACATCACCATATTTGGTATTATTGTAATGAGTAAAGTAGGCGGAGCGTCACACAACCAAATATGGTATTGAACAACGTGGGCAGCGCGTCACATGACCAAATTTGCTAATGAACAACATGGGCGGCGCGTCACACAACCAAATATAGTAATGATCAAAGAGGGCGGAGTGTCACGCCACCAAATATGGTAATGAGAAAAGTGGGCGGTGCGTCACGCGAACAAATATTGTAATGAGCAAATTAGGCAGAGCGTCACACAACCAAATATGGTAATGAACAAAGTGGACGCCGCGTCACGCGACCAAATATGGTAATGAACAAAGTGGGAGGCGTGTCACGTGACCAAATATGATGAAGAACAAAGTCGGCGGCACGTCACATGATCAAATATGGTAATGAACAAAGTGGGAGTCGCCTCACGCAACCAGATATGGTTATGAGCAAAGTGAACGGTGCGTTGAACCACCAAATAAGGTTATTCGCAAAGTGGGCGGCGCGTCACGCCACCAAATATGGTAAAGAACAAAGTGGGCGGCGCGTCACACACCCAAATATAGTAATGAACAAAGAGGGCGGCGCGTCACGTGACCAAATATGGTGATGTAGAAAGTGGGTCGCGCGTCACGTGACCTAATATTGTAATGAGTAAAGTAGGCGGAGCGTCACACAACCAAATATGGTATTGAACAACGTGGGCAGCGCGTCACATGACCAAATTTGGTAATGAACAACATGGGCGGCGCGTCACACAACCAAATATAGTAATGATTAAAGAGGGCGACGCGTCACACGACCAAATATGGTAATGAACAAAGTGGGTCGCGCGTCACGCGACCAAACATGGTAGTGAGAATAGATGGCGGCAAAGTGGGTGGAGCGTCACGCGACCAAATATGGTAATGAGCATAGTGGGCGGCGCATCACGCGACCAATTTTGTAATGAGCAAAGTAGGCGGAGCGTCACACAACCAAATATGGTAATGGACAACGTGGACGGCGCGTCACACGACCGAATTTGGTAATGAATAACATGGGAGGCGCGTCACACAACCAAATATGGTAATGAGCAAAGTGGGCGGCGCGTCACACCAACAAATATGGTAATGAGCAAAGTTGGTGGCGCGTCACGCGACCAAATATTGTAATGAACAAAGTAGGCGGTGCGTCACACAACCAAATATGGTAATGAACAACGTGGGCGGTGCGTCACACGACCAAATTTGGTAATGATCAACATGGGCGGCGCGTCACGCCACCAAGTATGGTAATGAACAAAGTGGGCCGCGCGTCACGCCACCAAATATGGTAATGAGCAAAGTGGGCGGAGCGTCACCCCACCAAATATGGTAATGAGAAAAGTGGGCGGTGCGTCACGCGAACAAATATTGTAATGAGCAAGTTAGGCAGAGCGTCACACAACCAAATATGATAATGAACAGAGTGGACACCGCGTCACGCGACCAAATATGGTAATGAACAAAGTGGGAGGCGTGTCACGTGACCAAATATGATGAAGAACAAAGTCGGCGGCGCGTCACATGATCAAATATGGTAATGAACAAAGTGGGAGTCGCCTCACGCAACCAGATATGGTTATGAGCAAAGTGAACGGTGCGTTGAACCACCAAATAAGGTTATTCACAAAGTGGGCGGCGCGACACGCCACCAAATATGGTAAACAACAAAGTGGGCGGCGCGTCACACACCCAAATACAGTAATGAACAAAGAGGGCGGCGCGTCACGTGACCAAATATGGTGATGTAGAAAGTGGGTCGCGCGTCACGTGACCTAATATTGTAATGAGTAAAGTAGGCGGAGCGTCACACAACCAAATATGGTATTGAACAACGTGGGCAGCGCGTCACATGACCAAATTTGGTAATGATCAAAGAGGGCGACGCGTCACACGACCAAATATGGTAATGAACAACGTGGGTCGCGCGTCACGCGACCAAACATGGTAGTGAGAATAGATGGCGGCAAAGTGGGTGGCGCACCACGCGACCAAATATGGTAATGAGCATAGTGGGCGGCGCGTCACGCGACCAATTTTTGTAATGAGCAAAGTAGGCGGAGCGTCACACAACCAAATATGGTAATGGACCACGTGGGCGGCGCGTCACACGACCAAATTTGGTAATGAATAACATGGGTGGCGCGTCACACAACCAAATATGATATTGAACAAAGTGGGTGGCGCGTCACGCGACCAAATATGGTAATGAGAAAAGTGGGCGGCGCGTCACGTGACCATATATGGTGATGTAGAAAGTGGGTCGCGCGTCACGTGACCTAATATTGTAATGAGTAAAGTAGGCGGAGCGTCACACAACCAAATATGGTATTGAACAACGTGGGCAGCGCGTCACATGACCAAATTTGGTAATGAACAACATGGGCGGCGCGTCACACAACCAAATATAGTAATGATCAAAGAGGGCGTCGCGTCACGCGACCAAACATGGTAGTGAGAATAGATGGCGGCAAAGTGGGCGGCGCGTCACGCGACCAATTTTTGTAATGAACAAAGTAGGTGGAGCGTCACACAACCAAATATGGTAATGGACAACGTGGGCGGCGCGTCACACGACCAAATTTGGTAATGAATAACATGGGTGGCGCGTCACACAACCAAATATGATATTGAACAAAGTGGGTGGCGCGTCACTCGACCAGATATGGTAATGAGCAAAGTGGGCGGCGCGTCACACCAACAAATATGGTAATGAGCAAAGTTGGTAGCCCGTCACGTGACCAAATATTGTAATGAACAAAGTAGGCGGTGCGTCACACAACCAAATAGGGTAATGAACAAAGTGGGCCGCGCGTCACGCGACCAAATATTGTAATGAGCAAATTAGGCAAAGCGTCACACAACCAAATATGGTAATGAACAAAGTGGACGCCGCGTCACACGACCAAATATGGTAATGAACAAAGTGGGAGGCGTGTCACGTGACCAAATATGATGAAGAACAAAGTCGGCGGCGCGTCACATGATCAAATATGGTAATGAACAAAGTGGGAGTCGCCTCACGCAACCAGATATGGTTATGAGCAAATTGAACGGTGCGTTGAACCACCAAATAAGGTTATTCGCAAAGTGGGCGGCGCGTCATGCCACCAAATATGGTAAAGAACAAAGTGGGCGGCGCGTCACACACCCAAATATAGTAATGAACAAAGAGGGCGGCGCGTCATGCGACCAAATATGGTAATGAACAAAGTGGGTCACGCGTCACGCAACCAAATAAGGTAATGAGCAAAGTGGGCGGCACGTCACGCCGACAAATATGGTTATGAGCAAAGTGGGCGGCGCGTCACGCGACCAAATATTGTAATGAGCAAAGTAGGCGGTGCGTCACACAACCAAATATGGTAATTAGCTAAGTGCGCAGTGCGTCATGGGACCAAATATTGTAATGATCAAAGTGGACTGCGCGTTGCACGACCAAACATGGTAATGCACAAAGTGAGGGCCGCATCACGTGACCAAATAATGTAATAAGCAAAGTGGGTGTCCCGTCACGCAACCAGATATGCTCATGAGCAAAGTGGGCGGCGCGTCACACAACCAAACATGGAAATGAGTAAAGTCGGCGGCAAAGTGGGCGTCGTATCACATTACCAAATATGGTAATGAGCAAAGTGGCCTGCAAAGTGGGGGCCACATCACGTGACCAAATGTGGTGAAAAGCAAAGTGGGCGTCGTGTCACGCGACCAAATATGGTAATGCGCAAAGTGGGGGGCGTGTCACGTGACAAAATATGGTAATGTGCAAAGTGGGCGGCAATGTGGGCAGCAATGTGATCGACCAAACATGGTTATGAACAAAGTGGCCGGCGCGTCACGCGACCAAATATGGTAATGAACAAAGTGGGCAGTGCGTCAGTCGGCCAAATATGGAAATGAGCCAAGTGGGTCGCAAAGTGGGCAGTGCGTCACGGGACCAAATATGCTCATGAGCAAAGTGGGCGGCGCGTTACACGACCAAATAATGTAATGAGCAAAGTGGGCGGCAAAGTGGATTGCAAAGTGGGCGGCAAAGTGGGCGGCGCGACCAAATTTTGGATTGAGAAAATTGGGTGGCCCATTACAGAACCAAATATGATATTGAGCAAAGATGGCGGGGTGTCACGCGACCATATATGGTACTGAGCAAAGTGGGGTCCATATCACGTGACCAAATCCGGTAATACGCAAAGTTGGCGTCGCGTCAAGCAACCAGACATGGTTATAAGCAATGTGTGCGGCGCGTTACACGACCAAATATGGTAATGCACATAGTAAGTGCAGCATCACTTGACCAAATATTTTAATAAGCAAAGTGGGCGTCGCTTGACGCAACCAGATATGGTCATGAGCAAAGTGAGCGTCAAAGTGGGCGGCGTGTCACGCGACCATATATGTTACTGAACAAAGATGGCGGGGCGTTACACGACTAAATATGGTAATGAGCAAAGATGGCGGGGCTTCATGTGACCAAATATGGTAATGAACTAAGTGGGCGGCGTGTCACGCGACCAAATATGGTGTTGAGCAAAGTTGGTTGCAAAGTAGGCGTCAAAGTGGGCGCAGCATCACATGACAAATATGGTAATGAGCAAAGTGGGCTGGCACATCACGTGACCTAATATGGTAATGATGCAATTCTCACTACAAACACCACACCTTGCTTACTTTTGCAGAACCCATTGTATAATTTGGTGAAGCAAGACGAAGCACTTATGATATGTTTTTTGAATCATAATGCTGTTCATGAATGTGCCTTGATGTTTTGTAAAACATTTAAATGCACACTTTTTCCTCTTTCAGAATACAGTCAGATGGTTGGACAAGGTGGTTATCAGCCAGTCACAAGTGTCCTGTTTTGTCATTACGTCATGTGGATATTTAATGCAAATATACAGCTTCACTGTGGATGTGTTTAGTCGATTTTATCATATTGCAATTGGGAAAGCAACAATGCGTAACATTTAGACATAAATACATTATTTTCATGTTTTCTGAGAAGACAGGTTTCTGTATGAACGGTCACAAATCCCGGAGTCAGACTCTCCAACTCTCCTACGACTGTGTAAATTCTCTGGGCGAGTGCATCCATCCATGGTTATATCACGTACAGGTGATGGAAGTTTCTTTTTTAACTACTTAAAATTTTTACTTCTACAGTCTAGATTAAGGGTTATGGTTAGGTTTAGGTCTGTGCAGTCCGACGCCCTCAGAGAGAACCAGAGGGGACATTTTGCATTCGCTTTTGTAGCGAACAGATGAGTAATCCGAACCGGCTCCAAACAGATGTTATAATTCGAGGCGACAGCTCCCACTCCTGCATCAGGGCACCCCCTCAGGACATACCGTCTGCTCCCACATTGAGCAACACCGGGACGTGACGTGCTCTCAGTGACAGCAGATGACTGTCCGCCTATTCTAAGATGGATGCTGCCACCTTGTGGAGAGTGGGTGACCTGACACCACCTTGTCTGTTCAGGTACGCTACAGCAGTCGAGTTGTCCGACCTGATCATGAGATGGTGCCTTTCCACGTGAGGAGCAAAGTGGCGAAGAACTAGGTCCACCGCCATCAACTCTAAAACATTTATGTGGCGGACCTGACCAGACTCCACCCACGCTGTCTCCGTCCAGCGCCTTGCCCCAGCCCGACAGGGACGCGTCTGTGAACATGTGAAGATATCGTGGGACACAACTGATCGGCATGCCCCTTATCAGACGTGCGCGAGAGTCCCAGAACATCAGATCCCGACGTGCCTGTCCGGACAGCACCAGACAGCGATTCTTGTTTTTCACTGGGTCCAGCTTCAAGCGGCTGAACTGGGTGCGCTGCAGACATGAGCCGCGACATGACATTGCAGGCTCTCACACGGGCGTTGTCTCTGGCTGTCGCTATTTGATCGAGCCACCTCATCATCAAAAAAACCCATCTCCGTGTCTTCCTGATCCACTCTCGCCCCTTTTTTTTTAATAAAGACGAGACTTCCTGGTCGAGACATTCTCTCTCCTGCACTGTGCAGGGTGGAGAGACAAAATGCCCGAACCTCCCGCGTGAGCCACACTCGTCCGCTAGGGGTCGCACAAAATGGTCGGTCGTCATTTTCCCCACATCAGAACCGGTGGTCCGTGAAGATGGTGACGTCGTAACTCCTACTCGGAAAACGCGTCGACAAGCAGGAACCGTTGTATTAGGCCACAGGGGTCAAGCCAGGACTGCAGAACCACGTGCAAGTACATGAATTACCAGGCAGAGAATACTTTTGGGATTTTTCATTGAATCTGAAGTCAGATGAAGGAGTCTTTCGTCTCCTCCCTCCGTGGAGCACCGCTGCTGGAAGGGCCTGGTCTCGGGCTAGCTCACCTCCTGTTCGTGGGTCCATGATGGTTGCCGCCTCACTGCTCTCCTCCTGGCGTGGACCCCTTCGGTCCTCCCTGCAATCGGACTGGGAACTAGGCCGCTTGCACGGGGGAGGCGCCTGCCTCTTCTCCGTGCCCACTTTCAGCATGCCAGAAAGCGGGGCCGCCGTCTTCCGTGAGCTCTCCAGCTTCTCCAAATGTTCGGTGATCCCCTCACCTTGTAGGAAGGCTGCCATCGTTACCTGGGCCTCCTGTAGCTCCTCCCTAGTCAGGTCCTCTTTGCTGTACAGCATCCTGTCCATCGAGCAGGCCAAGAGCGACATGTTGATGGCCATGCCGTGAAAACCCTCTATACTACTATTTCATCAAGACCCACAAAAGAGTCTCGGTCGAAACAGAAAAATCTAAGCATCATATACATAAACCGATCAGGTAACACAAAGGCAAAGAATATAGCATGATGTGATCAAAACATAACAAAAGCTTTTCATTATTTTTAAATCTTGCAATGTACTGTGGAATAACAGGTAACATGTGCAAACGTCATAATACTATTTCAATGACACCCACAAAAGAATTTGGGCCAAAACAAAAAAAAAAAAAAAAAAAGAAACAAGTGTCATATACATAAACCGAGTGGGTAGTATGACAATAAAGAATAAATTGCCCCTAGAAATGTGAGCAAAACTCTACAGACACTTTTATTATTATAAAAATAGCAATTTACATAAGAATTGCACGCGAGATGAGCAAACGTCACAATACAAGTAGTTCATCGAGACCCACACTAAAAAAATAAAAAGAAAAATAGAACGGATGTTCGCCATATTTTGTGTTCAGACAGCGGAGAAACCTGAAAGCTATTGAGAAGTAAAATATACCAAGGTGACGTTTTTTGAAACATTTCTGTCAAATGGATTGACAAACTTCATTATTGCATGTTTTTCAGTGAGACTGGGTTGTCAGTGACGTGACCTTCCCAACCCGACCCTTTGAGGACCAGTTTTCCCACCACAGGGTTAATGCCTTTGGTTCAAGAACAACGATCAGTTTGGGATATGATTTGAAACTTTGAGTTATCACAGTTCATCTCAACAATGCTCACTACTACCTGTCATGTTCCGTTCATCAGTGCGTTCATTAAAAAATACTTGAACTGTTCATGGCACTCGATGTTTCGGTGTCTTTCATGCCATCATTTGAAAAAAAGGCTTGTCATGTATCTGCAGTGTGGTGGTTAACACATCTGCCCAACGTGTGGAAGGTCCTCGGCTTGAAACCAAGCACAAACCACTTTGGCTTCGTACAGAGGGGAACCCTGACAACTTGCCTGTGATTTCCACCATATTATCCACCCCTCTGGAACTCGGATTGAAACCTCTGATAAAAAGTGCTGAACAAACGAAAAAGTCTCACAAACCCTTGATGACAATGTCTTGAGTTGACGTGTGGTTCAAAATCTGAATCAAACCAGTTTTTAATTGAGTTATGGTGGTCCTGTTGTATATACTGGAAATTCGAAAATATTATAATCAAAACCTGCTAAATAATATTTGATATTATTTCTGTTTTAATCATTGATGAACCTGCTAAATAATATTTGATATTATTTCTGATTTTTATCATTGACTGTTTGATGTTTGAACTTTAGTGAACCTGTATGCTTTTGACCGTGAACGTTTGAACTCACGAACAGCTGTGTGCTTTGAACTAAGAATGACCTTGTAAGCGCGCTCGTTTGAAGTCATGTGCAGGTGGCCATCTTGAACTTAGTTTGAACTTGTAAGCGCACGTGCTGACAAAGATGGAGTAGATGTACTGACCTAATATGGTAAACCGGGCATCATTGACGCAAATAATGATGCAAGTGCTGATGTAATTGACACTAATATGATCTATCACCAAACATGTATCCTTTTGAGGGAAGGACTTCAAAGGCCATCTGGAGAAAAACAAGATAAGATAAAGATATGATTAATTACCTTGGCATGAGAAACGGACGTCGGTATGTCTTCAAGGCCATGTGTGTGGCTATATAAGCGCTCGGAGATGTGACCCTGTGTTCTTGCTCTTTTTGGCTCTTCGCCCGCGTCTGTCCGCCGTAAGGTCTTGTATCTTATCTTGGGACGGTGCTATTGCTATTTGCTCTCAGACTATCTGATTTTAACTCATCTTTTATTTTTCTCTTACTATTTTTGAATTAATTCTTTTTATTGCATGTATTTTGATTATATGGTTTTTGAAGTGTTTTTGATTATATGGTTTTTGAAGTATATGTACTAGTACCAGCGTCTGGCGATACCCTTGAGTTTATGGATTTTATTATTCTTGGTTGACTTTGCTGTTTTTACTATTCTTTTATTAATATTTTGAAGAATCATTTTTGTGACAAAAAACATAATAAAATTGAGTACGAATTAAGTACTGAAAAGGCACAACGGCGTTGATCCCTGACTACTAAAGAATCAACTGGCTGCTACCTACTACCATCAATTGGGTCATAGGTGAGTTATTGTTTGATTTCCTCCTGTTGCACATGTAATGAGTGTCTCACATGGTAGCATTATTCCATCCTGAATTATTGTGTCAATGATTAGGTGGTAGTTTTAGGCATTAATGGGGAAAATGTTATTTGAAAGGAATGGATTGAGGATCTGATCATGAGTCCCTAAACGAAGTTAAGTAAAGAGACTACGGTAAGAGGTGTAGCATTGTAAGGTCAAGAACCTGTTTCTTAACAGGTCGGGCTAATTAAATAACCCGCTCAGTGAAGCGCCGACACTACTCACTAATATAATAAGGTACAGATGATACGCTTATTATAGTCTTAGAACCGTGTCCGCAACAAGAGGCTGACTGAGTTGACCACCCGAGGGGCCCTTTACCAGAGAGGCAAAGGGAGGTAGTGTGCTCGGAACTAGGGACGGCTTATGTTATAGCCAATCGCCTTGTACACAAGACCTTGAAAACCTAAACCCGACGACATGGCGCCCGAACAGGGACATGATTGAAAAACGTACAATCTTTTTGTGAGTAACTGGACCACAGATTAAAATTCTGGCCGGAAAAGTTCGGTAGTGAATAGATGGATCCTACAATCTCTGAGTTTTGAATCAAAGATATAGATTCAGGCTCTATCACTCGACAACGTACGATTGTGTTGATTCTACAATTTACCGAGAGACTGTCCCTTGGGACTGATCACCCCAAGCAGGATAGTTAAAGTATTAAGGTAATTGTAGTACGACTATATAATATAGCTGGAATACAGAAGTACAGCAAAAAGTCCCGTGAGGCCTTATAACGGGCACCCCATGGTAAGGAGTCCGCTAAGGACAACTTGGGAACTGCAGCAGGAAGCAGCGGCATAGTTCGGGAAACTGTTCATAGCCGGTAAAGTGAATTTCTTAAAAATAATTTGACTGAGATTGAAAAATGGAAATGAGCAAAGAGGTTGTGCCAAAAAGTGGTGGAGCTCTTACGAGAAGAGCTTCCATAGCCGAGTCTGAGGTTGTGACTGCTCCCCCTTATATGTGGGTAATGGGGTCCTTTCTGATAATCGATACACGATTAGAAAACCAGGAATTTTGGGATATCCTGACACCCGGCTCGTATACGCTTCTGAACCCACGAAGATGTCCGAGACCAACCGATAGTGCGGGGGTAGCTTGTTGGGTAAAAGAAAAATTTGGTGAACAAGTCGAGAAGTTTGATCAAGAATACTCTGAGAACTGGGAACCAGGCGAGGCATGTCCTCTGGACACAGGGGAGTCGAAATTACAAACGATATCAATGGCCCATTACATGCCATACGACGTCAAGAACCACGAGGGCTCCTTTAAGGTGCTTTCAGAAACTTATTACAACTCCTTGAGCCATGCTAAAACGGAAGCTGTCATAATTCCTGTCTTCGTAACCGGTGTGTTTAATTACCCTCTCGAGAAGGCAGTGCAAACTTGTCTTGAACATGCTCAACATTGGGTGAACTATAACTTTGAATCCGCCCGAATGGTGATCCTCTTGGCCTCCGAGGCTGGGCTACGGCAGGAAATTATCAAACAACTGGTAGAGAGGATTCAGGTGTATCCGGTGAAAGTTCAGGATTATGCAGCGACTCACAGTTGTCCACTTGATGCAACCTTGCTTGATGGTTTAATGAAGAAGCCCAAAGTGAGCAAGTTGTATAAGGAGTCTACCCATGACCATGACGCAGGGAGTATTACTGAAAGTTTTGTGAGTCAATACCAGCACTACCCAAGCCCTGCTAGGCCGGGGATTTATCCCTGAGGTGAACTCCAAAATGTTCAATCGATGTACCAAGCAACTGGTACACTACCCCTGACAAATAAGGGACCATTGGACACCGCGTTACAAGAGTTACAAGAGATAGTCAAACTTCCGACTGCGCCACCCGCCTATGAAGCTGACCCAGCTCTTAGGGACCATGGCTATGCCACGCCAGCGAGGGTCCGCTTTCTTGATTCGGTAGAAAATGACCCCGATGATGGAAAATCCCTGAGCCCGAGTGAAACTGACAGAGGAGTCATTGCAAGAAGTTTGGAGAGGATGTCAGAGCAACTTAGTGCGATAACACGGCAAATAGGAAGTCAACAAGATCAGCTCGACAGGAGTTTGAGTCAGGGAGGATTAGGATGCATTTTAGGTTCCCAGGGAAATCGCCCGCATGCTATACAACCACTCAATCCCTCTAATGGCTCCATAGGGGCCTTGGATCTCAACGCCTCGGAAAACCCTGATGTCAGAGACCTAGGATCGGGCGAGCCGGCCTTGGGTGAAATCCCAGTCATTAGAATGGATAATGGATCCATGTTTGTCATCTTACACACTTCAACGGCCAAGTACAAGCCAACTGGGGACAATGTAGTAATCCCCATAAGGAAGTGGAATGGACTGGAGGAAGTAAGGGCATTCACTCTGTGGAGAAAGAAAATTGGTAAAAGGGACTTCGATCACCGTCTCTCACTTTTGGGAGAAGAGGTTCGTGACCGAAATTACCGAGCTCTAGAACAGGTCCATCAGTTAGATTTTACTGAGTGCGAGGATTCCCCCGTAGCCGCCGTTTATGTGACGCCACTGGTGCATTCGTGTTCGGTAGATGGGCAGATACACGCTGGAGCCAGTAAAATTGCTCGGCTTGAGTTGTCTAAGGTGACCCTTGACCTTAATCCCCCCGAATCATTGGGGGTCCTCACAAATGCACAGCTAGCACGGTGGGTGACCGCCACCTATGCTACGCTAACCTCATTAGGTTACTTTGAGACAGTTACGTGTCTGATAGGGAACCGACAACTAGCAAAGACACTCTATGACACAGTGTTACTTTTGAAGCAGGATAAATTTACAAAGTATCTGGAAAATTCCCCTCAGCTACAACGTGGCCTAGAGGATGAGGAGCACAGAGAGCCAGAGGAACCTCGGGTCCCCTTTCGACCCTCCTCTGCGTCTACACCATGTCCCCCAACCCCCTTACCGAGATCTCCGCGGGTTGAACGATCACCTTTACCGCCCATTGACCGTCAACCCACCCGGATGGTACAAGCAAAAAATTCTAGGGGGCGAAAGATAACGTGGGGAGAGTATGATGCCACCAAATGGCCGTGCGACCCCGATGAGGAAGGATTAAGAGAACGCCCTACGGCTCATGCTTATGACCCAGTTGCACACCAGCAACCTCCGGAGCCAGATTGGAACAAAGAAATAATCACACCTCAATGGTTTCCTCATGACAGGAAAGAAAGGGCCCGGAGAATGCGATCTCCCTCCTCTGAGGAAATAGGTGGATGGCAAGGAGTGTCTAGGTCCTTTAAACAAGCATATCTCGCACGAGGATATGATGCCCATCGCAATTCCTTGACAGATATCTACTCCCACATGCCCAAGGCCACTCACTTGCCGACAGACTCATGGGAAAGACGGTCTCCATGCCCCTCAGATTCCGACGATCAGAGTAGCGATGACTCCGACAGTGATAGTGACCCGACTCTGGGTCCGCAGCCAGACCCCCCAACTCCTTCAAGACAGGGTAGCAGGATGGCCTCCACAGGAGGGATAGGACGACAGCGTACTCAGCTGGCGGTCTCAATCCTTGCAGGGGGCCCCCCATCGGAGCCCAGACAAGACACTGACGTTAGAGTGTCAAGTAAAATTACTGTAGCAGACCTGTGCAAGGCACTCCCGAAAAGGAAAGATAAGGAATCCAACTGCGAGTACGTTAGAAGGTTGAATAAGGAATTGTCTCCATCTCAAATGGCTGACCCGGTTATTAGTAAATATGTCTCCAAAGACCTCCGATATGGCTACTCTACTTACAAGCCAAGTGGAGGCAACCATTCGAGATCTGGTTGATAAAGTGAATAAAGGAGAGATGTCCCTTCTGCAAGCTTATTCCATACTGGCAGATGAGGGGGCTGATGAGTCACAGGTCAAACATTTCCTGGTACAGATTAACTGCCCTGAACAAGCCAAATTGGTTCTGGAGTTCCTCCAAGCGAAGGGACTGGATGCAAAGACTGAGGTTATCTCCCGTCACAGCTCTGTGATGGCTGTTAGAAGAGCCCTCAAAAAAGAAAAACAGAGACCTGATGTTCCCGGGGCTCGACTGTCAAAAAACGAGCAGAGGGGGAAGTCTCTTCCCCCTTTCGGAAAAGCGACAGCAAACCCCCAATACGGCCTGGCTCGCACTCAATCTACCTTTCCACCGAGAAAGGATCGAAATCAGCAAGACATCAGGCCCAATGGACAGGGTGGGGCCAAGCGCCCTCCATTCAACAAGAACGTGAATGGCTCAGCCTCGAATGCCCCCAGACAGCCTCATTGGAGGCAGGATCGTCCCCGTTCATACCCGTGTCCGAGGAAGAATGGAAGGCGATGACGCAAGAGCAGAGGGAAGCAGTAATACTTGCAGCGGCCCGACGAAACCAGGATATGGGAAGAGATCTGACCGCAGCCCAGAGGAAAGTGTTAGAAAAGCACGAGCCCAAAACCCAACAATGAGGCCCTATAAAGTGCAGATTTGGGTTATAGATCAAAAAAGAGATTGTTACTATGACACTGGAACAGACATATCCATATTACCAAAGGAGTGGTTAGATGAAGAACTCGATCAGAAGGTGCTCGTAAAATTGGCTAATGGAGATGTTACTATGTTGGCCCTAGGAAGATTTAATGGTAAAATGGTGGCAATAGGGCCAAACCCTTTATTGTCTCCAAATGACTCAGAATGGATTATTGATGCCCCCTCCTCAAGTTGGATGAGAGAAGTTAATAGGATTACGGCTATAGAAAAATTAGTGTGTACTTCACACATAAAAGACAAGGCACGGCTAGAAAAGATCCTTTATTCGGCCGAAGTGGCCCCATTTAAAAATGATGTAGGATTAATGAAAACAGAACCATATGTCATTAGGGTTGGCCTCCCAGGCAAACAGAAGCAGTACCCATTAGGTAAATATGAAGATCAATTGCTAGCAGTGTTTAAAGAATTGGAACAACTCAGGGTCATTGAGAAAATTAAAGAACCACCCTGCTTAATGCCAGTACAAGCAGTACCAAAAAAGGATAGTACTGTCAGGCCTGTCCATAACCTAAAAATGTTAAATGACGTAACAGTGAAGGACACTAGACAAATCATCAATCCCCGACAGACCATGTTAAAAATACGCCCGGGAGAATATAACTCCAGTATTGACCTAGCGAATGGATTTTGGTCCGTACCACTGGCCGAGGAAAGCAGGCCAAAAACCTGTTTTATGATAAAAGGACAAGGCTACATGTGGACCTGGCTTCCCCAAGGATTTGTGAATTCCCCAAACGCATTTCAGGAACGTATGGAGAAACTGTTGCAAGACTTGCCAGTCACATGTTACATAGACGACATATTCATCTCCACGGAGACTGAAGAAGAACATCTCGAGCTTTTGGAGGAAGTAATCCGGAGACTGAAAGACCATGGAATGAAAATTGGAATCGCCAAATGTGAGATAGGAGTACCTCAAGTCAAATATCTGGGTGTCCTAGTTACTAAGCATGCGATAACTTCCACTGACGACTATCTCCAAAATCTGCACCCTACTACGCTTAAAGAGCTAGAGAAATGTTTAGGAAAATTGGGGTGGCTACGAAGTATGATCCCTTATTACTCCACCTTAGCGAGACCTGTCGAGATGATCAAAAATAAGGTCAGGACATTCGACAAACGATCCCTAAAGTTAATAGAACATGATAGAATGCTAACGCCAGTAGAAATTGAAACCTGGAACTGCCTTATACAACAAATTCTCACGGATGGGGTGAAACTCGCTCCGTACCGAGATGGACAAAATATCTCTGTGAAAGTGTTAGAGGAAAAGGAAAATGGTGGATGCGCGGCAGTCTACGAGGAAAGCAGTGACACACCGATTTGTTACGTATCCGTCAGGTATTCACCCACTGAAAGTCGATTTGCCCCAGCAGAAAGGGAACTCAGGTTGTTATGGAAAGTTTACACGGAACTGGCTTCCAACTTAGGCCAGGTTTATGTAAAATGTACAGTACAGAATGACCTCACTAAAGAAATGGTCAAGGATACGGTGGAATTCGCTAAAGCTTATGCCTCTAGATGGGGAAAGTGGAAGCAGATGCTCTTGGATCCGAATTGGTCATTTATAATGGCCAAGTCTAAACAGCAGCCTAAAATCCCTGCAGTATCTCAACCAGATTATACAGGGATATACACCCTCTTTACTGATGGAAGTAAAACAGCACAAGATTCCGAGGGATTTTGGGGTTTTGTGCTTTACAAACGAGATAAACCCCTGTATAAAGAAAAAGGAAGAATGGGCAAGACAGCACAGGAAGCCGAGTTACAGGCAGTTGTCAGCGGACTGCAATATGTAAAGAAGAAGGGAATAAAATCCTTACGAATTGTGACTGACAGTTGGTACGTGTCGGAAGGGCTGAAAGATAACTTTAAATACTGGCAGCAGCGAGACTTCCAGAATTACAAAGGCAAAGAGTTGGAAAATCGTGACTTATGGATAGTGGTGAACCAATTGTTACAACACATAAAACTATGGGTGACCCATGTCAATAGCCACACAGGAATCCAGGATTTTGATCACATGGGAAATGATGAGGTCGACAAACTAGTGCAGACTAGAGCAGTTGCGGTAGGCACTTTGATTTTTCCTGATAAATGGAAAAATGACCAAGGGAAGCTTGTCATTCCTAAAGAGGAAAGGCTGGATTATGTTCGGCACATTCATCGTGCTTTGCTATATATCGGGAATGAGAGGACGCGGAGATGGATGGTTGATAACGGGATTGAAGCCGGTCCTCTCAAGGACACCATATCACTAGTTAGACATGACTGCGAGATATGCATGGAGAAGGGATTGTTACCTCCTATTGCTTATCAAGAAGGTAAAATTGGTGAAGAATTCCCAGGCATTTCCGCATCTATGGATGTGGGAGTCCTGGGTAGTCACTACGGCATATATAAAAAAATCCTGGTGATAGCTGACAATGGGGGAGGACACACACGAGTCTACCCCATTAAGAAAGAAACCACAAAGACAGCTAAAGAGTGTGTAATGTCATTTATTCAGGGGAATCCAGTCAAAACCCTCAGATCAGATAATGCCGCCATGTTTACTTCAAAGCACTTTCGTTCATGGTTGGAGCAGGAAGGGATACGACATGTCTTATCCATCCCGCATCAATCCAACACTAACGGAGTCGCGGAACGTGCAGTGCGCGCGGCAAAATCGCAAATACTACTGTATAAGCACAGATGGCACTTACCTGAAAACCTCTTTGCCATTAACCAACAACTCAGTCTCCCCAAGTTACGGGGTTCTACCCCTGCCCACTCTCTTCTCTGTACCACAGGGTATTTCAGCCAAAATCTCCAGAAATTACTATCCGGAGCCCTCTGTATCGTTACAGGTGGGAAGTGAGGTGTGGATACTCGCCACCGGAAAATCTACCACTATAGTAAAAGTCGAAGGGAACGTACTTACGGGTAAAGATGGCCACAGGTACCACCCCAAACAACTACGACTTAAGTATACAAATCAGGATGGAAGCTGACCGAGACCATGTGCCAGGATGGGTTCAGGGGGTTGGGGAGGACTATGTGAAGATGCTCCCCGACCGAGTCTTCCCAAATAATGGCCTTTTGGTTATGGCCTGGGATGGTGTTAATCATTCCTGGAAAAAAGGGATTGTTATGTCCTATACTCACCCCACCACCAGTGTTAGATGGTCTAACTATGAGCCTGGTGACTGTGTCCTTTGTGCTGCGCCTGTTTTTGCCCTAATTTGGTCTGGAGATGCAAAGCACAAGCATGAGCACCGTCCTAAGCGAGCGGAGGTGGGCGCTGAACATTTGATGTGCGGGATTGAATTAATGGGGTCTGCCCCCTTCACGTTTTGCAAATGCTGCTGGGACTCGTGGGGATGTCGATATCAAATACTACGCAAAGACACCCATTGCGGGCCATGCACCTGTGGCCGACGTAATGGGGTTTGGAATGTGTGCGATACTGGCACCCCCTGGCAGATAAACCCAGCACAGTTCTTGGCGCTGCGGTATGGTTTTCACTCAAACGATCACCTTCCTCAGCCACCGTTTGCTTTACGGGCCAGTGTCATAGATTCTTGGAACTGCCCCATTCTGATATACCAGACTATGATGTCTATTGGCTATGACAAATTGTCATCTAAACAGGAAAAGAAACTCTCAGTCATCCCCAGGGATACCACCATGAAGTGGGAAGACTTTCTCCCTTGGAAGTGGGAGGATGGCTTGTCTTTGTCTGGAGATGGAAGCCTATCCTTGCCAGGCTATAGCCAGAGAGGTTGGGAATCCACCTCCATGGGAAGGTGGTGGACCAAGCAAATATGGCCCCAAGATAGAGTGGCTAAGGGGAATATATTCTGCCCAGACGTGTACAACTACCCGCATTTAACCAACAATAAGAGGATTTTTACAACTTCTGGAACCTTGCCCAGACATGCTAAGGAGGTACAGGAAGCCAGGGTCTCCACTATTGAACGTAACCTTATTCTTGTTACTGAATGCGGCCCACGAGTAGTGTCTGGGACCGCCCATGTCCTTATCTCGTTCACTGGCTTCACATGGTACCCGTTGGGGGTCTTCATAGAAGTTGACAGAAAGGACTTGATGATACTGACTAATGTCTCGATCCCGGTCAGACCTGTAACAAGGACAAAGGTGACTGGATGGTGGTCAGCTTGGCTGAGGAGGAGAGCTAAGCTCAGCCGTACTGGATTTACTGAAGCTGTCCTGGATCATGAGATGCCAGGCTGCACGTTTTTCCAGCAGCACCTGGAACCATGCCTGGGAGGTGCGATTGGTCCAGAGGGGGAGAGGAATAATCCCAAGAACAGTTCGGCTATTATGAACCAATCAGGAGAGATCAAAAAGACGGTGTCGCAAGAACTAATGCCACCACCCTCTTCTCACCCACAGGATCTTGATAGTCCTGGGTCAGATGACGAGGAGGTGCCTAAAGTACGCGATAAAGGCAAGCGACCAGCTAGTGGTAAGCTATCGCGAATAGCCCTCCTTCTCAAAAGAAGAAAGGGAAAGAAGAATAATGAATTTATGGGATAAATTCTGGTATTGGAGAGCTAGGCGCTGGTGGCAGTTTAAGGCGAGACAACAATTGGCATATAAAGATCAGGCCAAGGATATACAGCACCAGACACCAGCTACAATTTCCAGGAAACAAATGAAACGCGACAAAATGATCAAGGAAAGGGAGAAAACCACTAGGATGTCTCCCTTGAGTCTTTTTATAATTGGAATGCTACTATTTATATTAATATTAGTAATAGCCTCATGGTCAAGTATAGTCTATGAACATATGACCTATACCAGCAGTGTCACCCGACGTTGGAAATCGAAAACAGTACGTTGTAGAAACTGCACCGTCTTGACCCCGGATACGAAAGAAATATCCTTGCCAATTGCAACAGATAAAAATGGCACTCAATTTGATCAAGCTCTATGGATAAAACAAGCAATTGTCTACCTAAACATCCATGGAGCTATAAGTGGCACTTGTGAATATGAGAAACCAAAACTTGATAGTCAGGAAATGAAGAGTCAGGTGACCGTCAAGACACTTAAACGGAGACGTCGCCGAAGCGCGGAAAACCCTGTGGACAAAACTGCCGCACGTCCTACTTGGACAGCTGCTGCTATGTCAGTTACCCCCAGCCCGATCAATCAAGCGGGAAATATTAATGTGATCGAAAACCATATGGTCAGTAGCATGACTACACCTGAACCTGGAAAAGATACCAGGAATAATGGCACGACAGGAATAGATACTCAGACTGCCTTATCTGCCAAAGACAATGAAGGGAATCTCGGTGCAGCAATGACTGAAAAGAAGACAGTCATGGCCACATCTCCTATAGATTCCATAATCATGTATACCCCAACAATGGCCCCTGATCAAATGGAGACTAACATAATCTTAACATCTGATGGCAAAACAGTTGACATAAATACGATGGCCCCAATGTTCACATCGGAGCCCGCAGATCCTCACAAGGAAGGCATGGGAGAATGTGATATCCCATTTAAAAGTGTTAACGTGTTAAATTGTGATGAAGGACTCATGGACTGGCTTCTCCAGGCATCTCAGGCAGCATATGAGAGGCTGTGTGAATATAAGGCCCAGTGTAAGCGGAAGAATCAAACCCTATGTGAATACGACACCTGGAAAGATATAGTAACTCATTATGGACCTACCTCCAAGGAATTTGCAACAGTAAAAGTAAAGTTAATCAATCATGAAGAGATGAGACTTTCTGGATGGTCCTTCGACATCAACTCTGATAAAACCTGTTATTATAAAGTTTTTGCCCAACAAACGAGACGGGGCTGGTCGACGGGAGAAGATAGATATTATATGATGAAAAAATGCCAGAAAATCAATACCACCCATGTGTGGAATGCCCCGCTTATTAGAAGAGTTGAACAATCTATCTATAATAATAGAACATGGGAAGAAGAACTGTGGACAACCACAGAAGCTTACGGAAATGAAGAATGGGATAAAAGTAATCAAATAGGACAACTCCTGTTAGATATAGCCCCCCTACCTTTTTTGGCAAACTCTGATCCCGACGTGTTAAACACTGATTCGGCTGACCCTGTTTCTAGAAGAGTTAGAAGAGAGCTGGAGTACACATGTTCTTAAGAAATGTTCCAAAAGGTAGAGACAAAAACCATGCTGGTATTACTTGAATCCATTCTTAACACTGTAACCGCAGCGAATCCAGCTAAACGTGAAGGAGAGAAGGAACAACAAGTTAAGTTTTTTCTCTCCATACCAGAGAAGACACAATTCGACAATTGTCTTTATTTGATGACAAATGGTTCTAAACCATGGTCGGACGGCAAGTCTCCCCCGGACACTCATTTCAGGGAAGAGGAGATTTATCCTAGGTGTCAACCAGAGAAAGATTGCAGAAACAAAGGGCCCAAGAGTGATGAGTATGACACTAGCCCACGAGACACTTACGTAATGTTTATTGGAGGTGGCATCTGTTGACTACCATGAGTGAACAAAGTAGGGACAAGATTAATGGATCGGGAAGAGAGTACATTGCAGATCAGCATCCGGATAGTAATTTCTGGAGATTTTGGCTGAAATACCCTGTGGTACAGAGAAGAGTCATGTGGTACAAATTAAGGGCATTGCAAGAAGATGGTATATTATGCCATAATAAACAGTTTAATGGTAAAGGAATGGAAGAAGGAAATGATTGTCACAAAGAACCATGCGAGTGCCGAAGGGACCAAATAGGCCTAGCGATCCCTATGATGACGCAGCAACCTTGCAGAAACTGGGTCAGAAATAATCAGTCAGTTTGGTGGGCTGAAGCTAAGAAATGTTTATCTCAAAAGCTTGGTATAAACATAACTCATGTTAAATACGCGTATCAGCTCATTAATGAGAAGCCCAAAAATACAGAAAATAGGATATTTTATCCTATGAGAGGAAAAGACTGGGCAGAGGCAATGGAGTATTGTACATCGGATCTACCAGTTAATTTATCCTGCCCAAGTGGCCAACCAACAGGTCAACAACCGAATAGTCATAAACACATTATTCTTCCCACATGTCTAAACGATAAGGCTAAAAATGATCCGACGGTCTTCTTTAAGATATGGGAATGGTCACAGTTAGCCGGTCTCATTTTGGGACAAGGGTTAGGATGGAATTCGTTTGACATAGAAAGTTTAGAAATGCTGATATGGCCACACCTAGTATGGTACGATGAACTACAAACCCCTAGCGATGGAGGAAAAAATACCACTGTGATACATTGGTTCCTTGTAAGCCCAGGATTGCCAGATTCTGTAAATCCACTCAACACTTTAAGGGGAAAAGTTAGAGACTATGAAGTAAAAGTGCAAACTGAGCAAGGAGTATGGGGATATGATTCAGTATACCAGGAGAATATTACTGAATGGAATAAGCCATCTACGGAGGGACTCCAAAATGATGACCAAAAAACGTGGTACGCCGCCCTTAAAGAAGCAACGTTATTGTTTAACCCAAGCCAATTATGGGGCGACATTACTCAAATAAAAGGAGGTAAAAGAACCCCGGGAATGGCCCTTCAGGATCAATTAGCAAATTATCAAAATTTCTTAAAAAGGAAAGAAGTTTCCTGGAATGATTCCAATGGGGAAGTATCTATACGAGCCTGGCCTCATCTCGCAATGGAACCACTTCTCGTAGAGGCCTCGTCAAAAGATAGTGTACAGAAAAAGGGAAAAGTTGAAGATATATCTACAAGGTACACAGCTACGTTTCTGTTGCCCGATCATCTGAAGACAATCAAACAATATTTTAAACAACACCCGGAATGGCGCCACGTAAGAACAATTCAGTCATCGTTCCCGTTTGTCCATACTACTCTAATGACTACGGAAAGATTTCTGATAGCAGGACTAGACCTCTTTCAGGTCAATAATACAAGACAAACACAGAGTCAGGTGTTTGATAAAACTGAATTTAAGAAGACTTGGTTCCCCATTATAAGTAGCGTTCAATATCCACAGCTCAGATGGCAACCCCAAGACCCCGAGCATTTTAGTTTAAACGTTACAGGATATCAAGGGTGTTTTCGAGCACCTAACCTGAAACCTAAGGCAGTTTATAGTCACGACTCTAATCCATGTGACCCGCATCAGTGGGGATATATCCCGTATAATAGCTCTGGATGTTTTAATGGGTCCCAAGTAGCCAAGCAACTAAAAAGAGAGCACAAGTCTTATTTTACTACTAGGTGGGGGACACACGGTATATTGTCGAATAATAGAGAAAAAATGTGTGGACGGCTTGGGATACATGTAGCCATACCACACTGGCCGAAAGTGGCTGCTCCGATTGGGCTTTTAGAAAGTATAAATCCAGGGTTCCTCATGTATAATCGATACGAAACATACCGAGATGAACTATGTAA
The DNA here is from genome assembly GCF_027744825.2 of Synchiropus splendidus. Taxonomy (NCBI): domain Eukaryota; kingdom Metazoa; phylum Chordata; class Actinopteri; order Syngnathiformes; family Callionymidae; genus Synchiropus; species Synchiropus splendidus. The sequence goes on from NC_071348.1 coordinate 15,739,505, forward strand.
CAAAGACAATGTGTATGCAAAGTCACAGACACATGTTTTTGAATTAGATGATATAATCCTATCAAAGATGACATACAGTAATTCATCCCCCTAGTACATTCCAAAAGGGGAGAGAATCTGCGTATATGAGGAATATAGTGCCCCTAAGATTAATATAACCAAGGACCCATATGCCTGTGAAAAATTAAACGATTATTGGCATGTTGTACGTGACTTTCGGAAGAAAGTACCGACAGCAGGATGGCTGGGATTTTTTGGAATGATGTCGGAAGCTATGATGTATGGAATAGGACAGGGAGTTGTAGATACAGCGGCAGCTGTGTGGGAAATTATCCAATTTATATGGTGGTACCTAAAATGGATACTACTTGTATTAGCGATCCTCGTAGCTCTCGCCGTAATCTCTAAAGTAATCGCCTTATGTCGGTGCCTTAATAGTATATGCTGCTATCCGTGCCGTGCAGTCCAAAGACGAAAAGGGAGACAAGAGAAAGAGTTCTTGAGGAAGGCTCTTCGAGATGTCAAAGAAGAAATAAAGAAAAAGAAGCAAGAAAAGTGGAAAAAAGTCAATGGACGAAGGGTCTAACTAGGTTTGAATTAGGCATCCCACTTATGTCTTAAGGATTGAGGTACTGGCCACGAAAGTACCTGAGGGGGAAGTAAATAAGGAAGATCTTAGGATAAAATCATAATTTTAAGTGTTAGGCACCATTTTAATAATATTAGTATTACTTATCTTCAAAGTTACCCATTTCTCCTAAAGAGAAGACTGGTGTCGAAGGACGAATCATACACTGTGTAAAAACATAGTTACTTAGAGTTCTCCTAAAACTCTCCTAGGGTGGAGAGAGGAAGAAAGAGAGAGAGAGATCAAAACTACCACTGTAATAACAGAAAAATACATCTTAATCAGTACCAAAGTATTAGTTTACGATATCACTTCAGGACTGATTAAAATGAAAACTAAATGATACAACTTTGCAGAGCAATGTACTATGCTCCATGGCTCTTACCCACGATTACATTAAAATACCCATAAGTGTTTAAACACTGCACGGAACCAGACAATAGTTCGGACTCTCTTCTGGATGACATGGGCGTGTATTGGAGCAGATGCACTGACGTTGTCTGGGGTGCATCCTCGGATTAATAGTAGGGTGCATTCGTTTTTTCGTTAGAAAAGCATCCCCTTTACATGCCTCGTTCGGCCTCATTGGAGGCGCGGGTTTAAATCTAAGCCCTCAAAGACCATGGCTTTGGCCGACCGCGGTCACCATAGTATACGTACTGGACAGTCTGTACACCGAATTGACCCTTTTGTTTTGCATAGGTTCTCAGTGTACCTATTGCATTATAGCAGGAACGGCGATATACTTCATACTCATAGGCTCATTGATGGCATTAATTTGGTCAACCCTGGGGAGGTATAAAAAGGCAGCACTTAATCTTACTGCGCAATGGATGATTCTGATGATATGGATTCTGTTCAAAAAGTTAGCTGGAGGAACTTCTTTGTATGTCTCTGTGTTTTATATAGGTTATCTGATGGGGACTTGTTACCCCATAAAGATATGGAAAACTTCGAACAGCATAAGGCTGTTTGGAATGGCGTCTACTGTTCGTAGACCTTCTCAAAATTAACATTTTGTAATGTTTCTACAGGGCTCAATTGTGATTACGGACGGGAACGACAAAGCAGATCAATGGGATCCATGGCACACACAAAAAACGAGAGTCCTGTTAGCCCTAGATGTGATCATGGAGCCCCTTGATCCCGGAACCAAAGTCTGCCCTGTAGACAAAGGAAGACATAGGATTTTTAGTTGGGGACCCTCCACCAAAATGGTTGAATATTGGAGGGGCGAGCCCTGCATGAGATTTACAGCAAAGGTGTCACGCGGTGTAATTACCCAAGATCATAAAAAGAAGGTCCAAAAATTATGGATACCACATGAAATCAAAGCGAGGGATCAGGTTGTGTGTCATTCGAAAAGGAGACCCAGTTCATCCTCCAGGTATGGCCACGTTTTGTGGTAATGTGCCAGGAGAACGAGCCATTGACCCATTGGCTCCCAGTTGTTTGTGCTGAACTCTGGGAGTTTACGTTCCCCGGGGATGGTAAGCTGCCCCCATTGACCACGCACGCCCTTAGGGCGTACCATTGTAAAATAGGACCTGGGCAGAAATCCTGGATTGAGCGTGGAGGATTCCATCCTCCGTATATGATGGAGGGATTGGTGCTGAGAACCGAACAGGTGGGAGAAATATACAACGAAGACTTGGGAAATGTTAGCCCAGCCAGACCTTGGGGGCCAGGAAACATTCAGCCAGGCTACCAACCTCCCGAGAAACAGATTTACCTCTATGACCCAAACTTACTGATGGTGACTCAATGGCAGAAAGACGTCGTGAGTGTGTATGAGGACTGGGAGGAGTGCGTCGTCAGGGAGCATGATGAATTGTGGCATGGGGGGCTTGGTACACAACATTACCAAGGAGGATATTGTCCTAGTGGTTACTACGAGTGGATCAAAAAGTTGTTGAAAGACAGATCAGTGGTGCCCACGGCACTTGGTTGGCATATGCAAGGACCGGTCACTTGGGAAAAATTCGCCCGACTGGTGATGAGTGGAGCTAAGGAGGAGGCAATGGCGGTGTTGAAGGGAAATCGCGACTGGAGGCGCCCTGCCATGCTCCAACAGTACAAACGGCGACTCGGGAGGCCCGCCCCCCGGAGACCAAACCCGGCGAGACGTTGGGCAAGGAGAGCCGCGACATCCAGTAGCACAGGGGTGGCCTCTGGAGGGAGAAGCAATCTCCCGTCCAAAGACGAGACACCTGCTGGCTCGGAGTCGGTAGCTACTCCAGCCCCAAGGGCACCCAAGTGTCGGAGGGCCTCCGTGTCTGTACCGATGTACCCTGAGCCAGCGCGGTCTTCTCCCGAACCACTGCCGAATGCTCCACCACCTTCAGAAAATAGTGCAGTTGAGGACAGTCAGGAAGAACAGCCAGATCACCAAGGAGATGCCAGCGCAGCAAACTGTGCTTATTGTAAGGGAGAATTAGTGGCCCTTAAAGATCCACTCCTTTGTAAGCACGATGGCCATATCCTGGGAAGTTGCCACCTGTGTGGGTTAAACATGAAGGACACCAGATTCGTCTTCCCTAATGTAGGACAGTTCGTAGCAGGCCCCGTTAATGGCCCTCACACGGGGACAGATGGCCCTGTGGGGATGAACCCCAGCAGCATGCTAAACCCTGTACCCCCGGCATCACCAAGACGCCAGACACGTTCTCCTCTAACTGAAGACTCCTGTGATCTGTGCCTTACACCTCCGAAATCTGCAAGCCACTTGACTCCTGCTCCACGAGATGAACATTCACCCAGTACTCCCCAAGATGAGGTTCCAGGTCCCGCAGCGTCTGAGGATTGGGGTGGAGAACCTGATGACTACACTGCCCCTTTGACGTCCAGCCCTACGTCGCCTGGTGTGCCAAGATCGGCGTCGGCGCTGATGTGGATCTGCTACTACGTGAACATGCTGAGAGAATTGGATGATCTCGAGTCACTGCTGAGACAACGAAATGATGACGACGAAGGAATCGGACCACTGGACTTTGGCGAATTGGACAAATGGTGAAGGAAGATATTTTCGGAGGGGGATGTTGTATATACTGGAAATTCGAAAATATTATAATCAAAACCTGCTAAATAATAATTGATATTATTTCTGTTTTTATCATTGATAAACCTGCTAAATAATATTTGATATTATTTCTGATTTTTATCATTGATTGTTTGATGTTTGAACTTTAGTGAACCTGTATGCTTTTGATCGTGAACGTTTGAACTCACGAACAGCTGTGTGCTTTGAACTAAGAATGACTTTGTAAGCGCGCTCGTTTGAAGTCATGTGCAGGTGGCCATCTTGAACTTAGTTTGAACTTGTAAGCGCACGTGCTGACAAAGATGGAGTAGATGTACTGACCTAATATGGTAAACCGGGCATCATTGACGCAAATAATGATGCAAGTGCTGATGTAATTGACACTAATATGATCTATCACCAAACATGCATCCTTTTGAGGGAAGGACTTCAAAGGCCATCTGGAGAAAAACAAGATAAGATAAAGATATGATTAATTGCCTTGGCATGAGAAACGGACGTCGGTATGTCTTCAAGGCCATGTGTGTGGCTATATAAGCGCTCGGAGATGTGACCCTGTGCTCTTGCTCTTTTTGGATCATCGCCAGAGTCTGTCCGCCGTAAGGTCTTGTATCTTATCTTGGGACGGTGCTCTTGCTATTTGCTCTCAGACTATCTGATTTTAACTCATCTTTTATTTCTCTCTTACTATTTTTGAATTAATCCTTTTTATTGCATGTATTTTGATTATATGGTTTTGAAGTTTTTTTTTTGATTATACGGTCTTTGAAGTATTTTTGATTATATGGTTTTTGAAGTATATGTACTAGTACCAGCGTCTGGCGGTACTTTTGATATTGTTGGGTATCAGCGTCTGGCAATACCCTTGAGTTTATGGATTTTATTATTCTTGGTTGACTTTGCTGTTTTTACTATTCTTTTATTAATATTTTGAAGAATCATTTTTGTGACAAAAAACATAATAAAATTGAGTAGGAATTAAATACTGAAAAGGCACAACGGCGTTGATCCCTGACTGCTAAAGAATCAACTGGCTCCTACCTACTACCATCAATGGGGTCATAGGTGAGTTATTGTTTGATTTCCTCCTGTTGCACATGTAATGAGTGTCTCACATGGTAGCATTATTCCATCCTGGATTATTGTGTCGATGATAAGGTGGTAGTTTTAGGCAGTTATGGGGAAATATGTTATTTAGAAGGAATGGATTGAGGATCCGATCATGAGTCCCTAAACGAAGTTAAGTAAAGAGACTACGGTAAGAGGTGTAGCATTGTAAGGTCAAGAACCTGTTTCTTAACAGGTCGGGCTAATTAAATAACCCGCTCAGTGAAGCGCAGACACTACTCACTAATATAATAAGGTATAGTTGATACGCTTATTATAGTCTTAGAACCGTGTCCGCAACAAGAGGCTGACTGAGTTGACCAACCGAGGGGCCCTTTACCAGAGAGGCAAAGGGAGGTAGTGTGCTCGGAACTAGGGACGGCTTATGTTATAGCCAATCACCTTGTACATGAAACCTTGAAAACCTAAACCCGACGACAGAAGGTTAAAATTTAATTTTCAGAAGCTTCTCTGCAAAGTTATGGCACAATGCAGAAAACGCATTTTGAGCCTGAGATAAGTTCGATTCCGGAATGCCAAACATAAAAGTGTTGATAACGTTGGAAAAACACTTCAGACAGCTTAGATTTGATGTGCAACGACTAGAAAGACCCTTTCTCCTATAGTGGGAGGTGAAAATTTCATGTTCTGAAGCTTCCCTGCAAAGTTATGGCACAATGCAGAAAACACGTTTTCAGCCTGAGATAAGGTCGATTCCGGAACGCCAAACATAAAAATGTTGATAACTTTGGAAAAACACTTCAGACAGCTTAGACTTGATGTGCAACTACTAGAAAAAACCCTTTCTGCAGTAGTGGGATGTGAAAAATGCATGTTCCGAAGCTGCCCTGCAAAGTTATGGCACAATGCAGAAAACGCGTTTTCAGCCTGAGATAAGGTGGGTTCCGGAAAGCCAAACATAGAAATGTTGATAACTTTGGAAAAACACATCAGACAGCTTAGATTTAATGTGCAACTACTAGAAAGACCCTTTCCGCCATAGTGGGATGCGAAAATTTCATGTTCTGAAGCTATATGCAAAGTTATGGCAAAATGCGTAAAACACGTTTTCAGCCTGAAATAAGGTCGATTCCGGAACGGCAAACTTAAAAATGTTGATAACTTAGGGAAAACACTTCAGACAGCTTAGATTTGATGTGCAACTAGTAGAAAGTCCCTTTCTGCTATAGTGGGAGGTGAACATTCCATGTTCTGAAGCTTCCCTGCAAAGTTATGCCACAATGCGTAAAACACGTTTTCAGCCTGAGATCAGGTCGATTCCGGAACGCCAAACATAAAAAAGTTGATAACTTTGGAAAAACACTTCAGACAGCTTAGATTTGATGTGCAACTACGAGAAAGACCCTTTCTGCTACTGTGGGAGGTGAAAATTTCATGTTCTGAAGTTTCCCTGCAAAGTTATGGCACAATGCAGAAAACACGTTTTCAGTCTGAGATAAGGTTGATTCCGGAACGCCAAACATAAGAATGTTGATAACTTTGGAAAAACACTTCAGACAACTTAGATTTGATGTGCAACTACTAGAAAGACCCTTTCTGCTATAGTGGGAGGTGAAAATTTCATATTCTGCAGCTTTCCTGCAAAGTGATGACACAATGCAGAAAACGCGTTTTCAGTCTGAGATAAGGTTGATTCCGGAACGCCAAACATTAGAATGTTGATAACTTTGGAAAAACACTTCAGACAGCTTAGATTTGATGTGCAACTACTAGAAAGACCCTTTCTGCTATAGTTGGAGGTGAAAATTTCATGTTCTGAAGTCTCCCTGCAAAGTTATGGCACAATGCAGAAAAAGCGTTTTCAGCCTGAGATAAGGTGGGTTCCAGAACGCCAAACATAAAAATGTTGATAACGTTGGAAAAACACTTCAGACAGCTTAGATTTGATGTGCAACTACTAGAAAGTCACTTTCTGCTATAGTGGGAGGTGAAAATTTCATATTCTGCAGCTGTCCTGCAAAGTTATGGCACAATGCAGAAAACGCGTTTTCAGCCTGAGATAAGGTGGGTTCCAAAACGCCAAACATAAAAATTTTGAGAACTTTCGAAAAACACTTCAGACAGCTTAAATTTGTTGTGCAACTACTAGAAAGACCCTTTCTGCTATAGTGGGAGGTGAAAATTTCATATTCTGAAGCTTTCCTCCAAAGGTATGGCACAATGCAGAAAACGCGCTTACAGAGTGAGATAAGGTGGGTTTCGGAACGCCAAACATAAAAATGTTGATAACTTTGGAAAAACACTTCAGACAGCTTATATTTGACGTGCAACTACTAGAAAGACCCTTTCTGCTATAGTGGGAGGTGAAAATTTCATGTTCTGAAGCTTCTCTGCAAAGTTATGGCACAATGCAGAAAAGGCGTTTTCAGCCTGAGATAAGGTGGGTTTCGGAACGCCAAGCATCAAAATGTTGATAACTTTGGAAAAACACTTCACACAGGTTACATTTGATGTGCAACTACTAGAAAGACCATTTCTGCTATAGTGGGATATGAAAATTTCATGTTCTGAAGCTTCCCTGCAAAGTTATGGCAGAATGCGTAAATCGTGTTTTAAGCCTGAGATAAGGTCGATTCCGGAACGCCAAACATAAAAGTGTTGATAACTTTGGAAAAACACTTCAGACAGCTTCGATTTGATGTGCACCTACAAGAAAGGCCCTTTCTGCTATAGCGGGAGGAGAAATTTTCATGTTCTGAAGCTTCCCTGCAAAGTTATGGCACAATGAGTAAAACGCGTTTTCAGCCTGAGATAAGGTCGATTCCGGAACGCCAAACGTAAAAATGTTGATAACTTTGGAAAAACACTTCAGACAGCTTAGATTTGATGTGCAACTACTAGAAAGACCCTTTCTGCTATAGTGGGATATGAAAACTTCATGTTCTGAAGCTTCCCTGCAAAGTTATGGCAGAATGCGTAAATCGTGTTTTCAGCCTAAGATAAGGTCGATTCCGGAACGGCAAACATAAAAGTGTTGATAACTTTGGAAAAATACTTCAGACAGCTTAGATTTGATGTGCAACTACGAGAAAGACCCTTTCTGCTATCGTGGGAAATGAACATTTCATGATCTGAAGGTTCCCTACAAACTTATTGCACAATGCAGAAAACGCGTTTTCAGCCTGAGAAAAGGTCGATTCAGGAACACCAAACATAAAAATGTAGAAAACTTTCGAAAAACACTTCAGACAGCTTAGATTTGATGTGCAACTACGAGAAAGACCCTTACTGCTATAGTGGGAGGTGAAAATGTCATGTTCTGAAGCTTCGCTGCAAAGTTATGGCACAATGCGTAAAACTCGTTTTCAGCCTGAGATGAGGTTGATTTCAGAACGGCAAACATAAAAATGTTGATAACTTTGGAAAAACACTTCAGACAGCTTAGATTTGATGTGCAACTACTAGAAAGACCCTTTCTGCTATAGTTGGAGGTGAAAATTTCATGTTCTGAAGCTTCCCTGCAAAGTTATGGCATAATGCGTAAAAAACGTTTTCAGCCTGAGATATGGTCGATTCTGGAACGCCAGACATAAAAATGTTGATAACTTTGGAAAAACACTTCAGACAGCTTTGATTTGATGTGCAACTACTAGAAAGACCCTTTCTGCTATAGTGGGAGGTGAACATTTCATGTTCTGAAACTTCCCTGAGAAGTTATGGCACAATGCAGAAAACGCGTTTTCAGCTAGAGATAAGGTGGGTTCCGAAACGCCAAACGTAAAAATGTTGATAACTTTGGAAAAACACTTCAGACAGCTTAGATTTGATGTGCAACTACTAGAAAGACCCTTTCTGCTATAGTGGGAGGTGAACATTTCATGTTCTGAAGCATCCCTGAGAAGTAATGGCACAATGCAGAAAACGAGTTTTCTGCCTGAGATAAGGTGGGTTCCCGAACGCCAAACATAAAAATGTTGATAACTTTGGAAAAACACTTCAGACAGCTTAGAGTTGATGTGCAACTATTAGAAGGACCCTTTCTGTTATAGTGGGAGGTGAAAATTCCATGTACTGAAGCTCCCCTGAAAAGTTAAGGCACAATGCAGGAAACGCGTTTTCAGCCTGAGATAAGGTGGGTTCCGGAACGCCAAACAAAAAATGTTGATAACTTTGGAAAAACACTTCAGACATCTTAGATTTGATGTGCAACTACTAAGAAAGACCCTTTCTGCTATAGTGGGATGTCAAAATTTCATGTACTGAAGCTCCCCTGAAAAGTTAAGGCACAATGCAGAAAACGCGTTTTCAGCCTGAGATAAGGTGGGTTCCGGAACGCCAAACATAAAAATGTTGATAACTTTGGAAAAACACTTTCGACAGCTTAGATTTGATGTGCAACTACTAGAAAGACCCTTTCTGCTATAGTGGGAGGTGAAAATTTCATGTTCTGAAGCTTCCCTGAGAAGTTATGGCACTATGCAGAAAACGCGTTTTCAGCCTGAGATAAGGTCGATTCTGGAACGCCAAACATAAAAATGTTGATAACTTTCGAAAAACACTTCAGACAGCTTAGATTTGATGTGCAACTACTAGAAAGACCCTTTCTGCTATAGTGGGAGGTGAAAATTTCATTTTCTGAAGCTTCCCTGCAAAGTTATGGCACAATGCGTAAAACGCGTTTTCAGCCTGAGATAAGGTCGATTCTGGAACGCCAGACGTAAAAATGTTGATAACTTTGGAAAACCACTTCAGACAGCTTAGAGTTGATGTGCAACTACTAGAAGGACCCTTTCTGTTATAGTGGGAGGTGAAAATTCCATGTACTGAAGCTCCCCTGAAAAGTTAAGGCACAATGCGGAAAACGCGTTTTCAGCCTGAGATAAGGTGGGTTCCGGAACGCCAAACATAAAAATGTTGATAACTTTGGAAAAGCACTTCAGACAGCTTAGAATTTATGTGCAACGACTAGAAGGACCCTTTCTGTTATAGTGGGAGGTGAAAATTCCATGTACTGAAGCTCCCCTGAAAAGTTAAGGCACAATGCAGAAAACGCGTTTTCAGCCTGAGATAAGGTGGGTTCCGGAACGCCAAGCGTAAAAATGGTGATAACTTTGGAACAATACTTCTGACAGCTTAGATTTGATGTGTAACTACTAGAAAGACCCTTTCTGCTATAGTGGGAGGTGAAAATTTCATTTTCTGAAGCTTCCCTGAAAAGTTATGGCACAATGCGTAAAATGCGTTTTCAGCCTGAGATAAGGTCGATTCCAGAACGCCAAACATAAAAATGTTGAAACTATGGAAAAACACTTCAGACAGCTTAGATTTGATGTGCAACTACTAGAAAGACCCTTTCTGCTATAGTGGGAGGTGAACATTTCATTTTCTGAAGATTCCCTGAGAAGTTATGGCACAATGTGTAAAACGCGTTTTCAGCCTGAGATAAGGTCAATTACGGAACGCTAAACATAAAAATGTTGATAACTTTGGAAAAACACTTCAGACAGCTTAGATTTGATGTGCATCTACTCGAAAGACCCTTTCTGTTATAGTGGGAGGTGACCATGTCATGTTCTGAAGCTTCCCTGAGAAGTTATGGCACAATGCAAAAATCGCGTTTTCAGCCTGAGATAAGGTGGTTTCCGAAACGCCAAACATAAAAATGTTGATAACTTTGGAACAACACTTCAGACAGCTTAGATTTGATGTGCAACTACTAGAAAGACCCTTCCTGCTATAGTGGGAGGTTAAAATTTCATGTTCAGAAGCTTCCATGCCAAGTTATGGCACAATGCAGACATCGCATTTTCAGCCTGAGATAAGGTCGATTCTGGAACGCCAAACATAAAAATGTTTATAACTTTCGAAAAACACGTCAGACAGCTTAGATTTGATGTGTCAGTACTAGAAAGACCATTTTTGCAATAGTGGGACTTGAAAATTTCATGTTCTGAAGTTTCCCTGCAAAGTTATGGGACAATGCAGAAAACGATTTTTCATCCTGAGATAAGGTCGATTCCGGAACGCCAAACATAAAAATGTTGATAACTTTCGAAAAACACTTCAGACAGCTTAGATTTGATGTGCCAGTACTAGAAAGACCATTTTTGCAATAGTGGGACTTGAAAATTTCATGTTCTGAAGTTTCCCTGCAAAGTTATGGGACAATGCAGAAAACGCGTTTTCAGTCTGAGATAAGGTGGGTTCCGGAACGCCAAACATAAAATTGTTGATAACTTTGGAAAAACACTTCAGACAGCTTATATTTGATGTGCAACTACTAGAAAGACCCTTTCTGCTATAGTGGTAGGTGAAACTTTCGTGTTCTGAAGCTTTCCTTCAAAGTTATGGCATAATGCAGAAAACATGTTTTCAGCCAGAGGTAAGGTGGGTTCCGGAACGGCAAACATAAAAATGTTGATAACTTTCGAAAAACACTTCAGACAGCTTAGATTTGATGTGCAACTACTAGAAAGACCCTTTCTGCTATAGTGGGAGGTGAAACTTTCATGTTCTGAAGCTTTCCTTCAAAGTTATGGCACAATGCAGGAAATGCATTTTCAGCCTGAGATAAGGTGGGTACCGGGACGCCAAACATAAAAATGTTGATAACTTTCGAAAAACACTTCAGACAGCTTAGATTTTAAGTGCAACTACTAGAAAGACCCTTTCTGCTATAGTGGGAGGTGAAAATTTCATTTTCTGAAGCTTCCCTGCAAAGTTATGGCACAATGCGTAAAACGCGTTTTCAGCCTGAGATAAGGTCGATTCCAGAACGCCAAACATAAAAATGTTGATAACTTTGGAAAAACACTTCAGACAGCTTAGATTTGATGTGCAACTACTAGAAAGACCCTTTCTGCTATAGTGGGAGGTGAAAATTTCATTTTCTGAATCTTCCCTGACAATTCATGGCACAATGCACAAAACGCGTTTTCAGCCTGAGATAAGGTGGGTTCCGGAACGCCAAACTTAAAAATGTTGATAACTTTGGAAAAACACTTCAGAGAGCTTAGATTTGATGTGAAACTACTAGAAAGACCCTTCCTGCTATAGTGGGAGGTGAAAATTTCATTTTCTGAAGCTTCCCTGCAAAGTTATGGCACAATGCGTAAAACGTGTTTTCAGCCTGAGATAAGGTCGATTCCAGAACGCCAAACATAAAAATGTTGATAACTTTGGAAAAACACTTCAGACAGCTTAGATTTGATGTGTAACTATTTGAAAGACCCTTTCTGCTATAGAGGGACGTGAAACTTTGATGTTCTGAAGCTTTCCTTCAAAGTTATGGCACAATGCAGAAAACACGTTTTTAGCCTGACATAAGGTGGGTTCCGGAACGCCAAACATAAAAATGTTGATAACTTTGGAAAAACCATATCAGACAGCTTAGATTTGATGTGCAACTACTAGAAAGACCCTTTCTGCTATAGTGGGAGCTGAAAATTTGATGTTCTGAAGCTTCCCTGCAAAGTTATGGCACAATGCAGAAAACGCGTTTTCAGCCTGAGATAAGTTGGGTTCCGGAACGCCAAACTTAAAAATGTTGATAACTTTGGAAAAACACTTCAGACAGCTTATATTTGATGTGCAACTACTAGAAAGACCCTTTCTGCTATAGTGGGAGGTGAAACTTTCATGTTGTGAAGCTTTCCTTCAAAGTTATGGCACAATGCAGAAAACGCATTTTCAGCCTGAGATAAGGTGGGTTCCGGAACGCCAAACATAAAAATGTTGATAACTTTGGAAACACACTTCAGACAGCGTAGATTTGATGTGCAACTACTAGAAAGACCCTTTCTGCTATAGTGGGAGGTGAAAATTTTATTTTCTGAATCTTCCCTGAGAATTCATGGCACAATCCACAAAACGCGTTTTCAGCCTGAGATAAGGTGGTTTCCGGAACGCCAAACGTAAAAATGTTGATAACTTTGGAACAACACTTCAGACAGCTTAGATTTGATGTGCAACTACTAGAAAGACCCTTTCTGCCATAGTGGGAGGTCAAAATTTCATGTTCTGAAGCTTCCCTGGAAAGTTGTGGGACAATGCGTAAAACACGTTTTCAGCCTGAGATAAGGTTGATTCCGGAACGCCAAACATAAAAATGTTGATAACTTTCGAAAAACACTTCAGACAGATTAGATTTGATGTGCAACTATTAGAAAGAACCTGTTTGTCACAGTGGGAGCAGAAAATTTCATGTTCTGATGCTTCCCTGCAAAGTTAAGGAACAATGCAGAAAACGCGTTTTCAGCCTGAGATAAGGTGGGTTCCGGAACGCCAAACATAAAAATGTTGATAACTTTGGAAAAACACTTCAGACAGCTTATATTTGATGTGCAACTACTAGAAAGACCCTTTCTGCTATAGTGGGAAGTGAAGCTTTCATGTTCTGAAGCTTTCCTTCAAAGTTATGGCGCAATGCAGAAAACGCATTTTCAGCCTGAGATAAGGTGGGTTCCGGAACGCCAAACATAAAAATGTTGATAACTTTCGAAAAACACTTCAGACAGATTAGATTTGATGTGTAACTTCTAGAAAGACCCTTTCTGCTATTGTGGGAGGTGAAACTTTCATGTTCTGAAGCTTTCCTTCAAAGTTATGGCACAATGCAGAAAACGCGTTTTCACCCTGACATAAGGTGGGTTCCGGAACGCCAAACATAAAAATGTTGATAACTTTGGAAAAAAACTTCAGACAGCTTAGATTTGATTCGCAACTACTAGAAAAACCCTTTCTGCGATAGTGGGAGGTGAACATTTCATGTTCTGAAGCTTCCCTGAGAATTTATGGCACAATGCAGAAAACGCGTTTTCAGCTTGATATAAGGTGTGTTCCGGAACGCCAAACATAAAAATGTAGATAATTTTCGAAAAACTCATCAGACTTCATAGATTTGATGTGCAACTACTAGAAAAACCATTTCTGCAATAGTGGGAGGTGAAAATTTCATTTTCTGAAGCTTCCCTGCAAAGTTATGGCACAATGCACAAAACGCGTTTTCAGCCTGAGATAAGGTGGGTTCCGGAAAGCCAAACGTAAAAATGTTGATAACTTTGGAACAACACTTCAGACAGCTTAGATTTGATGTGCAACTACTAGAAAGACCCTTTCTGCCATAGTGGGAGGTCAAAATTTCATGTTCTGAAGCTTCCCTGGAAAGTTATGGCACAATGCGTAAAACGGGTCTTCAGCCTGAGATAAGGTCGATTCCGGAACGCCAAACATGAAAATGTTGATAACTTTGGAAAAACTCATCAGACTGCATAGATTTGATGTGCAAATACTAGACAGACACTTTCTGCAATAGTGGGATGTTAAAATTTCATGTTCTGAAGCTTCCCTGCAAAGTTATGGCACAATGCAGAAAACGCGTTTTCAGCTTGAGATAAGGTGGGTTCCGGAACGCCAAACGTAAAAATGTTGATAACTTTGGAAAAACACATCAGACAGCTTAGATTTGATGTGCAACTACTAGAAAGACCCTTTCTGCTATAGTGGGAGGTGAACATTTCATGTTCTGAAGCTTCCCTGCAAAGTAATGGCACAAAGCAGAAAACGCGTTTTCAGCTTGAGATAAGGTGTGTTCCGGAACGCCAAACATAAAAATGTTAATAATTTTTGAAAAGCACTTCAGACAGCTTAGATTTGATGTGCAACTACTAGAATGACCCTTTCTGCTATAGTGGGGGGTCAAAATTTGATGTTCTGAAGCTTCCCTGGAAAGTTATGGGACAATGCAGAAAACAATTTTTCAACCTGACATAAGGTCGATTCCGGAACGCCAAACATAAAAATGTTGATAACTTTCGAAAAACACTTCAGACAGCTTAGATTTGATGTGCAACTACTAGAAAAACCCTTTCTGCTATAGTGGGAGGTGAAAATTTCATTTTCTGGAACTTCCCTGCAAAGTTATGGCACAATGCGTTAAACGCGTCTTCAGCCTGAGATAAGGTCGATTCCGGAACGCCAAACATGAAAATGTTGATAACTTTGGAAAAACTCATCAGACTGCATAGATTTGATGTGCAAATACTAGAAAGACACTTTCTGCAATAGTGGGAGGTGAAAATTTCATGTTCTGAAGCTTCCCTGCAAAGTTATGGCACAATGCAGAAAACGCGTTTTCAGCCTGAGATAAGGTGTGTTCCGGAACGCCAAACATAAAAATGTTGATAACTTTGGAAAAACACTTCAGACAGCTTAGATTTGATGTGCAACTACTAGAAAAACCCTTTCTGCTATAGTGGGAGGTGAAAATTTCATTTTCTGGAACTTCCCTGCAAAGTTATGGCACAATGCGTAAATCGCGTCTTCAGCCTGAGATAACGTCGATTCCGGAACGCCAAACATGAAAATGTTGATAACTTTGGAAAAACTCATCAGACTGCATAAATTTGATGTGCAAATACTAGACAGACACTTTCTGCAATAGTGGGAGGTTAAAATTTCATGTTCTGAAGCTTCCCTGCAAAGTTATGGCACAATGCAGAAAACGCGTTTTCAGCTTGAGATAAGGTGGGTTCCGGAACGCCAAACATAAAAATGTTGATAACTTTGGAAAAACACTTCAGACAGATTAGATTTGATGTGCAACTACTAGAAAGACCTTTCTGCTATAGTGGGATATGAAAATTTCATGATCTGAAGCTTCCCTGCAAAGTTATGGCACAATGCAGAAAACGCGTTTTCAGCCTGAGATAAGGTCGATTACGGAACGCCAAACTTAAAAATGTTTTTAACTTTTGAAAAACACTTCAGACAGCTTAGATTTGATGTGCAACTACTAGAAAGACCCTTTCTGCTATAGTGGGAGGTGAAAATTTCATTTTCTGAAGCTTCCCTGCAAAGTTACGGCACAATGCGTAAAACGCGATTTCAGCCTGAGATAAGGTTGATTCCGGAACGCCAAACATAAAATTGTTTATAACTTTGGAAAAACACTTCAGACAGCTTAGATTTGATGTGCTACTACTAGAAAGACCATTTCAGGTAAAGTGGCAGGTGAAAATTTCATGTTCTGAAGCTTCCCTGCAAATTCATGGCACAATGCGTAAAACGCGATTTCAGCCTGAGATAAGGTCGATTCAGGAACGCCAAACATAAAAAATATGATAACTTTTGAAATACACTTCAGACAGCTTAGATTTGATGTGCAAGTACTAGAAAGACCCTTTCTGCTATAGTGGGAGGTGAAAATTTCATGTTCTGAAGCTTCCCTGCAAAGTTATGGCACAATGGAGAAAACGCGTTTTCAGCCTGAGATAAGGTGGGTTCCGGAACGCCAAACATAAAAATGTTGATAAATTTGGAAAAACACTTCAGGCAGCTTAGATTTGATGTGCAAGTACTATAAAGACCTTTTCTGCTATTGTGGAACTTTAAAATGTCATTTTCTGATGCATCCCTGCAAAGTTATGGCACAATGCAGAAAACGGGGTGTTCAGTTGATTCCGGAATGTCAAACATAAAAATGTTGATAACGTTGGAAAGCCACTTCAGACAGCTTAGATTTGATGTGCAACTACTAGAAAGACTCTTTCTGCTATAGTGGGAGGTGAAAATTTCATGTTCAAAAGCTTTATGCAAAGTCATGGCACAATGCAGGAAACGCGTTTTCAGCCTGAGATAAGGTCGATTCCGGAACACCAAACATAAAAATGTTGATAACTTCGGAAAAACACTTCAAACAGCTCAGATTTGATGTGCAACTACTAGAAAGACCCTTTCTGCTATACTGGGATCTGGAAATTTCATGTTCTGAAGCTTCCCTGCAAAGTTATGGCACAATGCAGAAAACACGTTTTCAGCCTGAGATAAGGTGGATTCCGGAACGCCAAACATAAAAATGTTGATAACTTTGGAAAAACACTTCAAACAGCTTCGATCTGATGTGCAACTACTAGAAAGACCCTTTTTGCTATAGTGGGAGGTGAAAATTTCATGTTCTGAAGCTTCCCTGCAAAGTCATGGCACAATGCAGAAAACGCGTTTTCAGCCTCACATAAGGTCAATTCCGGAATGCCAAACATAAAAATGTTGATAACTTCGGAAAAACACTTCAGACAGCTTAGATTTGTTGTGCAACTACTAAAAAGACCCTTTCTGCTATAGTGGGATGTGAAAGTTTCATGTTCTGAAGCTTCCCTGCAAAGTTATGGCACTTTGCAGAAAACGCATCTTCAGCCTGAGAAAAGGTGGGTTCCGGAACGCCAAACATAAAAATGTTGATGACTTTGCAAAAACACTTCAGACAGCTTAGATTTGATGTGCAACTACTAAAAAGACCCTTTCTGCTATAGTGGGAGGTGAAAATTTCATGTTCGGAAGCATCCATGCAAAGTTATGGCATAATGCAGAAAACGCGTTTTCAGCCAGAGATAAGGTCGATTCCGGAACGCCAAACATAAAGATGTTGATAACTTTCGAAAAACACTTCAGACAGCTTAGATTTGATGTACAACGACTAGAAAGACCCTTTCGGTTATAGTGGGAGGTGAAAATTCCATGTTCTGAAGCTCCCCAGAAAAGTAAAGGCACAATGCAGAAAACGCGTTTTCAGCCAGAGATGAGGTGGGTTCCGGAACGCCAAACATAAAAATGTTGATAACTTTGGAGAAACACTTCAGACAGCTTATAGTTGATGTTCAACTACTAGAAGGACCCTTTCTGTTATAGTGGGAGGTGAAAATTCCATGTACTCAAGCTCCCCTGAAAAGTTAAGGCACAATGCAGAAAACGCGTTTTCAGCCTGAGATATGGTGGGTTCCAGAACGCCAAACATAAAAATGTTGATAACTTTGGAAAAACACTTCAGACAGCTTAGATTTGATGTGCAACTACTAGAAAGACCCTTTCTGCTATAGTGGGAGGTGAAAATTTCATTTTCTGAAGTTTCCCTGCAAAGTTTTGGCACAATGCGTAAAACGCGTTTTCAGCCAGAGATAAGGTCGATTCCGGAACGCCAAACAGAAAAATGTTGATAACTTTCGAAAAACACTTCAGACAGCTTAGATTTGATGTGGAACTACTAAAAAGACCCTTTCTGCTATAGTGGGAGGTGAAAATTTCATGTTCGGAAGCATCCATGCAAAGTTATGGCACAATGCATAAAACGCGTTTTCAGCCTGAGATGAGGTCGATTCCGAAACGCCAATCATAAAAATCTTGATAACTTTGGAAAAACACTTCAGACAGCTTAGATTTGAAGTGCAACTACGAGAAAGACCCTTTCTGCTAGAGTGGGAAGTTAAAATTTCATGTTCTGAAGCTTCCCTGCAAAGTTATGGCACAATGCAGAAAACGCGTTTTCAGTCTGAGATATGGTGGGTTCCGGAACGCCAAACATAAAAATGTTGATAACTTTCGAAAAACACTTCAGACAGCTTAGATTTGATGTGCAACTACCAGAAAGACCCTTTCTGCGATAGTGGGGTGTGAAAATTTCATTTTCTGAAGCTTCCCTGCAATGTTATTGCACAACGCAGAAAACGCGTTATCAGCCTGAGATAAGGTGGGTTCCGGAACGCCAAACATAGAAATGTTGATAACTTTGGAAAAACTCTTCAGACAGCTTAGATTTGATGTGCAACTACTAGAAACACACTTTCTGCTATAGTGGGATGTGAAAAATTCATGTTCTGAAGCTTCCCTGCAAAGTTATGGCACAATGCAGAAAATACGTTTTCAGCCTGAGATAAGGTCGATTCCGGAAGCCAAACATAAAGGTGTTGATAACTTTGAAAAAACTCTTCAGACAGCTTAGATTTGATGTGCAACTACTAGAAAGACCCTTTCTGCATTAGTCGGAAGTGAAAATTACATGTTCAGAAGCTTCCCTGCAAAGTTCTGGCACAAATAAAGAAACACATTTTCAGCCTGAGATAAGGTGGGTTCCGGAACGCCAAACATAGAAATGTTGATAACTTTGGAAGAACTCTTCAGACAGCTTAGATTTGAAGTGCAACTACTAGAAAAACCCTTTCTGCTGTAGTGGGATGTGAAAAATTCATGTTCTGAAGCTTCCCTGCAAAGTTATAGCACAATGCAGAAAATACGTTTTCAGCCTGAGATAAGGTCGATTCCGGAACGCCAGACATAAAAATGTTGAAAACTTTGGAAAAACACTTCAGACAGCTTAGATTTGATGTGCAACTACTAGAAAAACGCTTTCTGCTATAGTGGGAGGTTAAAACTCCATGTTCTGAAGCTTCCCTCCAAAGTTATGGCACAAAGCAGGAAACGCGTTTTCAGCCTGAGATAAGATGGGTTCCGGAACGCCAAACATAAAAATGTTGATAACTTTGGAAAAACACTTCAGACAGCTTACATTTGATGTTCAACTACTAGAAAGACCGTTTCTGCTAGAGTGGGAGGTTAAAATTTCATGTTCTGAAGCTTCCCAGCTCAGTTATGGCACAAAGAAGAAAACGCATTTTGAGCCTGAGAAAAGGTCGATTCCGGGACGCCAACCATAAAAGTGTTGATAACTTTGGAAAAACACTTTAGACAGCTTAGATTTGATGAGCAACTACTAGAAAGACCCTTTCTGCTATAGTGGGAGGTGAAAATTTAATGTTCTGAAGCTTCTCTGCAAAGTTATGGCACAATGCAGAAAACGCATTTTCAGCCTGAGACCAGGTAGGTTCCGGAACGCCAAACATAAAAACGTTGATCACTTTGGGAAAACACTTCAGACAGCTTAGATTTGATGTGCAACTACTAGAAAGACCCTTTCTGCTATAGTGGGAGGTGAACATTTCATGTTCTGAAGCTTCCCTGCGAAGTTATGGCACAATGCGTAAAACGTGTTTTCAGCCTGACATCAGGTCGATTCCGTAACGCCAAACATAAAAATGTAGATAACTTTGGAAAAACACATCAGACAGCTTAGATTTGATGTGCAACTGCTAGAAACACCCTTTCTGTTGTAGTGGGAGGTGAAAATTTCATGTTCTGAAGCTTCTCTGCAAAGTTTTGGCACAATGCGTAAAACGCGTTTTCAGCCTGAGATAAGGTCGATTCCGGAACGCCAAACATAAAAATGTTGATAACTTTCGAAAAACACTTCAGACAGCTTAGATTTTAAGTGCAACTACTAGAAAGACCCTTTATGCTATTGTGGGAGGTTTTAATTTCATGTTCTGAAGCTTCCCTGAAAAGTTATGGCACAAAGAAAGAAAGACGTATTCAGCCTGAGATAAGGTGGGTTCTGGGACGCCAAACATAAAAATGTTGATAACTTTGGAAAAACACTTCAGACAGCTTAGATTTGATGTGCAACTACTAGAAAGACCCTTTCTGCTACAGTGGGAGATGAACATTTCATGTTCTGAAGCTTCCCTGAGAAGATATGCCACAATGCAGAAAACGCGTTTTCAGCCTGAGATAAGGTCGATTCCGGAACGCCATACATAAAAATGTTGATAACTTTGGAAAAACACATCAGACAGCTTAGATTTGATGTGCAACTACTAGAAAGACCCTTTCTGCTATAGTGGGAGGTTAAAATTTCATGTTCGGAAGCTTCTATGCAAAGTAATGGCACAATGCAAACAACGCATTTTTAGCCTGAAATAATGTCGATTCTGGAACGGCAAACATAAAAATGTTGATAACTTTCGAAAAACACTTCAGACAGCTTAGATTTAATGTGCAACTACTAGAAAGACCCTTTCTGCTATGGTGGGAGGTCAAAATTTCATGTTCTGAAGCTTCCCTGGAAAGTTATGGGACAATGCAGAAAACGATTTTTCATCGTGAGATAAGGTCGATTCTGGAACGTCAAACATAAAAATGTTGATAACTTTCGAAAAACACTTCAGACAGCTTAGATTTGATGTGCAACTACGAGAAAGACCCTTTCTGCAATAGTGGGAGGTGAACATTTCATGTTCTGAAGCTTCCCTGCAAAGTTATGGCACGATGCAGAAAACGTGTTTTCAGCCTGAGAAAAGGTTGGTTCCGCAACGCCAAACATAAAAATGTTGATAACTTTGGAAAAACACTTCATACAGCTTAGATTTGATATGCAACTACTAGAAAGACCCTTTCTGCTATAGTCGGAGGTGAAAATGTCATGTTCTTAAGCTTCCCTGAGAAGTTATGGCACTAGGAAAAAACACGATTTCAGCCTGAGACAAGGCAGGTTCTGGAATGCCAAATATAAAAATGTAGATAACTTTGGAAAAACACATCAGACAGCTTAGATTTGACGTGCAACTACTAGAAAGACCCTTTCTGCTATAGTGGGAGGTGAAAATTTCATGTTCTGAAGCTTCCCTGCAAAGTTATGGCACAATGCAGAAAACGCAATTTCAGCCAGAGATAAGATGGGTTCCGGAACGCGAAGAATAAAAATGTTGATAACTTTGGAAAAACACTTCAGACAGCTTAGATTTGATGTGCAACTACTAGAAAGACCCTTTATGCTATTGTGGGAGGTTAAAATTTCATGTTCTGAAGCTTTCCTGCAAAGGTATGGCACAATGCGGAAAACCCGTTTTCAGCATGAGATAAGGTGGGTTCCAGAACGCCAAACACAAAAATGTTGATAACTTTGGAAAAACACTTCAGACAGCTTAGATTTGACGTGCAACTACTAGAAAGACCCTTTCTGCTATAGTCGGAGTTGAAAATTTCATGTCCTGAAGCTTCCCTGAGAAGTTATGGCACAAAGAAAGAAACATGTTTTCAGCCTGAGATAAGGTGGGTTCTGGAATGCCAAACATAAAAATGGTGATAACTTTGGAAAAACACTTCAGACAGCTTAGATTTGATGTGCAAATACGAGAAAGACCCTTTCTGTTGTAGTGGGAGGTGAAAATGTCATGTTCTGAAGCTTCCCTGCAAAGTCATGGCTCAATGCGTAAAACGCGATTTCAGCCTGAGATAAGGTCGATTCCGGAACGCCAAACATAAAAATGTTGATAGCTTTGGAAAAACACTTCAGACAGCTGAGATTTGATGTGCAACTACTAGAAAGACCCTTTCTGATATAGTGGGATGTGAAAATTTCATGTTCTGAAGTTTCCCTGCAAATTTATGGCACAATGCGTAAAACGCGTTTTCAGCCTGAGATAAGTTCGATTCCGCAACGGCAAACATAAAAAAGTTGATAACTTTGGAAAAACACTTCAGACACCTTAGACTTGATGTGCAACTACTAGAAAGACCCTTTATGCTATTGTGGGAGGTTAAAATTTCATGTTCTGAAGCTTTCCTGCAAAGGTATGGCACAATGCGGAAAACCCGTTTTCAGCATGAGATAAGGTGGGTTCCAGAACGCCAAACACAAAAATGTTGATAACTTTGGAAAAACACTTCAGACAGCTTAGATTTGACGTGCAACTACTAGAAAGACCCTTTCTGCTATAGTCGGAGTTGAAAATTTCATGTCCTGAAGCTTCCCTGAGAAGTTATGGCACAAAGAAAGAAACATGTTTTCAGCCTGAGATAAGGTGGGTTCTGGAATGCCAAACATAAAAATGGTGATAACTTTGGAAAAACACATCAGACAGCTTAGATTTGATGTGCAAATACGAGAAAGACCCTTTCTGTTGTAGTGGGAGGTGAAAATGTCATGTTCTGAAGCTTCCCTGCAAAGTCATGGCTCAATGCGTAAAACGCGATTTCAGCCTGAGATAAGGTCGATTCCGGAACGCCAAACATAAAAATGTTGATAGCTTTGGAAAAACACTTCAGACAGCTGAGATTTGATGTGCAACTACTAGAAAGACCCTTTCTGATATAGTGGGATGTGAAAATTTCATGTTCTGAAGTTTCCCTGCAAATTTATGGCACAATGCGTAAAACGCGTTTTCAGCCTGAGATAAGTTCGATTCCGCAACGGCAAACATAAAAAAGTTGATAACTTTGGAAAAACAATTCAGACAGCTTAGATTTGAAGTGCAACTACTAGAAAGTTCTGCTATAGTGGCAGGTGAAAATTTCACGTTCTGAAGCTTCCCTGCAAAGTTATGGCACAATGCAGAAAACGCATTTCCAGCCTGTGATAAGGTGGGTTCTAGAACGCCAAACATAAAAATGTTGATAACCTTTGAAAAACACTTCAGACAGCTTAGATTTGATGTGCAACTACTAGAAAGAACCTTTCTGCTATAGTGGGAGGTGAAAATTTCATTTTCTGAAGCTTCCCTCCAAAGTTATGGCACAAGGCAGAAAACGCGTTTTCAGCCTGAGATAAGGTCGATTCCAATACGCCAAACATAAAAATGTTGATAACTTTGGAAAAACACTTTATACAGCTTAGATTTGATGTACAACTACTAGAAAGACCCTTTCTGCAATAGTGGGAGGTCAAAATTTCATGTTCTGAAGCTTCCCTGGAAAGTTATGGGACAATGCAGAAAACGCGTTTTCAGTCTGAGATAAGGTAGATTCCGGAACGCCACACATAAAAATGTTGATAACTTTCGAAAAACACTTCAGACAGCTTAGATTTGACGTGCAACTACTAGAAAGACCCTTTCTGCTATAGTGGGAGGTCGAAATTTCATGTTCTGAAGCTTCTCATGGAAAGTTATGGGACAATGCAGAAAACGATTTTTCATCCTGAGATAAGGTCGATTACGGAACGCGAAACATAAAAATGTTCATAACTTTCGAAAAACACTTCAGACAGCTAAGATTTGATGTGCAACTACTAGAAAGACCCTTTCTGCTATAGTGGGAGGTGAAAATTTCATGTTCTGAAGCTTCCCTGCAAAGTTATGGGACAATGCAGAAAACAATTTTTCATCCTGAGATAAAGTCGATTCCGGAACGGCAAACGTGAAAATGTTGATAACTTTCGAAAAACACTTCAGACAGCTTAGATTTGATGTGCAACTACTAGAAAGACCCTTTCTGCTACAGTGGGAGGTCAAAATTTCATGTTCTGAAGCTTCCCATGGAAAGTTATGGGACAATGCAGAAAACGATTTTTCATCCTGAGATAAGGTCGATTACGGAACGCGAAACGTAAAAATGTTGATAACTTTCGAAAAACACTTCAGACAGCTTAGATTTGATGTGCAACTACTAGAAAGACCCTTTCTGCTATAGTGGGAGGTGAACATTTCATGTTCTGAAGCTTCCCTGAGAAGTTATGGCACAATGCAGAAAAAGCGTTTTCAGCCTGAGATAAGGTGGTTTCCAAATCGCCAAACGTAAAAATGTTGATTACTTTGGAACAACACTTCTGACAGCTTAGATTTAATGTGCAACTATAGAAAGACCCTTTCTGCTATAGTGGGAGGTGAAAATTTCATGTTCTGAAGCTTCCCTGCAAAGTTATGGCACAATGCGTAAAACGTGTTTTCAGCCTGAGATCAGGTCGATTCCGGAAGGCCAAACATAAAAATGTTGATAACTTTGGAAAAACACATCAGACTGCTTAGATTTGATGTGCAACTACTAGAAACACCCTTTCTGCGATAGTGGGAGGTCAAAATTTCATGTTCGGAAGCATCCATGCAAAGTTATGGCACAATGCAGAAAACGCGTTTTCAGCCAGAGATAAGGTCGATTCCGGAACGCCAAACATAAAAATATTGATAACTTTGGAAAAACACTTCAGACAGCTTAGATTTGATGTGCAACTAGTCGAAAGACCATTTCTGTTATAGTGGGAGGTGAAAATAAAATTTTATGTTCTGAAGCTTCCCTGCAAAGTTTTGGCTCAATGCAGAAAACGCGTTTTCAGCCAAAAGATAAGGTGAGTTCCCGAACGCCAAAGATAAAAATGTTGATAACTTTGGAAAAGATCTTCAGACAGCTTAGATTTGATGTGCAACTACTGGAAAGACCCTTTCTACTATAGTGGGAGGTTGAAAATTTTATGTTTTGAAGCTTCCCTGCAAAGTTATGGCACAATCCAGAAAACGCGTTTTCAGTCTGAGATAAGGGGGATTCCGGAACGCCAAACATATAAATGTTGATAACTTTCGAAAAACACTTAAGACAGCTTAGATTTGATGTGCAACTACTAGAAAGACCCTTTCTGCTATAGTCAGAGGTGAAAATTTCATGTTCTGAAGCTTCTCTGCAAAGGAATGGCACAATGCAGAAAATGCGTTTTCAGCCTGACATAAGGTGGGTTCCGGAACGCCAAACATAAAAAAGTTGATAACATCAGAAAAACACGTCAGACAGCTTAGATTTGATGTGCAACTACTAGAAAGACCCTTTCTGATATAGTGGGAGGTGAAAATTTCATGTTCTGAAGCTTCCCTGCAAAGTTATGGCACAATGCGTAAAACGCGTTTTCAGCCTGTGATAAGGTCGATTCCGGAACGCGAAACATAAAAATGTTGATAACTTTCAAAATACACTTCAGACAGCTTAGATTTGATGTGCAAATACGAGAAAGACCCTTTCTGTTGTAGTGGGAGGTGAAAATGTCATGTTCTGAAGCTTCCCTGCAAAGTCATGGCTCAATGCGTAAAACGCGATTTCAGCCTGAGATAAGGTCGATTCCGCAGCGCCAAA
This sequence comes from Synchiropus splendidus, assembly GCF_027744825.2. Classification (NCBI taxonomy): domain Eukaryota; kingdom Metazoa; phylum Chordata; class Actinopteri; order Syngnathiformes; family Callionymidae; genus Synchiropus; species Synchiropus splendidus. Next base: position 15,764,737 of record NC_071348.1, read on the forward strand.
CATAAAAAAGTTGATAACATCAGAAAAACACTTCAGACAGCTTAGATTTGATGTGCAACTACTAGAAAGACACTTTCTGTTGTAGTGTGAAGTGAAAATTTCATGTTCTGAAGCTTCTCTGCAAAGTTATGGCACAATGCAGAAAACGCGTTTTCAGCCTGAGATAAGGTCGATTCCGGATCGCCAAACATAAAAATGTTGATAACTTTTGACAAACGCTTCAGACAGCATAGATTTGATGTGCAAGTACTTGAAAGACCCTTTCTGCCATAGTGGGATGTGAAAATTTCATGTTCTGAAGCTTCCCTGCAAAGTTATGGCACAATGCAGAAAACGCATTTTCAGCCTGAGATAAGGAGGGTTCTAGAACGCCAAACATAAAAATGTTGATACCTTTTGAAAAACACTTCAGACAGCTTAGATTTGATGTGCAACTGCTGGAAAGAACCTTTCTGCTGTAGTGGGAGGTGAAAATTTCATGTTCTGAAGCTTCCCTGCAAAGTTATGGGACAATGCAGAAAACAATTTTTCATCCTGAGATAAAGTCGATTCCGGAACGGCAAACGTGAAAATGTTGATAACTTTGGAAAAACAATTCAGACAGCTTAGATTAGATGTGCAACTGCTAGAAAGAGCCTTTCTGCTACAGTGGGTGGTTAAAATTTCATTTTCTGAATATTCCCTGCAAAGTTATGGCACAATGCAGAAAATGCGTTTTCAGCTTGAGATAAGGTGGGTTCCGGATCGCCAAACGTAAAAATGTTGATAACATTGGAAAAACACTTCAGACAGCTGAGATTTGATGTGCAACTACTAGAAAGAACCTTTCTGCTATAGTGGGAGGTGAACATTTCATGTTCTGAAGCTTCCCATGGAAAGTTATGGGACAATGCAGAAAACGATTTTTCATCCTGAGATGAGGTCGATTACGGAACGCGAAACATAAAAATGTTGATAACTTTGGAAAAACACTTCAGACAGCTTAGATTTGATGTGCAACTACGAGAAAGACTCTTTCTGCTATAGTGGGAGGCGAACATTTCATGTTCTGAAGCTTCCCTGCAAAGTTATGGCACTATGCAGAAAACGCGTTTTCAGCTTGAGATAAGGTGGGTTCCGGAACGCCAAACATAAAAATGTTGATAACTTTGGAAAAACACTTCAGACAGCTTAGATTTGATGTGCAACTACTAGAAATACCCTTTCTGCTGTAGTGGGAGGTGAACATTTCATGTTCTGAAGCTTCCCTGAGAAGTTATGGCACAATGCAGAAAACGCGTTTTCAGCCTGAGATAAGGTCGATTCCGGAACGCCAAACATAAAAATGTTGATAACTTTCGAATAACACTTCAGACAGCTTAGATTTGACGTGCAACTACTAGAAAGACCCTTTCTGCTATAGTGGGAGGTCGAAATTTCATGTTCTGAAGCTTCTCATGGAAAGTTATGGGACAATGCAGAAAACGATTTTTCATCCTGAGATAAGGTCGATTACGGAACGCGAAACATAAAAATGTTCATAACTTTCGAAAAACACTTCAGACAGCTAAGATTTGATGTGCAACTACTAGAAAGACCCTTTCTGCTATAGTGGGAGGTGAAAATTTCATGTTCTGAAGCTTCCCTGCAAAGTTATGGGACAATGCAGAAAACAATTTTTCATCCTGAGATAAAGTCGATTCCGGAACGGCAAACGTGAAAATGTTGATAACTTTCGAAAAACACTTCAGACAGCTTAGATTTGATGTGCAACTACTAGAAAGACCCTTTCTGCTACAGTGGGAGGTCAAAATTTCATGTTCTGAAGCTTCCCATGGAAAGTTATGGGACAATGCAGAAAACGATTTTTCATCCTGAGATAAGGTCGATTACGGAACGCGAAACGTAAAAATGTTGATAACTTTCGAAAAACACTTCAGACAGCTTAGATTTGATGTGCAACTACTAGAAAGACCCTTTCTGCTATAGTGGGAGGTGAACATTTCATGTTCTGAAGCTTCCCTGAGAAGTTATGGCACAATGCAGAAAAAGCGTTTTCAGCCTGAGATAAGGTGGTTTCCAAATCGCCAAACGTAAAAATGTTGATTACTTTGGAACAACACTTCTGACAGCTTAGATTTAATGTGCAACTATAGAAAGACCCTTTCTGCTATAGTGGGAGGTGAAAATTTCATGTTCTGAAGCTTCCCTGCAAAGTTATGGCACAATGCGTAAAACGTGTTTTCAGCCTGAGATCAGGTCGATTCCGGAAGGCCAAACATAAAAATGTTGATAACTTTGGAAAAACACATCAGACTGCTTAGATTTGATGTGCAACTACTAGAAACACCCTTTCTGCGATAGTGGGAGGTCAAAATTTCATGTTCGGAAGCATCCATGCAAAGTTATGGCACAATGCAGAAAACGCGTTTTCAGCCAGAGATTAGGTCGATTCCGGAACGCCAAACATAAAAATATTGATAACTTTGGAAAAACACTTCAGACAGCTTAGATTTGATGTGCAACTAGTCGAAAGACCATTTCTGTTATAGTGGGAGGTGAAAATAAAATTTTATGTTCTGAAGCTTCCCTGCAAAGTTTTGGCTCAATGCAGAAAACGCGTTTTCAGCCAAAAGATAAGGTGAGTTCCCGAACGCCAAAGATAAAAATGTTGATAACTTTGGAAAAGATCTTCAGACAGCTTAGATTTGATGTGCAACTACTGGAAAGACCCTTTCTACTATAGTGGGAGGTTGAAAATTTTATGTTTTGAAGCTTCCCTGCAAAGTTATGGCAGAATCCAGAAAACGCGTTTTCAGTCTGAGATAAGGGGGATTCCGGAACGCCAAACATATAAATGTTGATAACTTTCGAAAAACACTTAAGACAGCTTAGATTTGATGTGCAACTACTAGAAAGACCCTTTCTGCTATAGTCAGAGGTGAAAATTTCATGTTCTGAAGCTTCTCTGCAAAGGAATGGCACAATGCAGAAAATGCGTTTTCAGCCTGACATAAGGTGGGTTCCGGAACGCCAAACATAAAAAAGTTGATAACATCAGAAAAACACGTCAGACAGCTTAGATTTGATGTGCAACTACTAGAAAGACCCTTTCTGATATAGTGGGAGGTGAAAATTTCATGTTCTGAAGCTTCCCTGCAAAGTTATGGCACAATGCGTAAAACGCGTTTTCAGCCTGTGATAAGGTCGATTCCGGAACGCGAAACATAAAAATGTTGATAACTTTCAAAATACACTTCAGACAGCTTAGATTTGATGTGCAAATACGAGAAAGACCCTTTCTGTTGTAGTGGGAGGTGAAAATGTCATGTTCTGAAGCTTCCCTGCAAAGTCATGGCTCAATGCGTAAAACGCGATTTCAGCCTGAGATAAGGTCGATTCCGCAGCGCCAAACATAAAAAAGTTGATAACATCAGAAAAACACTTCAGACAGCTTAGATTTGATGTGCAACTACTAGAAAGACACTTTCTGTTGTAGTGGGAAGTGAAAATTTCATGTTCTGAAGCTTCTCTGCAAAGTTATGGCACAATGCAGAAAACGCGTTTTCAGCCTGAGATAAGGTCGATTCCGGATCGCCAAACATAAAAATGTTGATAACTTTTGAAAAACGCTTCAGACAGCATAGATTTGATGTGCAAGTACTTGAAAGACCCTTTCTGCCATAGTGGGATGTGAAAATTTCATGTTCTGAAGCTTCCCTGCAAAGTTATGGCACAATGCAGAAAACGCATTTTCAGCCTGAGATAAGGAGGGTTCTAGAACGCCAAACATAAAAATGTTGATACCTTTTGAAAAACACTTCAGACAGCTTAGATTTGATGTGCAACTGCTGGAAAGAACCTTTCTGCTGTAGTGGGAGGTGAAAATTTCATGTTCTGAAGCTTCCCTGCAAAGTTATGGGACAATGCAGAAAACAATTTTTCATCCTGAGATAAAGTCGATTCCGGAACGGCAAACGTGAAAATGTTGATAACTTTCGAAAAACACTTCAGACAGCTTAGATTTGATGTGCAACTACTAGAAAGACCCTTTCTGCTACAGTGGGAGGTCAAAATTTCATGTTCTGAAGCTTCCCATGGAAAGTTATGGGACAATGCAGAAAACGATTTTTCATCCTGAGATAAGGTCGATTACGGAACGCGAAACGTAAAAATGTTGATAACTTTCGAAAAACACTTCAGACAGCTTAGATTTGATGTGCAACTACTAGAAAGACCCTTTCTGCTATAGTGGGAGGTGAACATTTCATGTTCTGAAGCTTCCCTGAGAAGTTATGGCACAATGCAGAAAAAGCGTTTTCAGCCTGAGATAAGGTGGTTTCCAAATCGCCAAACGTAAAAATGTTGATTACTTCACTAAAACTCTTCAGACAGCTTAGATTTGATGTGCAACTACGAGAAAGACCCTTTCTGATATAGTGGGAGGTGAAAAATTCATGTTCTGAAGCTTCCCGGCAAATTTATGGCACAATGCGTAAAACATGTTTTCAGCCTGAGATCAGGTCGATTCCGGAACGCCAAACATAAAAAAGTTGATAACTTCACTAAAACTCTTCAGACAGCTTAGATTTGATGTGCAACTACGAGAAAGACCCTTTCTGATATAGTGGGAGGTGAAAATTTCATGTTCTGAAGCTTCCCGGCAAATTTATGGCACAATGCGTAAAACGCGTTTTCAGCCTGAGATAAGGTCGATTCCGGAACGCCAAACATAAAAATGTGGATAACTTAGGAAAAACACTTCAGACAGCTTAGATTTGATGTGCAACTACTAGAAAGACCAGTTCTGCTATAGTGGCAGGTGAAAATTTCATGTTCTGAAGCTTCACTGCAAATTTATGGCACAATGCGTAAAACACGTTTTCAGTCTGAGATAATGTCGATTCCGGAACGCCAAACATAACGATGTTGATAACTTTGGAAAAACACTTCAGACAGCTTAGATTTGATGTGCAACTACTGGAAAGACCAATTCTGCTTTAGTGGCAGGGGAAAATTTCATGTTCTGAAGCTTCCCTGCAAAGTTATGGCACAAGGCAGAAAACGCGTTTTCAGCCTGAGATAAGGTCGATTCCATTACGCCAAACATAAAAATGTTGATAACTTTGGAAAAACACTTCATACAGCTTAGATTTGATGTGCAACTACTAGAAAGACCCTTTCTGCAATAGTGGGAGGTCAAAATTTCATGTTCTGAAGCTTCCCTGGAAAGTTATGGGACAATGCAGAAAATGCATTTTCATCCTGAGATAATGTAGATTCCGGAACGCCACACATAAAAATGTTGATAACTTTCGAAAAACACTTCAGACAGCTTAGATTTGATGTGCAACTACTAGAAAGACCCTTTCTGCTATAGTGGGAGGTCAAAATTTCATGTTCTTAAGCTTCCTTGCAAAGTTATGGCACAATGCAGATGTAGTGAAAGTGACGGATTGTCGGGTCACGGACGCCTGCGTCTGTGACGTGGATATTATGAAAAATAATATCTCCTCGAAAGTTTGGGGCACCACCTGAAATATAGTTTCCAGGAGACTATTAAGCTCTCTTGATTAACACTTAATTAATTAATTAACTGTGGTAACTTAATTAATTGTTAGCGTAATCAATCTATTTATCTGAAGTCACTACTCGTGATGTAATGTCCTTTACTGATCAGAGGCTCTTAGATTGATTATAATACACTCCAAAGTAACGTGATCAAGACCAACGTAATTTTATATATTTATTTAGGAATAAAAGAACAGAAAGAAACAGGAAAGATGCAGAAGTAGAATAATATGATCCCAACAATATCGCGATGGAAACGCAAACCAGTTATGAATCAATGTCAATACCGTATCAGACACGTGTGTAACTGATGGGAAAGTTCAGACGTTCTAGTCTAACTGTCAACCTCAGGCAAGTAATAACATTACTAAACCCCAACACACCACTCTGTGCAGAGATGACAAGCAGCGGCTTACTTTGGCGATGAGTGGAGGGATGAATGGGATGGAGGGATGGATGAGAGGGTGATGAGTAGATGCAGAAGGTCGGTCAGGAGGCCAAGGAGGAGGCAGGCGGCTTTGGAAGGAGGCGTCCTGGTTCTCAGCGTAGTGACTTGGAGGTGATGAGGACCCACAGCTTCAGGCGTCGATGGCACTCTCGGATCGTCTTCCGGACCGTTGTGGATCTTTCGTCGCAGACGGGGTGATCGTAGCTGGCAGAGAGCGGCGTAGGACCGAAGGCGTATCTTTCTCTCATGCCAGGTGATTCACCGGTCTGAACAACCTTCTAGAGTGGTCGCCTTAATGACACACTCCAGGTAGCGGAAGGTTGTTGGAAGTTGGACTCGCGTGCTCGTCACGGCCGCCGGCTGTGATCACGTGGTGTGACTGGGCCGTTCCTGAAGGAGGCTCTGGCTTGGCAGACCGCTGTAGGACGAGGGCGACGTGCAACTTTGGAGAAGTTCTCTATCACTCTCACACTTGGATGGGCAGCGAGTGGAACGCTGGTACGGCTTCAAGGGTGGAGGAGAAGCAAGAGTCTTTGCAGGAACTTGAGCAGGAACCGTCGGAGAAGTTGGTTGTAGTTGGTTGTAGGAGGCGAAGTATCCAGAGGAAGCGGCAGAAGGAGGGGAAAGAAAGCAACCGAGGGCAACAGAGGGACAGAGGGGAACAGAGGAGAAAAGAGCAACGGGGTAAGAGAGGAGCACAGAGGGCTGAACAGAGGGCAACAGAGGAGTGAATAGAGGTGGGTGAACAGAGCTATGAACCTCTGTAAACTGGGTCTTTTAAACTCTCATGAAGAGTCTCCTTGTCCAGTCTTGATTGGTTGAAGGAGTTCCATCACCTATTGCTGATTGGACGAGGATTTCCAAGCCTGGCCTTCCTCCTCCTCCTCCAACGGGGTCCTAAATTCCAGTCTTGAGATGGGAGATTTTGATCCCCCCAGTACCAGAGTTTTATTTGACAATAAAACATTACCTGAGTTGTAAAGTTGCTCACAATCTGTCAAAACTTTCCCATCTCAATTTAAGCATTCAAACGACACCAAACATGACCATCCTAGCACATTGTCTTCTTATAATGATCAACATAACAATCAACCATTCATGTCAAGTTTAACATCACATGTTCAGGGCATCTGGTTTGCTGGAACATCCTGTGGAAACCATGGGTTAAGTGGGAAACAAAAGTCCTTTTTCAGAAATACACATTAAGACACATTCACATATAAGTCTGTCTTTGTTCATCTGGAACCTGGAAAAGGGGGAGCTGTGTGTGTCCCCCACCGAACAGGGTTCACGAGTTGTTCAGGGTTTTTTCCTCTTACGGCACAGCATCCTGGACTGTTGCTCTAGTCTCTCCCCCCTTTGACCATTCCAATGATTTATGGTCCTTATCGGAGGGTTCAGAAACCTCTGAGCTGCCAAAGGCATGGTGGGAACCCAAGGAGATGTCTCCGAGTTGAAGTTACACATTCCGGAAAAGTTCACCAGGTCCATGCTTGAATCTCTGGAGAAGGAATCACTACACAGAAAATGCGTTTTCAGCCTGAGATAAGGTCGATTCCGGAACGCCAAACTTAAAAATGTTTTTAACTTTTGAAAAACACTTCAGACAGCTTAGATTTGATGTGCAACTACTAGAAAGACCCTTTCTGCTATAGTGGGAGGTGAAAATTTCATGTTCTGAAGCTTCCCTGCAAAGTTATGGGACAATGCAGAAAACGATTTTTCGTCCTGAAATAAAGTCGATTCCGGAACGCCAAACGTAAAAATGTTGATAACTTTTGAAAAACACTTCAGACAGCTTAGATTTGATGTGCAACTACTAGAAAGACCCTTTCTGCTACAGTGGGAGGTTAAAATTTCATGTTCTGAAGCTTCCCTGCAAAGTTATGGCACAATGCAGAAAACGCGTTAAGCCAGAGATAATGTGGATTCCGGAGCGGCAAACGTAAAAATGTTGATATATTTGGAAAAACACTTCAGACAGCTTAGATTTAATGTGCAACGAATACAAAGACCCATTCTGCTATAGTGGGAGGTGAAAATTTCATGTTCTGACGCTATACTGCAAAGTTATGGGACAATGCAGAAAATGCGTTTTCAGCCTGAGATAAGGTCGATTCCGTAATGCCAAACATAAAAATGTTTATAACTTTGGAAAAACACTTCAGACAGCTTAGATTTGATGTGCAACTACTAGAAAGACCCTTTCTGCTATAATGGGATAAGAAAATTTCATGTTCTGAAGCTTCCCTGCAAAGTTATGGCACAATGCAGAAAACGCGTTTACAGCCTGAGATAAGGTGGGTTCCGGAACGCCAAACATAAAAATGTTGGTAACTTTGGAAAAACACTTCGGACAGCTTAGATTTGATTTGCAATTACTAGAAAGACCCTTTCTGCTATAGTGGGATGTGAAAATTTCATGATTTGAAGTTTCCCTGCAACGTTATATCACAATGCAGAAAACGCGTTTTCAGCCAGAGATAAGGTCGATTCTGGAATGCCAAACATAAAAATGTTGATAACTTGGGAAAAACACTTCAGACAGCTTAGATTTGACGTGCAACTACTAGAAAGGCCCTATCTGCTGTAGTGGGAGGTGAAAATTTCATGTCCTGAAGCTTCCCTGCAAAGTTTTGGCACAATGCAGAAAACGCGTGTTCAGCCGGAGATAAGGTGGGTTCCGGAACGCCAAACATAAAAATGGTGATAACTTTGGAAAAACACTTCAGACAGCTTAGATTTGATGTGCAACTACTCGAAAGACCCTTTCAGCTACAGTGGGAGGTTAAAATTTCATGTTCTGAACCTTCCCTGCAAAGTTATGTCAAAATGCAGAAAACGCGTTTTCAACCTGAGATAAGGTGGGTTCCGGAACGCCAAACATAAAATTGTTGATAACTTTGGAAAAAACATTTCAGACAGCTTAGATTTGATGTGCAACTACTTGAAAGTCCCTTTCTGCTATAGTGGGAGTTGAAAATTTCATGTTCTGAAGCTTCCCTGCAAAGTTATGGGACAACGCAGAAAACGCGTTTTCAGCCTGAGATAAGATGGTTTCCGGAACGCCAAAAATAAAAATGTTGATAACTTTGGAAAAACACTTCAGACAGCTTAGATTTGATGTGCAATTACTAGTAAGACCCTCTCTGCTATAGTGGGATGTGAAAATATCATGTTCTGAAGTTTCTGTGCAAAGTTATATCACAATGCAGAAAACGCGTTTTCAGCCAGAGATAAGGTCGATTCTGGAATGCCAAACATAAAAATGTTGATAAGTTTGGAAAAACACTTCAGACAGCTTAGATTTGATGTGCAACTACTAGAAAGACCCTTTCTGCTTTAGTGGGAGGTGAAAATTTCATGATCTGAAGCTTCCCAGAAAAGTTATGGCACATTTCAGAAAATGCGTTTTCAGCCTGAGATAAGGTGGGTTCCAGAATGCCAAACATATAAATTGTTGATAACTTTGGAAAAACACTTCAGACAGCTTAGATTTGATGTGCAACTACTAGAAAGACCCTTTCTGGTTTAGAGGGAGGTGAAAATTTCATGTTCGGAAACTTCCCTGAGAAGTTATGGCACAATGCAGAAAACGCGTTTTCAGCCGGAGATAAGGTGGGTTCCGGAACGCCAAACCTAAAAATGTTGATAACTTTCGAACAACACTTCAGACAGCTTAGATTTGATGTGCAACTACTAGAAAGACCCTTTCTGCTTTAGAGGGAGGTGAAAATTTCATGTTCTGAAGCTCCCCGGAAAAGTTAAGGCACAATGCAGAAAACGGGTTTTCAGCCTGAGATAAGGTGGGTTCCAGAACGCAAAAGATAAAAAATGTTGAAAACTTTGGAAAAACACTTCAGACTGCTTAGATTTTATGTGCAACGACTAGAAAGACCCTTTCTGCTATAGTAGGAGGTGAAAATTTCATGTTCTGAAGCTTCCCTGCAAAGTTATGGCACAATGCGAAAAACGCGTTTTCAGCCTGAGATAAGGTCGATTCCGGAACGCCAAACATAAAAATGTTGATAACTTTGGAAAAACACTTCAGACATCTTAGATTTGATGTGCAACTACCAGAAAGGCCCTTTCTGTCATAGTGGGAAGTTAAAATTTCATGTTCTGAAGCTTCCCTGCAAAGTTATGGCACTATGCAGAAAAAGCGTTTTCAGCCTCAGATAAGGTGGGTTCCGGAACGCCAAACATAAAATTCTTGATAACATTGGAAAAAACATTTCAGACAGCTTAGATTTGATTTGCAACTACTAGAAAGACCCTTTCTGCTATAGTGGGAGGTGAAAATGTCATGTTCTGAAGCTTCCCAGCAAAGTTATCGCACAATGCAGAAAACGTGTTTTCAGCCTGAGATAAGGTGGGTTCCGGAACGCCAAACATAAAAATGTTGATAACTTTGGAAAAACACTTCAGACAGCTTAGATTTGATGTGCAACTACTAGAAAGACCCTTTCTGGTTTAGAGGGAGGTGAAAATTTCATGTTCGGAAACCTCCCTGAGAAGTTATGGCACAATGCAGAAAACGCGTTTTCAGCCTGAGATAAGGTGGGTTCCGGAACGCCAAACCTAAAAATGTTGATAACTTTCGAACAACACTTCAGACAGCTTAGATTTGATGTGCAACTACTAGAAAGACCCTTTCTGCTTTAGAGGGAGGTGAAAATTTCATGTTCTGAAGCTCCCCGGAAAAGTTAAGGCACAATGCAGAAAACGGGTTTTCAGCCTGAGATAAGGTGGGTTCCAGAACGCAAAAGATAAAAAATGTTGAAAACTTTGGAAAAACACTTCAGACAGCTTAGATTTTATGTGCAACGACTAGAAAGACCCTTTCTGCTATAGTAGGAGGTGAAAATTTCATGTTCTGAAGCTTCCCTGCAAAGTTACGGCACAATGCGAAAAACGCGTTTTCAGCCTGAGATAAGGTCGATTCCGGAATGCCAAACATAAAAATGTTGATAACTTTGGAAAAACACATCAGACATCTTAGATTTGATGTGCAACTACTAGAAAGGCCCTTTCTGTTATAGTGGGAAGTTAAAATTTCATGTTCTGAAGCTTCCCTGCAAAGTTATGGCACAATGCAGAAAACGCGTTTTCAGCCTGAGATAAGGTGGGTTCCGGAACGCCAAACGTAAAAATGTTAATCACTTTGGAACAACACTTCAGACAGCATAGATTTGATGTGCAACTACTAGAAAGACCCTTTCTGCAATAGTGGGAGGTGAAAATTTCATGTTCTAAAGGTTCCCTGCAAAGTTATGGCACAATGCGTAAAACGCGTTTTCAGCCTGAGATAAGGTAGTTTCCGGAACGCCATACATAAAAATGTTGATAACTTTGGAAAAACACATCAGACAGCTTAGATTTGATGTGCAACTACTAGAAAGACCCTTTCTGCTATAGTGGGAGGTTAAAATTTCATGTTCGGAAGCTTCCATGCAAAGTTATGGCACAATGCAGACAACGCTTTTTCAGCCTGAGATAAGGTTGATTCTGGAACGCCAAACATAAAAATGTTGATAACTTTGGAAAAACACTTCAGACAGCTTAGATTTGATGGTTAACTACAAGAAAGACCCTTTCTGCTACAGCGGGAGATTAAAATTTCACGTTCTGAAGCTTCCCTGCAAAGTTATGGCACAATGCAGAAAACGCGTTTTCAACCTGATTTAAGGTGGGTTCCGGAACGCCAAACGTAAAAATGTTGATAACTTTGGAAAAACATTTCAGACAGCTTAGATTTGATGAGCAACTACTAGAAAGACCCTTACTGCTACAGTGGGAGGTTAACATTTCATGTTCTGAAGCTTCCCAGCAAAGTTATCGCACAATGCAGAAAATGCGTTTTCAGCCCGATATAAGTTCGTTTCCGGAACGGCAACCTAAAAAATGTTGATAGCTTTCGAAAAACACTTCAGACAACTTACATTTGATGTGCAACTATTAGAAAGACCCTGTCTGCTATAGTGGGAGGTGAAAATTTCATGTTCAGATGCTTCCCTGCAAAATTATGGCACAATGCAGAAAACGCGTTTTCAGCCTGAAAAAAGGTGGGTTCCGGAACGGCAAACATAAAAATGTTGATAACTTTCGAAAAACACTTCAGACAGCTTAGATTTGATGTGCAACTACTACAAAGACCCTGTCTGTTATAGTCGGAGTTGAAAATTTCATGTTCTGAAGCTTTCCTTAAATGTTATGGCACAATGCAGAAAACGCGTTTTCAGCCTGAGATAAGGTGGGTTCCGGAATGCCAAACATATAAAATGTTGATAACTTTGGAAAAACACTTCAGACAGCTTAGATTTGATTTGCAACTACTAGAAAGGCCCTTTCTGTTATAGTGGGAAGTTAAAATTTCATGTTCTGAAGCTTCCCTGCAAAGTTATGGCACAATGCAGAAAACGCGTTTTCAGCCTGAGATAAGGTGGGTTCCGGAACGCCAAACTTAAAAATGTTGATAACTTTGGAAAAACACTTCAGGCTGCTTAGATTTGATGTGCAACTACTAGAAAGACCCTTTCTGCTACAGTGGGAGGTTAAAATTTCATGTTCTGAAGCTTCCCTGCAAAGTTATGGCACAATGCAGAAAACGCGATTTCAACCTGAGATAAGGTGGGTTCCGGAACGCCAAACATAAAATTGTTGATAACTTTGGAAAAACACTTCAGGCTGCTTAGATTTGATGTGCAACTACTAGAAAGACCCTTTCTGCTACAGTGGGAGGTTAAAATTTCATGTTCTGAAGCTTACCTGCAAAGTTATGGCACAATGCAGAAAACGCGTTTTCAGCCTGAAAAAAGGTGGGTTCCGGAACGCCAAACATAAAAATGTTGATAACTTTGGAAAAACACTTCAGACAGCTTAGATTTGATGTGCAACTACTAGAAAGACCCTTTCTGGTTTAAAGGGAGGTGAAAATTTCATGTTCTGAAGCTCCCCGGAAAAGTTAAGGCACAATGCAGAAAACGGGTTTTCAGCCTGAGATAAGGTCGATTCTGGAACGCCAAACGTAAAAATGTTGATAACTTTGCAAAAACACTTCCGACAGCTCAGATTTGCTGTGCAAATACTAGAAAGACCCTTTCTGCTATAGTGGGACGTGAAAATTTCATGTTCTGAATGTTCCCTGCAAACTTATGGGACAATGCAGAAAACGATTTTTCATCCTGAGATAAGGTCGATTCCGGAACGCCAAACATAAAAATGTTGATAACTTTCGAAAACACTTCAGACAGCTTAGATTTGATGTGCAACTACTAGAAAGACCCTTTCTGCTATAGTGGGACATGAAAATTTCATGTTCTGAAGCTTACCTGCAAAGTTATGGCACAATGCAGAAAACGCATTTTCAGCCTGAGATAAGGTCGATTCTGGAACGCCAAACATAAAAATGTTGATAACTTTCGAAAAACACTTCAGACAGCTTAGATTTGATGTGCAACTACTAGAAAGACCCTTTCTGCTATAGTGGGAGATGAACATTTCATGTTCTGAAGCTTCCATGCAAAGTTATTGCACAATCCAGAAAACGCGTTTTCAGCCTGAGATAAGGTCCATTCTGGAACGCCAAACATAAAAATGTTGATAACTTTCGAAAAACACTTCAGACAGCTTAGATTTGATGTGCAACTACTAGAATGACCATTCCTGCTATAGTGGGACGGGAAAATGTCATGTTCTGAAGCTTCCCTGCAAAGTTATGGCACAATGCAGAAAACGGGTTTTCAGATTGAGATAAGGTGGGTTCCGGAACGCCAAACATAAAAATATTGATAACTTTCGAAAAACACTTCAAACAGGTTAGATTTGATGTGCAAATACTAGAAAGACCCTTTCTGCTATAGTGGGACGTGAAAATTTCATGTTCTGAAGCTTCCCTGCAAAGTTATGGCACAATGCAGAAAACGCGTTTTCAGCCTGAGATAAGGTCGATTCCGGAACGACAAACATAAAAATGTTGATAACTTTGGAAAAACACATCAGACAGCTTAGATTTGATGTGCAACTACTAGAAAGACCATTTCAGCTATAGTTGGAGGTTAAAATTTAGTGTTCTAAAGCTTCCCTGCAAAGTTATGGCACAATGCAGAAAACGCGTTTTCAGCCTGAGATAAGGTCGATTCCGGAACGCCATACATAAAAGTGTTGATAACTTTGGAAAAACACATCAGACATCTTAGATTTGATGTGCAACTACTAGAAAGACCATTTCAGCTATAGTGGGAGGTTAAAATTTCATGTTCTGAAGCTTCCCTGCAAAGTTATGGCACAATGCAGAAAACGCGTTTTCAGCCTGAGATGAGGTCGATTCCGGAACGACAAACTTAAAAATGTTGATAACTTTGGAAAAACACATCAGACAGCTTAGATTTGCTGTGCAAATACTAAAAAGACCCTTTCTGCTATAGTGGGACGTGAAAATTTCATGTTCTGAATCTTCCCTGCAAACTTATGGGACAATGCAGAAAACGATTTTTCATCCTGAGATAAGGTCGATTCCGGAACGCCAAACATAAAAATGTTGATAACTTTCGAAAAACACTTCAGACAGCTTAGATTTGATGTGCAACTCCTAGAAAGACCCTTTCTGCTATAGTGGGACATGAAAATTTCATGTTCTGAAGCTTCCCTGCAAAGTTATGGCACAATGCAGAAAACGCGTTTTCAGCCTGAGATAAGGTCGATTCTGGAACGACAAACATAAAAATGTTGATAACTTTTGAAAAACACTTCAGACAGCTTAGATTTGATGTGCAACTACTAGAATGACCATTCCTGCTATAGTGGGACGGGAAAATTTCATGTTCTGAAGCTTCCCTGCAAAGTTATGTCACAATGCAGAAAACCTGTTTTCAGCCTGAGATAAGGTGGGTTCCGGAACGCCAAACATAAAAATGTTGATAACTTTCGAAAAACACTTCAGACTGCTTAGATTTGATGTGCAACTACTAGAAAGACCTTTTCTGCTATAGTGGGAGGTGAAAATTTCATGTTCTGAAGCTTCCTTGCAAAGCTATGGCACAATGCAGAAAACGCGTTTTCAGCCTGAGATAAGGTAGATTCCGAAACGCCATACATAAAAATGTTTATAACTTTGGAAAAACAAATCAGACAGCTTAGATTTGATGTGCAACTACTAGAAAGACCCTTTCTGCTATAGTGGGACGTGAAAGTTTCATGTTCTGAAGCTTCCCTGCAAAGTTATGGCACAATGCCGAAAACGCGTTTTCAGCCCTAGATAAGGTGGGTTCCGGTACGCCAAACATAAAAATGTTGATAACTTTGGAAAAACACTTCAGACAGCTTAGATTTGATGTGCAAATACTAGAAAGACCCTTTCTGCTATAGTGGGAGGTGAAAATTTCATTTTCTGAAGCTTCCCTGCAAAGTTATGGCACAATGCAGAAAACGCCTTTTCAGTCTGAGATAAGGTTGATTCCGGAACGCCAAACATAAAAATGTTCATAACTTTGGAAAAACACTTCAGACTGCTAACATTTGATGTGCAACTACTAGAAAGACCCTTTTTGCTATAGTGGGAGGTGAACATTTCATGTTCTGAAGCTTCCCTGCAAAGTTATCGCACATTGCAGAAAACGCGTTTTCAGCTTGAGATAAGGTCGATTCCGGAACGCCAAACATAAAAATGTTGATAACTTTCGAAAAACACTTCAGACAGCTTAGATTTGATGTGCAACTACGAGAAAGACCCTTTCTGCTATAGTGGGAGGTGAAAATTTCATGTTCTGAAGCTTCCTTGCAAAGTTATGGCACAATGTAGAAAACGCGTTTTCAGCCTGAGATAAGGTGGGTTCCGGAACGCCAAACATAAAAATGTTCATAACTTTGGAAAAACACTTCAGACAGCTAATATTTGATGTGCAACTACTAGAAAGACCCTTTCTGCTATAGTGGGAGTTGAACATTTCATGTTCTGAAGCTTCCCTGCAAAGTTATGGCACAATGCGTAAAACGCGTTTTCAGCCTGAGATAAGGTCGATTCCGGAACGCCAAACATAAAAATGTTGATAACTTTCGAAAAACACCTCAGACAGCTTAGATTTGATGTGCAAATACTAGAAAGACCCTTTCTGCTATAGTGGGAGGTGAAAATTTCATGTTCTGAATCTTCCCTGCAAAGTTATGGGACAATGCAGAAAACGATTTTTCATACTGAGATAAGGTCGATTCCGGAACGCCAAACATAAAAATGTTGATAACTTTCGAAAAACACTTCAGACTGCTTAGATTTGATGTGCAACTACTAGAAAGACCCTTTCTGCGATAGTGGGAGGTGAACATTTCATGTTCTGAAGCTTCCCAGCAAAGTTATGGCACAATGCAGAAAACGCGTTTTCAGCTTGAGACAAGGTGGGTTCCGGAACGCCAAACATAAAAATGTTCATAACTTTGGAAAAACACTTCAGACTGCTAACATTTGATGTGCAACTACTAGAAAGACCCTTTCTGCTATAGTGGGAGGTGAACATTTCATGTTCTGAAGCTTCCCTGCAAAGTTAAGGCACATTGCAGAAAACACGTTTTCAGCTTGAGATAAGGTCGATTCCGGAACGCCAAACATAAAAATGTTGATAACTTTCGAAAAACACTTCAGACAGCTTAGATTTGATGTGCAACTACGAGAAAGACCTTTTCTGCTATAGTGGGAGGTGAAAATTTCATGTTCTGAAGCTTCCTTGCAAAGTTATGGCACAATGCAGAAAACGCATTTTCAGCCTGAGATAAGGTCGGTTCCGGGACGCCAAACATAAAAATGTTCATAACTTTGGAAAAACATTTCAGACAGCTAACATTTGATGTGCAACTACGAGAAAGACCCTTTCTGCTATAGTGGGAGGTGAAAATTTCATGTTCTGAAGCTTCCTTGCAAAGTTATGGCACAATGCAGAAAACGCATTTTCAGCCTGAGATAAGGTCGATTCCGGAACGCCAAACATAAAAATGTTGATAACTTTGGAAAAACACCTCAGACAGCTTAGATTTGATGTGCAAATACTAGAAAGACCCTTTCTGCTATAGTGGGACGTGAAAATTTCATGTTCTGAAGCTTCCCTGCAAAGTTATGGTACAATGCAGAAAACACGTTTTCAGCCTGAGATAAGGTCGATTCTGGAACGCCAAACATAAAAATGTTGATAACTTTCGAAAAACACCTCAGACAGCTTAGATTTGATGTGCAACTACTAGAAAGACCCTTTCTGCTATAGTGGGAGGTGAACATTTCATGTTCTGAAGCTTCCATGCAAAGTTATGGCACAATGACGACAATGCGTTTTCAGCCTGAGATAAGGTCGATTCTGGAACGCCAAACATAAAAATGTTGATAACTTCCAAAAAACATTTCAGACAGCTTAGATTTGATGTGCAACTACTAGAAACACCCTTTCTGCTATAGTGGGAGGTGAACATTTCATGTTCTGAAGCCTCCCTGCAAAGTTATGGCACAAGGCAGAAAACGCGTTTTCAGCTTGAGATAAGGTGGGTTCCGGAACGCCAAACATAAAAATGTTAATAACTTTCGAAAAACACTTCAGACAGCTTAGATTTGATGTGCAACTACTGGAAAGACCCTTTCTGCTATAGTGGGACGTGAAAATTTCATGTTCTGAAGCTTCCCTGCAAAGTTATGGCACAAAGCGTGAAAAGCGTTTTCTGCCTGAGATAAGGTCGATTCCGGAACGCCAAACATAAAAATGTTGATAACTTTTGTTCAACACTTCAGACAGCTTAGATTTGATGTGCAACTACTAGAAAGACAATTTCTGCTATAGTGGTATGTGTAAATTTCATGTTCGGAAGCTTCCCTGCAAAGTGATTGCACAATGCAGAAAACACGTTTCTAGCCTGAGATAAGGTCGATTCCGGAACGCCAAACAAAAAAATGTTGATAACTTTGGAAAAACACATCAGACAGCTTAGATTTGATGTGCAACTACTAGAAAGACCCTTTCTGCTACAGTGGGAGGTTAAAATTTCATGTTCTGAAGCTTCCCTGCAAAGTTATGGCACAATGCAGAAAACGCGTTTCCAGCACGAGATAAGGTGGGTTCCGGAATGCCAAACATAAAAATGTTGATAACTTTGGAAAAAAACATTTCAGACAGCTTAGATTTGAAGTGCAACTACTAGAAAGACCCTTTCTGCTATAGTGGGAGGTGAAAATTTCATGTTCTGAAGCTTCCCTGCAAAGTTAAGGATCAATGCAGAAAACGCGTTTTCAGCCTGAGGTAAGGTGGGTTCCGGAAGGCCAAACATAAAATTGGTGATAACTTTGGAAAAACCACTTCAGACAGCTTAGATTTGATGTGCAACTACTAGAAAGACCCTTTCTGCTATAGTGGGAGGTTAAAATTTCATGTTCTGAAGCTTCCCTGGAAAGTTATGGCACAATGCAGAAAACTAGTTTTCAGCCTGAGATAAGGTGGGTTCTGGAAAGCCAAACATAAAATTGGTGATAACTTTGGAAAAACCACTTCAGACAGTTTAGATTTGATGTGCAACTACCAGAAAGACCCTTTCTGCTACAGTGGGAGGTTAAAATTTCATGTTCTGAAGCTTCCCTGCATAGTTATGGCACAATGCAGAAAACGCGTTTTCAGCCTGAGATAAGGTGGGTTCCGGAACGCCAAACATAAAAATGTTGCTAACTTTTGAAAAAACATTTCAGACAGCTTAGATTTGATGTGCAACTACTAGAAGGACCCTTGCTGCTATAGTGGCAGGTTAAAATTTCATGTTCTAAAGGTTCCCAGCAAAGTTATGGCACAATGCAGAAAATGCGTTTTCAGCCTGAGATAAGGTTGATTCCGGAACGCCAAACATAAAAATGTTGATAACTTTGGAAAAACACTTCAGACAGCTTAGATTTGATGTGCAACTACTAGAAAAACCCTTTCTGCTATAGTGGGAGGTCAAAATTTCATGTTCTGAAGCTTCCATGCAAAGTTATGGCACAATGCAGACAAGGCGTTTTCAGCCTGATATAAGGTGGGTTCCGGAACACCAAACATAAAAATGTTGATAACTTTTGAAAAACACTTCAGACAGCTTAGATTTGATGTGCAACTACTAGAAAGACCCTTTCTGCTATAGTGGGAGTTGAAAATTTCATGTTCCGAAGCTTCCCTGCAAAGTCAAGGAACAATGCAGTAAACGCGTTTTCAGCCTGAGATAAGGTGGGTTCCGGAACGCCAAACACAAAAATGTTGACAACTTTGGAAAAACACTTCAGACAGCTTAGATTTGATGTGCAACTACCAGAAAGACCCTTTCTGCTACAGTGGGAGGTGAAAATTTCATGTTCTGAAGCTTCCATGCATAGTTATGGCACAATGCGTAAAACGCATTTTCATCCTGAGATTTGGTCGATTCCGGAACGCCAAACATAAAAATGTTGATAACTTTCGAAAAACACTTCAGACAGCTTAGATTTGATGTGCAACTACTAGAAAGACCCTTTCTGCTACAGTGGGAGGTCAAAATTTCATGTTCTAAAGGTTCCCTGCAAAGTTATGGCACAATGCGTAAAACGCGTTTTCACATTGAGATAAGGTCGATTCCGGAACGCCAAACATAAAAGTGTTGATAACTTTAGAAAAACACTTCAGACAGCGTAGATTTGATGTGCAACTACTAGAACGTCCCTTTCTGCTACAGTGGGAGGTGAAAATTTCATGTTCTGAAGCTTCCATGCAAAGTAATGGCACAATGCAGACAACGCTTTTTTAGCCTGAAATAAGATCGATTCTGGAACGGCAAACATAAAAATGTTGATAACTTTCGAAAAACACTTCAGACTGCTTAGATTTGATGAGCAACTACTAGAAAGACCCTTTCTGCTATAGTGGGAGGTGAAAATTTCATGTTCTGAAGCTTCCTTGCAAAGTTATGGCACAATGCAGAAAATGCGTTTTTAGCCTGAGATAAGGTTGATTCCGGAACGCCAAACATAAAAATGTTGATAACTTTGGAAAAACATTTCAGACAGCTTAGATTTGATGTGCAGCTACTAGAAAGACCCTTTCTGCTATAGTCGGAGATGAAAATTTCATGTTCTGAAGCTTCCTTGCAAAGTTATGGCACAATGCAGAAAATGCGTTTTCAGCCTGAGATAAGGTTGATTCCGGAACGCCAATCATAAAAATGTTGATAACTTTGGAAAAACACTTCAGACAGCTTAGATTTGATGTGCAGCTACTAGAAAAACCCTTTCTGCTATAGTGGGAGGTCAAAATTTCATGTTCTGAAGCTTCCATGCAAAGTTATGGGACAATGCAGAAAACGATTTTTCATCCTGAGATAAGGTCGATTCCGGAACGCCAAACATAAAAATGTTGATAACTTTCGAAAAACACTTCAGACAGCTTAGATTTGAAGTGCAACTACTAGAAAGACCCTTTCTGCTATCGTGGGAGGTCAAAATTTCATGTTCCGAAGCTTCCCTGGAAAGTTATGGGACAATGCAGAAAACAATTTTTCATCCTGAGATAAGGTCGATTCCGGAACGCCAAACATAAAAATGTTGATAACTTTCGAAAAACACTTCAGACAGCTTAGATTTGATGTGCAACTACTAGAACGTCCCTTTCTGCTACAGTGGGAGGTGAAAATTTCATGTTCTGAAGCTTCCATGCAAAGTAATGGCACAATGCAGACAACGCTTTTTTAGCCTGAAATAAGATCGATTCTGGAACGGCAAACATAAAAATGTTGATAACTTTCGAAAAACACTTCAGACTGCTTAGATTTGATGAGCAACTACTAGAAAGACCCTTTCTGCTATAGTGGGAGGTGAACATTTCATTTTCTGAAGCTTCCCACCAAAGTTATGGCACAATGCGTGAATCGCGTTTTCAGCCTGAGATAAGGTCGATTCTGGAACGCCAAACATAAAAATGTTGATAACTTTGGAACAACACCTCAGACAGCTTAGATTTGATGTGCAACTACTAGAAAGACCCTTTCTGCTATAGTGGGAGGTGAAAATTTCATGTTCTAAAGGTTCCCTGCAAAGTTATGGCACAATGCGTAAAACGCATTTTCATCCTGAGATTTGGTCGATTCCGGAACGCCAAACATAAAAATGTTGATAACTTTCGAAAAACACTTCAGACAGCTTAGATTTGATGTGCAACTACTAGAAAGACCCTTTCTGCTATAGTGGGAGGTGAAAATTTCATGTTCTGAAGCTTCCTTGCAAAGTTATGGCACAATGCAGAAAATGCGTTTTCAGCCTGAGATAAGGTTGATTCCGGAACGCCAAACATAAAAATGTTGATAACTTTGGAAAAACACTTCAGACAGCTTAGATTTGATGTGCAACTACTAGAAAAACCCTTTCTGCTATAGTGGGAGGTCAAAATATCATGTTCTGAAGCTTCGCTGGAAAGTTATGGGACAATGCAGAAAACGCATTTTCATCCTGAGATTAGGTCGATTACGGAACGCCAAACATAAAACTGTTGATAACTTTCGAAAAACACTTCAGACAGCTTAGATTTGATGTGCAACTGCTAGAAAGACCCTTTCTGCTATAGTGGGTGGTGAAAATTTCATGTTCTGAAGCTTCCTTGCAAAGTTATGGCACAATGCGTAAAACGCATTTTCATCCTGAGATTTGGTCGATTCCGGAACGCCAAACATAAAAATGTTGATAACTTTCGAAAAACACTTCAGACAGCTTAGATTTGATGTGCAACTACTAGAAAGACCCTTTCTGCTATAGTGGGAGGTGAAAATTTCATGTTCTGAAGCTTCCTTGCAAAGTTATGGCACAATGCAGAAAATGCGTTTTCAGCCTGAGATAAGGTTGATTCCGGAACGCCAAACATAAAAATGTTGATAACTTTGGAAAAACACATCAGACAGGTTAGATTTGATGTGCAACTACTAGAAAGACCCTTTCTGCAATAGTGGGAGGTTAAAATTTCATGTTCGGAAGCTTCCATGCAAAGTAATGGCACAAGGCAGACAACGCTTTTTTAGCCTGAAATAAGGTCGATTCTGGAACGGCAAACATAAAAATGTTGATAACTTTCGAAAAACACTTCAGAATGCTTAGATTTGATGAGCAACTACTAGAAAGACCCTATCTGCTATAGTGGGAGGTGAACATTTCATGTTCTGAAGCTTCCCTGCAAAGTTATGGCACAATGCGTACAACGTGTATTCAGCCAGAGATAAGGTCGATTCCCGAACGCCCAACATAAAAATGTTGATTACATTGGAACAACACTTCAGACAGCTTAGATTTGATGAGCAACTACTAGAAAAACCCTTTCTGCTATAGTGGGAGGTGAAAATTTCATTTTCTGAAGCTTCCCTGCAAAGTTATGGCACAAAGCGTAAAAAGCATTTTCCTCCTGAGATTAAGTCGATTCCGGAACGCCAAACATAAAAATGTTGATAACTTTGGAAAAACACTTCAGACTGCTTAGATTTGATGTGCAACTACTAGAAAAACCCTTACTGCAATAGTGGGAGGTGAAAATTTCATTTTCTGAAGCTTCCCTGCAAAGTTATGGCACAATGCAGAAAACGCGTTTTCAGCCAGAGATAAGGTGGGTTCCGGAACGCCAAACATAAAAATGTTGATAACTTTGGAAAAACACTTCAGACAGCTTAGATTTGATGTGCAACTACTAGAAAAACCCTTTCTGCTATAGTGGGAGGTCAAAATATCATGTTCTGAAGCTTCGCTGGAAAGTTATGGGACAATGCAGAAAACGCATTTTCATCCTGAGATTAGGTCGATTACGGAACGCCAAACATAAAACTGTTGATAACTTTCGAAAAACACTTCAGACAGCTTAGATTTGATGTGCAACTACTAGAAAAACCCTTTCTGCTATAGTGGGAGGTGAAAATTTCATTTACTAAAGCTTCCCTGCAAAGTTATGGCACAAAGCGTAAAAAGCGTTTTCAGCCTTAGATAAGGTCGATTACGGAACGCCAAACATAAAACTGTTGATAACTTTCGAAAAACACTTCAGACAGCTTAGATTTGATGTGCAACTGCTAGAAAGACCCTTTCTGCTATAGTGGGTGGTGAAAATTTCATGTTCTGAAGCTTCCTTGCAAAGTTATGGCACAATGCGTAAAACGCATTTTCATCCTGAGATTTGGTCGATTCCGGAACGCCAAACATAAAAATGTTGATAACTTTCGAAAAACACTTCAGACAGCTTAGATTTGATGTGCAACTACTAGAAAGACCCTTTCTGCTATAGTGGGAGGTGAAAATTTCATGTTCTGAAGCTTCCTTGCAAAGTTATGGCACAATGCAGAAAATGCGTTTTCAGCCTGAGATAAGGTTGATTCCGGAACGCCAAACATAAAAATGTTGATAACTTTGGAAAAACACTTCAGACAGCTTAGATTTGATGTGCAACTACTAGAAAGACCCTTTCTGCTATAGTGGGAGGTTAAAATTTCATGTTCGGAAGCTTCCCTGCAAAGTAATGGCACAATGCAGACAACGCTTTTTTAGCCTGAAATAAGGTCGATTCTGGAACGGCAAACATAAAAATGTTGATAACTTTCGAAAAACACTTCAGACAGCTTAGATTTGATGTGCAACTACAAGAAAGACCCTTTCTGCTATAGTGGAAGGTGAACATTTCATGTTCTGAAGCTTCCCTGGAAAGTTATGGGACAATGCAGAAAACGCATTGTCATCCTGAGATTAGGTCGATTCCGGAACGCCAAACATAAAAATTTTGATAACTTTCGAAAAACACTTCAGACAGCTTAGATTTGATATGCAACTACTAGAAAGACCCTTTCTGCTATAGTGGGAGGTGAACATTTCATGTTCTGAAGCTTCCCTGAGAAGTTATGGCACGATGCGTAAAACGCGTTTTCAGCTTGAGATAAGGTCGATTCCGGAACGCCATACATAAAAATGTTGATAACTTTGGACAAACACATCAGACAGCTTAGATTTGATGTGCAACTACTAGAAAGACCCTTTCTGCAATAGTGGGAGGTTAAAATTCCATGTTCGGAAGCTTCCATGCAAAGTAATGGCACAAGGCAGACAACGCTTTTTTAGCCTGAAATAAGGTCGATTCTGGAACGGCAAACATAAAAATGTTGATAACTTTCGAAAAACACTTCAGAATGCTTAGATTTGATGAGCAACTACTAGAAAGACCCTATCTGCTATAGTGGGAGGTGAACATTTCATGTTCTGAAGCTTCCCTGCAAAGTTATGGCACAATGCGTACAACGCGTTTTCAGCCAGAGATAAGGTCGATTCCCGAACGCCCAACATAAAAATGTTGGTTACATTGGAACAACACTTCAGACAGCTTAGATTTGATGAGCAACTACTAGAAAAACCCTTTCTGCTATAGTGGGAGGTGAAAATTTCATTTTCTGAAGCTTCCCTGCAAAGTTATGGCACAAAGCGTAAAAAGCATTTTCCTCCTGAGATTAAGTCGATTCCGGAACGCCAAACATAAAAATGTTGATAATTTTGGAAAAACACTTCAGATAGCTTAGATTTGATGTGCAACTACTAGAAAGACCCTTTCTGCTATACTGGGAGGTGAAAATTTCATGTTCTGAAGCTTCCCTGCAAAGTTATGGCACAATGCAGAAAACACGTTTTCAGCATGAGATAAGATGGTTTCCGGAACGCCAAAAATAAAAATGTTGATAACTTTCGAAAAACACTTCAGACAGCTTAGATTTGATGTGCAACTACTAGAAAGACCCTTTCTGGTATAGTGGGAGGTGAAAATTTCATGTTCTGAAGCTTCCCTGTAAAGTTATGGCACAATGCAGAAAACGCCTTTTCAGCCTCAGATAAGGTTGATTCCGGAACGCAAAACATAAAAATGTTCATAACTTTGGAAAAACACTTCAGACAGCTTACATTTGATGTGCAACTACGAGAAAGACCCTTTCTGCTATAGTGGGAGGTGAACATTTCATGTTCTGAAGCTTCCCCGGAAAGTTATGGCACAATGCGTAAAACGCGTTTTCAGCCTGAGATAAGGTCGATTCCGGAATGTCACACATAAAAATGTTGATAACTTTGGAAAATCACTTCAAACAGCTTATATTTGACGTGCAACTACTAGAAAGACCCTTTCTGCTATAGTGGGAGGTGAAAATTTCATGTTCTGAAGCTTCCCTGCAAAGTTATTGCACAATGCAGAAAACGCGTTTTCAGCCTGAGATAAGGTGGGTTCCGGAACGCCAAACAAAAAAATATGATAACTTTGGAAAAACACTTCAAACAGCTTAGATTTGATGTGCAACTAATAGAAAGACCCTTTCTGCTACAGTGGGAGGTTAAAATTTCATGTTCTGAAGCTTCCCTGCATAGTTATGGCACAATGCGTAAAACGCATTTTCATCCTGAGATTTGGTCGATTCCGGAACGCCAAACATAAAAATGTTGATAACTTTCGAAAAACACTTCAGACAGCTTAGATTTGATGTGCAACTACTAGAAAGACCCTTTCTGCTATAGTGGGAGGTGAAAATTTCATGTTCTGAAGCTTCGTTGCAAAGTTATGGCACAATGCAGAAAATGCGTTTTCAGCCTGAGATAAGGTTGATTCCGGAATGCCAAACATAAAAATGTTGATAACTTTGGAAAAACACTTCAGACAGCTTAGATTTGATGTGCAAATACGAGAAAAACCCTTTCTGCTATAGTGGGAGGTGAAAATTTCATTTTCTGAAGCTTCCTTGCAAAGTTATGGCACAATGCAGAAAATGCGTTTTCAGCCTGAGATAAGGTTGATTCCGGAACGCCAATCATAAAAATGTGGATAACTTTGGAAAAACACTTCAGACAGCTTAGATTTGATGTGCAGCTACTAGAAAAACCCTTTCTGCTATAGTGGGAGGTCAAAATTTCATGTTCTGAAGCTTCCATGCAAAGTTATGGGACAATGCAGAAAACAATTTTTCATCCTGAGATAAGGTCGATTCCGGAACGCCAAACATAAAAATGTTGATAACTTTCGAAAAACACTTCAGACAGCTTAGATTTGATGTGCAACTACTAGAACGTCCCTTTCTGCTACAGTGGGAGGTGAAAATTTCATGTTCTGAAGCTTCCCTGCAAAGTTATGGCACAATGCAGAACACGCGTATTCAGCTTGAGATAAGGTGGGTTCCGGGACGCCAAACATAAAAATGTTGATAACTTTCGAAAAACACTTCAGACAGCTTAGATTTGATGTGCAACTACTAGAAAGTCCCTTTCTGCAACAGTGGGAGGTGAAAATTTCATGTTCGGAAGCTTCCATGCAAAGTAATGGCACAATGCAGACAAAGCTTTTTTAGCCTGAAATAAGATCGATTCTGGAACGGCAAACATAAAAATGTTGATAACTTTCGAAAAACACATCAGACTGCTTAGATTTGATGAGCAACTACTAGAAAGACCCTTTCTGCTATAGTGGGAGGTGAACATTTCATTTTCTGAAGCTTCCCACCAAAGTTATGGCACAATGCGTAAATCGCGTTTTCAGCCTGAGATAAGGTCGATTCTGGAACGCCAAACATAAAAATGTTGATAACTTTGGAAAAACACTTCAGACAGCTTAGATTTGATGTGCAACTACTAGAAAGACCCTTTCTGCTATAGTGGGAGGTCAAAATTTCATGTTCTAAAGGTTCCCTGCAAAGTTATGGCACAATGCGTGAAATGCGTTTTCACATTGAGATAAGGTCGATTCCGGAACGCCAAACATAAAAGTGTTGATAACTTTAGAAAAACACTTCAGACAGCGTAGATTTGATGTGCAACTACTAGAAAGACCCTTTCTGCTATAGTGGGAGGTCAAAATTTCATGTTCTGAAGTTTCCCTGGAAAGTTATGGGACAATGCAGAAAATGCATTTTCATGCTGAGATTAGGTTAATTCCGGAACACCAAACATAAAAATGTTGATAACTTTTGAAAAACACTTCAGACAGCTTAGATTTGATGTGCAACTACTAGAAAAACCCTTTCTGCTATAGTGGGAGGTGAAAATTTCATTTACTAAAGCTTCCCTGCAAAGTTATGGCACAAAGCGTAAAAAGCGTTTTCAGCCTGAGATAAGGTCGATTCCGGAACGCCAAACATAAAAATGTTGATAACTTTGGAACAACACCTCAGACAGCTTAGATTTGATGTGCAACTACTAGAAAGACCCTTTCTGCTATAGTGGGAGGTTAAAATTTCATGTTCTGAAGCTTCCTTGCAAAGTTGTGGCACAATGCAGAAAATGCGTTTTCAGCCTGAGATAAGGTTGATTCCGGAACGCCAAACATAAAAATGTTGATAACTTTGGAAAAACACTTCAGACAGCTTAGATTTGATGTGCAACTACTAGAAAAACCCTTTCTGCTATAGTGGGAGGTCAAAATATCATGTTCTGAAGCTTCGCTGGAAAGTTATGGGACAATGCAGAAAACGCATTTTCATCCTGAGATTAGGTCGATTCCGGAACGCCAAACATAAAACTGTTGATAACTTTCGAAAAACACTTCAGACAGCTTAGATTTGATGTGCAACGTCTAGAAAGACCATTTCTGCTATAGTGGGAGGTGAAAATTTCATGTTCTAAAGGTTCCCTGCAAAGTTATGGCACAATGCGTAAAACGCGTTTTCAGCCTGAGATAAGGTCGATTCCGGAACGTCATACATAAAAATGTTGATAACTTTGGAAAAATACACCAGACAGCTTAGATTTGATGTGCAACTACTAGAAAGACCCTTTCTGCTATAGTGGGAGGTTAAAATTTCATGTTCGGAAGCTTCCCTGCAAAGTAATGGCACAATGCAGACAACGCTTTTTTAGCCTGAAATAAGGTCGATTCTGGAACGGCAAACATAAAAATGTTGATAACTTTCGAAAAACACTTCAGACAGCTTAGATTTGATGTGCAACTACAAGAAAGACCCTTTCTGCTATAGTGGGAGGTGAACATTTCATGTTCTGAAGCTTCCCTGGAAAGTTATGGGACAATGCAGAAAACGCATTGTCATCCTGAGATTAGGTCGATTCCGGAACGCCAAACATAAAAATTTTGATAACTTTCGAAACACACTTCAGACAGCTTAGATTTGATATGCAACTACTAGAAAGACCCTTTCTGCTATAGTGGGAGGTGAACATTTCATGTTCTGAAGCTTCCCTGAGAAGTTATGGCACAACGCAGAAAACGCGTTTTCAGCCTGACATAAGGTGGGTTCCGAAACGCCAAACGTAAAAATGTTGATCACTTTGGAACAACACTTCAGACAGCTTAGATTTGATGTGCAACTACTAGAAAGACCCTTTCTGCTATCGTGGGAGGTGAAAATTTCATGTTCTAAAGGTTCCCTGCAAAGTTATGGCACGATGCGTTAAACGCGTTTTCAGCCTGACATAAGGTCGATTCCGGAACGCCATACATAAAAATGTTGATAACTTTGGACAAACACATCAGACAGCTTAGATTTGATGTGCAACTACTAGAAAGACCCTTTCTGCTATAGTGGGAGGTGAAAATTTCATTTTCTGAAGCTTCCCTGCAAAGTTATGGCACAATGCAGAAAACACGTTTTCAGCATGAGATAAGATGGTTTCCGGAACGCCAAAAATAAAAATGTTGATAACTTTCGAAAAACACTTCAGACAGCTTAGATTTGATGTGCAACTACTAGAAAGACCCTTTCTGGTATAGTGGGAGGTGAAAATTTCATGTTCTGAAGCTTCCCTGTAAAGTTATGGCACAATGCAGAAAACGCCTTTTCAGCCTGAGATAAGGTTGATTCCGGAACGCAAAACATAAAAATGTTCATAACTTTGGAAAAACACTTCAGACAGCTTACATTTGATGTGCAACTACGAGAAAGACCCTTTCTGCTATAGTGGGAGGTGAACATTTCATGTTCTGAAAATTACCTGCAAAGTTATGGCACAATGCAGAAAACGCGTTTTCAGACTGAGATAAGGTGGGTGCCAGAACGCCAAACATAAAAATGTTGAGAACTTTGGAAAAACACTTCAGACAGCTTAGATTTGATGTGCAACTACTAGAAAGACCCTTTCTGCTATCGTGGGAGGTGAACATTTCATGTTCTGAAGCTTCCCTGCAAAGTTATGGCACAATGCAGAAAACGCGTTTTCAGCGTGAGATAATGTGGGTTCCGGAAGGCCAAACATAAAAATGTTGATAACTTTCGAAAAACACTTCAGACAGCTTAGATTTGATGTGCAACTACTAGAAAGACCCTTTCTGCTATAGTGGGAGGTGAAAATTTCATGTTCTAAAGGTTCCCTGCAAAGTTATGGCACAATGCGTAAAACGCGCTTTCAGCCTGAGATAAGGTCGATTCCGGAACGCCAAACATAAAAATGTTGATAACTTTCGAAAAACACTTCAGACAGCTTAGATTTGATGTGCAACTACTAGAAAGACCCTTTCTGCTATAGTGGGATGTTAAAATTTCATGTTCTGAAGCTTCCATGCAAAGTTATGGCACAATGCAGAAAACGCGTTTTCAGCTTGAGATAAGGTGGGTTCCGGAACGCCAAACATAAAAATGTTGATAACTTTCGAAAAACACATCACACAGCTTGGATTTGACGTGCAACTACTAGAAAGACCCTTTCTGCTATAGTGGGAGGTGAAAATTTCATGTTCTAAAGGTTCCCTGCAAAGTTATGGCACAATGCGTAAAACGCGTTTTCAGCCTGAGATAAGGTCGATTCCGGAACGCCAAACATAAAAATGTTGATAACTTTGGAAAAACACTTCAGACAGCTTAGATTTGATGTGCAACTACTAGAAGGACCCTTTCTGCTATAGTGGCAGGTTAAAATTTCATGTTCTGAAGCTTCCCTGCAAAGTTATGGCACAATGCAGAAAACGCGTTTTCAGCCTGAGATTAGGTGGGTTCCGGAGCGCCAAACATAAAAATGTTGATAACTTTGGAAAAACACTTCAGACAGCCTAGATTTGTTGTGCAACTACTAGAAAGACCCTTTCAGCTATAGTGGGAAGTTAAAATTTCATGTTCGGAAGCTTCCATGCAAAGTTATGTCACAATGCAGACAACGCGTTTTCAGCCTGAGATAAAGTCGATTCTGGAACGCCAAACATAAAAATGTTGATAACTTTCGAAAAACACTTCAGACAGCTTAGATTTGATGTGCAACTACTAGAAAGACCCTTTCTGCTATAGTGGGACCGGAAAATTTCATGTTCTGAAGCTTCCCTGCAAAGTAAAGTCTCAATGCAGAAAGCCTGTTTTCAGCCAGAGATAAGGTGGGTTCCGGAACACCATACATAAAAATGTTGATAACTTTGGAAAAACATTTCAGACAGCTTAGATCTGTTGAGCAACTACTAGAAAGACCCTTACTGCTACAGTGGGAGGTGAAAATTTCATGTTCTGAAGCTTCCCTGCAAAGTTATGCCACAATGCAGGAAACGCGTTTTCAGCCTGAGATAAGGTCGATTCCGGAACGCCAAACATAAAAATATTGATAACTTTGGAAAAACACTTCAGACAGCTTAGATTTGATGTGCAAGTAGGAGAAAGACCCTTTCTGCTATAGTGGGGTATGAAAATTTCATGTTCTGAAGCTTCCCTGCAAAGTTATGGCACAATGCGTAAAACGCGTTTTGAGCCTGAGATAAGGTCGATTCCGGAACGCCAAACATAAAATTGTTGATAACTTTGGAAAAACATTTCAGACAGCTTAGATTTGATGTGCAACTTCTAGAAAGACCCTTTCTGCTATAGTGGGAGGTGTAAATTTCATGTCCTGAAGCTTCCCTGCAAAGTTTTGGCACAATGCAGAAAACGCGTGTTAAGCCTGAGATAAGGTGGGTTCCGGAACGCCAAACATAAAAACGTTGATAACTTTGGAAAAACATTTCAGACGGCTTAGATTTGATGTGCAACTTCTAGAAGGACCCTTTCTGCTATAGTGGGAGGTGAAAATTTCATGTTCTGAAGCTTCCCTGCAAAGTAAAGTCTCAATGCAGAAAGCCTGTTTTCAGCCAGAGATAAGGTGGGTTCCGGAACACCATACATAAAAATGTTGATAACTTTGGAAAAACATTTCAGACAGCTTAGATCTGTTGAGCAACTACTAGAAAGACCCTTACTGCTACAGTGGGAGGTGAAAATTTCATGTTCTGAAGCTTCCCTGCAAAGTTATGCCACAATGCAGGAAACGCGTTTTCAGCCTGAGATAAGGTCGATTCCGGAACGCCAAACATAAAAATATTGATAACTTTGGAAAAACACTTCAGACAGCTTAGATTTGATGTGCAAGTAGGAGAAAGACCCTTTCTGCTATAGTGGGGTATGAAAATTTCATGTTCTGAAGCTTCCCTGCAAAGTTATGGCACAATGCGTAAAACGCGTTTTGAGCCTGAGATAAGGTCGATTCCGGAACGCCAAACATAAAATTGTTGATAACTTTGGAAAAACATTTCAGACAGCTTAGATTTGATGTGCAACTTCTAGAAAGACCCTTTCTGCTATAGTGGGAGGTGTAAATTTCATGTCCTGAAGCTTCCCTGCAAAGTTTTGGCACAATGCAGAAAACGCGTGTTAAGCCTGAGATAAGGTGGGTTCTGGAACGCCAAACATAAAAACGTTGATAACTTTGGAAAAACATTTCAGACGGCTTAGATTTGATGTGCAACTTCTAGAAGGACCCTTTCTGCTATAGTGGGAGGTGAAAATTTCATGTTCTGACACTTCCTTGCAAAGTTATGGCACAATGCAGAAAATGCGTTTTCAGCCTGAGATAAGGTTGATTCCGGCACGCCAAACATAAAAATGTTGATAACTTTGGAAAAACACTTCAGACAGCTTAGATTTGATGTGCAACTACTAGAAGGACCCTTTCTGCTATAGTGGGAGGTTAAAATTTCATGTTCTGAAGCCGACCTGCAAAGTTATGGCACAATGCAGAAAACGCGTTTTCAGCTTGAGATGAGGTGGGTTCCGGAACGCCAAACATAAAAATGTTGATAACTTTCGAAAAACACTTCAGACAGCTTAGATTTGATGTGCAACTACTAGAAAGACACTCTCTACTATAGTGGGACGTGAAAATTTCATGTTCTGAAGCTTCCCTGCAAAGTTATGGCACAATGCGTAAAACGTGTTTTCAGCCTGAGATGAGGTCGATTCCGCAACGCCAAACATAAAAATGTTGATAACTTTGGAAAAACACATCAGACAGCTTAGATTTGATGTGCAACTTCTAGAAAGACCCTTTCTGGTATAGTGGGAGGTGAAAATTTCATGTTCTGAAGTTTCCCTGCAAAGTTATGGCACAATGCAGAAAACGCCTTTTCAGCCTGAGATAAGGTGGGTTCCGGAACGCCAAACATAAAAATGTTGATAACTTTTGAAAAACACTTCAGACAGCTTAGATTTGATGTGCAACTTCTAGAAAGACCCTTTCTGCTATAGTGGGAGGTGAAAATTTCATGTTCTGAAGTTTCCCTGCAAAGTTATGGCACAATGCAGAAAACGCCTTTTCAGTCTGAGATAAGGTTGATTCCGGAACGCCAAACATAAAAATGCTCATAACTTTGGAAAAACACTTCAGACAGCTAACATTGGATGTGCAACTACTAGAAAGACCCTTTCTGCTATAGTGGGAGGTGAACATTTCATGTTCTGAAGCTTCCCTGCAAAGATATGTCTCAATGCAGAAAACCTGTTTTCAGCCTGAGATAAGGTGGGTTCCGGAACACCATACATAAAAATGTTGATAACTTTGGAAAAACACATCAGACAGCTTAGATTTGATGTGCAACTTCTAGAAAGACCCTTTCTGGTATAGTGGGAGGTGAAAATTTCATGTTCTGAAGTTTCCCTGCAAAGTTATGGCACAATGCAGAAAACGCCTTTTCAGCCTGAGATAAGGTGGGTTCCGGAACGCCAAACACAAAAATGTTGATGACTTTGGAAAAACACTTCAGACATCTTAGATTTGATGTGCATCTACTAGAAAGACCCTTTCTGCTATAGTGGGAGGTGAACATATCATGTTCTGAAGCTTCCCAGCAAAGTTATGGCACAATGCAGAAAACGCGTTTTCAGCCTGAGATAAGGTGGGTTCCGGAACGCCAAACATAAAAATGTTGATAACTATTGAAAAACACTTCAGACAGCTTAGATTTGATGTGCAACTTCTAGAAAGACCCTTTCTGCTATAGTGGGAGGTGAAAATTTCATTTTCTGAAGCTTCCCTGCAAAGTTATGGCACAATGCGTAATACGCGTTTTCAGCCTGAGATAAGGTCGATTCCGGAACGCCAAACATAAAAATGATGATAACTTTGGAAAAACACATCAGACAGCTTAGATTTGAAGTGCAACTACTAGAAAGACCCTTTCTGCTATAGTGGGAGGTGAAAATTTCATGTTCTGAAGTTTCCCTGCAAAGTTATGGCACAATGCAGAAAACGCCTTTTCAGTCTGAGATAAGGTTGATTCCGGAACGCCAAACATAAAAATGCTCATAACTTTGGAAAAACACTTCAGACAGCTAACATTGGATGTGCAACTACTAGAAAGACCCTTTCTGCTATAGTGGGAGGTGAACATTTCATGTTCTGAAGCTTCCCTGCAAAGTTATGGCACAATGCAGAAAACGCGTTCTCAGATTGAGATAAGGTCGATTCCGGAAGGCCAAACATAAAAATGTTGATAACTTTCGAAAAACACTTCAGACAGCTTAGATTTGATGTGCAACTACTAGAAAGACCCTTACTGCTACAGTGGGAGGTGAAAATTTCATGTTCTGAAGCTTCCCTGCAAAGTTATGCCACAATGCAGGAAACGCGTTTTCAGCCTGAGATAAGGTCGATTCCGGAAGGCCAAACATAAAAATATTGATAACTTTGGAAAAACACTTCAGACAGCTTAGATTTGATGTGCAAGTAGGAGAAAGACCCTTTCTGCTGTAGTGGGGTATGAAAATTTCATGTTCTGAAGCTTCCCTGCAAAGTTATGGCACAATGCGTAAAACGCGTTTTGAGCCTGAGATAAGGTCGATTCCGGAACGCCAAACATAAAATTGTTGATAACTTTGGAAAAACACTTCAAACAGCTTAGATTTGATGTGAAACTACTAGAAAGACCCTTTCTGCTATAGTGGGAGGTGTAAATTTCATGTCCTGAAGCTTCCCTGCAAATTTTTGGCACAATGCAGAAAACGCGTTTTCAGCCTGAGATAAGGTGGGTTCCGGAACGCCAAACATAAAAATGTTGATAACTTTTGAAAAACACTTCAGACAGCTTAGATTTGATGTGCAACTACGAGAAAGACCCTTTCTGCTATAGTGGGAGGTGAAAAATTCATGTTCTAAAGGTTCACTGCAAAGTTATGGCACAATGCGTAAAACGCGTTTTCAGCATGAGATAAGGTTGATTCCGGAACGCCATACATAACAATGTTGATAACTTTGGAAAAACACATCAGTCAACTAAGATTTGATGTGCAACTACTAGAAAGACCCTTTCTGCTATAGTGGTAGGTTAAAATTTCATGTTCGGAAGCTTCCATGCAAAGTTATGGCACAATGCAGACAACGCGTTTTCAGCCTGAGATAAGGTCGATTCTGGAACGCCAAACATAAAAATGTTGATAACTTTCGAAAAACACTTCAGACAGCTTAGATTTGATGTGCAACTACTAGAAAGACCCTTTCTGCTATAGTGGGAGGTCGAAATTTCATGTTCTGAAGCTTCCCTGAGAAGTTATGGGACAATGCAGAAAACGATTTTTCAGCCTGAGACAAGGTGGGTTCCGAAACGCCAAACATAAAAATGTTGATAACTTTCGAAAAAAACTTCGGACAGCTTAGATCTGATGTGCAACTACGAGAAAGACCCTTTCTGCTGTAGTGGGAGGTCGAAAATTCATGTTCTGAAGCTTCCCTGGAAAGTCATGGGACAATGCAGAAAACGATTTTTCATCCTGAGATAAGGTCGATTCCGGAACACCAAACATAAAAATGTTGATAACTTTCGAAAAACACTTCGGACAGCTTAGATCTGATGTGCAACTACTAGAAAGACCCTTTCTGCTATCGTGGGAGGTGAACATTTCATGTTCTGAAGCTTCCCTGAGAAGTTATGGCACAATGCAGAAAATGCGTTTTCAGCCTGAGATAAGGTGGGTTCCGGAACGCCAAACATAAAAATGTTGATAACTTTGGAAAAACACCTCAGACAGCTTAGATTTGATGTCCAACTACTAGAAAGACCCTTTCTGCTATAGTGGGAGGTCAAAATTTCATGTTCTGAAGCCTCCCTAGAAAGTTATGGGACAATGCAGAAAATGCGTTTTCAGACTGAGATAAGGTCGATTCCGGAACGCCAAACGTAAAAATGTTGATAACTTTGGAACAACACTTCAGACAGCTTAGATTTGATGTGCAACTATCAGAAAGACCCTTTTTGCTGTAGTGGGATGTGAAATTATCATGTTCTGAAGCTTCCCTGCAAAGTTATGGCACAATGCGTAATACGCGTTTTCAGCCTGGGATAAGGTCGATTCCGGAACGCCAAACATAAAAATGTTGATAACTTTGGAAAAACACATCAGACAGCTTAGATTTGATGTGCAACTACTAGAAAGACCCTTTCTGGTATAGTGGGAGGTGAAAATTTCATGTTCTGAATTTTCCCTGCAAAGTTATTTCACAATGCAGAAAACGCCTTTTCAGCCTGAGATAAGGTGGGTTCCGGAACGCCAAACATAAAAATGTTGATGACTTTGGAAAAACACTTCAGACAGCTTAGATTTGATGTGCAACTACTAGAAAGACCCTTTCTGCTATAGTGGGAGGTGAACATTTCATGTTCTGAAGCTTCCCTGCAAAGTTATGGCACAATGCGTAATACGCGTTTTCAGCCTGAGATAAGGTCGATTCCGGAACGCCAAACATAAAAATGTTGATAACTTTGGAAAAACACATCAGACAGCTTAGATTTGATGTGCAACTACTAGAAAGACCCTTTCTGGTATAGTGGGAGGTGAAAATTTCATGTTCTGAATTTTCCCTGCAAAGTTATTTCACAATGCAGAAAACGCCTTTTCAGCCTGAGATAAGGTGGGTTCCGGAACGCCAAACATAAAAATGTTGATGACTTTGGAAAAACACTTCAGACAGCTTAGATTTGATGTGCAACTACTAGAAAGACCCTTTCTGCTATAGTGGGAGGTGAAGATTTCATTTTCTGAAGCTTCCCTGCAAAGTTATGGCACAATGCGTAATACGCGTTTTCAGCCTGAGATAAGGTCGATTCCGGAACGCCAAACATAAAAATGTTGATCACTTTGGAACAACACTTCAGACAGCTTAGATTTGATGTGCAAGTACTAGAAAGACCCTTTCTGTTATAGTAGGAGGTGAAAATTTCATGTTCGGAAGCTTCCCTGCAAAGTTATGGCACAATGCATATAACGTGTTTTCAGTCTGAGATAAGGTCGATTCCGGAACGCCAAACGTAAAAATGTTGATAACTTTGGAACAACACTTCAGACAGCTTAGATTTGATGTGCAACTATCAGAAAGACCCTTTTTGCTGTAGTGGGATGTGAAATTATCATGTTCTGAAGCTTCCCTGCAAAGTTATGGCACAATGCGTAATACGCGTTTTCAGCCTGAGATAAGGTCGATTCCGGAACGCCAAACATAAAAATGTTGGTAACTTTGGAAAAACACATCAGACAGCTTAGATTTGATGTGCAACTACTAGAAAGACCCTTTCTGGTATAGTGGGAGGTGAAAATTTCATGTTCTGAATTTTCCCTGCAAAGTTATTTCACAATGCAGAAAACGCCTTTTCAGCCTGAGATAAGGTGGGTTCCGGAACGCCAAACATAAAAATGTTGATGACTTTGGAAAAACACTTCAGACAGCTTAGATTTGATGTGCAACTACTAGAAAGACCCTTTCTGCTATAGTGGGAGGTGAACATTTCATGTTCTGAAGCTTCCCTGCAAAGTTATGGCACAATGCGTAATACGCGTTTTCAGCCTGAGATAAGGTCGATTCCGGAACGCCAAACATAAAAATGTTGATAACTTTGGAAAAACACATCAGACAGCTTAGATTTGATGTGCAACTACTAGAAAGACCCTTTCTGGTATAGTGGGAGGTGAAAATTTCATGTTCTGAATTTTCCCTGCAAAGTTATTTCACAATGCAGAAAACGCCTTTTCAGCCTGAGATAAGGTGGGTTCCGGAACGCCAAACATAAAAATGTTGATGACTTTGGAAAAACACTTCAGACAGCTTAGATTTGATGTGCAACTACTAGAAAGACCCTTTCTGCTATAGTGGGAGTTGAACATTTCATGTTCTGAAGCTTCCCAGCAAAGTTATGGCACAATGCAGAAAACACGTTTTCAGCCTGAGATAAGGTGGGTTCCGGAACGCCAAACATAAAAATGTTGATAACTTTTGAAAAACACTTCAGACAGCTTAGATTTGATGTGCAACTTCTAGAAAGACCCTTTCTGCTATAGTGGGAGGTGAAGATTTCATTTTCTGAAGCTTCCCTGCAAAGTTATGGCACAATGCGTAATACGCGTTTTCAGCCTGAGATAAGGTCGATTCCGGAACGCCAAACATAAAAATGATGATAACTTTGGAAAAACACATCAGACAGCTTAGATTTGATGTGCAACTACTAGAAAGACCCTTTCTGGTATAGTGGGAGGTGAAAATTTCATGTTCTGAAGTTTCCCTGCAAAGTTATGGCACAATACAGAAAACGCCTTTTCAGTCTGAGATAAGGTTGATTCCGGAACGCCAAACATAAAAATGTTCATAACTTTGGAAAAACACTTCAGACAGCTAACATTTGATGTGCAACTACTAGAAAGACCCTTTCTGCTATAGTGGGAGGTGATCATTTCATGTTCTGAAGCTTCCCTGCAAAGTTATGGCACAATGCGTAAAAGGCGTTTTCAGCCTGAGATAAGGTCGATTCCGCAACGCCAAACATAAAAATGTTGCTAACTTTGGAAAAACACATCAGACAGCTTAGATTTGATGTGCAACTACTAGAAATACCCTTTCTGGTATAGTGGGAGGTGAAAATTTCATGTTCTGAAGCTTCCTTGCAAAGTTATGGCACAATGCAGAAAATGCGTTTTCAGCCTGAGATAAGGTGGGTTCTGGAACGCCAAACATAAAAATGTTGATGACTTTGGAAAAACACTTCAGACAGCTTAAATTTGATGTGCAACTACTAGAAAGACCCTTTCTGCTATAGTGGGAGGTGAACATTTCATGTTCTGAAGCTTCCCTGCAAAGTTATGGCACAATGCGTAATACGCGTTTTCAGCCTGAGATAAGGTCGATTCCGGAACGCCAAACATAAAAATGTTAATGACTTTGGAAAAACACTTCACACAGCTTAGATTTGATGTGCAACTACTAGAAAGACCCTTTCTGGTATAGTGGGAGGTGAACATTTCATGTTCTGAAGCTTCCCAGCAAAGTTATGGCACAATGCAGAAAACGCATTTTCAGCCTGAGATAAGGTGGGTTCCGGAACGCCAAACATAAAAATGTTGATAACTTTTGAAAAACACTTCAGACAGCTTAGATTTGATGTGCAACTTCTAGAAAGACCCTTACTGCTATAGTGGGAGGTGAAAATTTCATGTTCTGAAGCTTCCCTGCAAAGTTATGCCACAATGCAGGAAACGCGTTTTCAGCCTGAGATAAGGTCGATTCCGGAAGGCCAAACATAAAAATGTTGATAACTTTGGAAAAACATTTCAGACAGCTTAGATTTGATGTGCAACTTCTAGAAAGACCCGTTCTGCTATAGTGGGAGGTGAACATTTCATGTTCTGAAGCTTCCCTGAGAAGTTCTGGCACAATACAGAAAAGGCGTTTTCAGCCTGAGATAAGGTGGATTCCGGAACGCCAAGCGTAAAAATGTTGAAAACTTTCGAAAAACACTTCAGACAGCTTAGATTTGATGTGCAACTACGAGAAAGACCCTTTCTGCTATAGTGGGAAGTGAAAATTTCATGTTCTGAGGCTTTCCTGCAAAGTTATGACAAATTGCGTAAAACGCGTTTTCAGCCTGAGATAAGGTGGGTTCCGGAACGCCAAGCGTAAAAATGTTGATAACTTTGGTCCAACACTTCAGACAGCTTAGATTTGATGTGCAACTACTAGAAAGACCCTTTCTGCTATAGTGGGAGGTGAAAATGTCATGTTCTGAAGCTTCCCTGCAAAGTTATGGCACAATGAAGAAAACGCGTTTTCAGCCTGAGATAAGGTCGATTCCGGAACGCCAAACATAAAAATGTTGATAACTCAGGAAAAACTCTACAGACAGCTTAGATTTGATGTGCAACTACGAGAAAGACCCTTTCTGCTATAGTGGGAAGTGAAAATATCATGTTCTAAAGCTTCCCTGCAAAGTTATGGGACAATGCAGAAAACGCGTTTTCAGCCTGAGAAAAGGTCGATTCCGGAACGCCAAACATAAGAATGTAGATAACTTTGGAAAAACACTTCAAACAGCTTAGATTTGATGTGCAACTACTAGAAAGACCCTTTCTGCTATAGTTGAAGGTGAAAATATCATGTTCTGAAGTTTCCCTGCAAAGTTATGGCACAATGCAGAAATCACGTTTTCAGCCTGAGATAAGGTTGATTCCGGAACGCCAAACATAAAAATGTTGATAACTTTGGAAAAACACTTCAGACAGCATAGATTTGATGTGCAACTACTAGAAATACCGTTTCTGCTATAGTGGAAGGTGAATATTTAATGTTCTGAAGCTTCCCTGCAAAGTTATTGCACAATGCGTAAAACGCGTTTTCAGCCTGAGATAAGGTCGATTCCGCAACGCCAAACATAAAAATGTTGATAACTTTGGAAAAACACTTCAGACAGCTTAGATTTGATGTGCAACTACGAGAAAGACCCTTTCTGCTATAGTGGGACGTGAAAATATCATGTTCTGAAGCTTCCCTGCAAAGTTATGTCACAATGCAGAAAACGCTTTTTCAGCCTGAGAAAAGGTCCATTCCGGAACGCCAAACATAAGAATGTTGATAACTTTGGAAAAACACTTCAGACAGCTTAGGTTTGATGTGCAACTACTAGAAAGACCCTTTCTGCTGTAGTGGGAGGTGAAAATTTCATGTTCTGAAGGTTCCCTGCAAAGTTTTGGCACAATGCAGAAAACGCGTTTTCAGCCTGAGATAAGGTGGGTACCAGAACGCCAAACATAAAAATGTTGATAACTTTGGAAAAACACTTCAGACAGCTTAGATTTGATGTGCAACTATGAGAAAGACCCTTTCTGCTATAGTGGGAAGTGAAAATTTCATGTTCTGAGGCTTTCCTGCAAAGTTATGACAAATTGCGTAAAACGCGTTTTCAGCCTGAGATAAGGTGGGTTCCGGAACGCCAAGCGTAAAAATGTTGATAACTTTGGTCCAACACTTCAGACAGCTTAGATTTGATGTGCAACTACTAGAAAGACCCTTTCTGCTATAGTGGGAGGTGAAAATGTCATGTTCTGAAGCTTCCCTGCAAAGTTATGGCACCATGAAGAAAACGCGTTTTCAGCCTGAGATAAGGTCGATTCCGGAACGCCAAACATAAAAATGTTGATAACTCAGGAAAAACTCTACAGACAGCTTAGATTTGATGTGCAACTACGAGAAAGACCCTTTCTGCTATAGTGGGAAGTGAAAATATCATGTTCTAAAGCTTCCCTGCAAAGTTATGGGACAATGCAGAAAACGCGTTTTCAGCCTGAGAAAAGGTCGATTCCGGAACGCCAAACATAAAAATGTTGATAACTTTGGAAAAACACTTCAGACAGCATAGATTTGATGTGCAACTACTAGAAATACCGTTTCTGCTATAGTGGAAGGTGAATATTTAATGTTCTGAAGCTTCCCTGCAAAGTTATTGCACAATGCGTAAAACGCGTTTTCAGCCTGAGATAAGGTCGATTCCGCAACGCCAAACATAAAAATGTTGATAACTTTGGAAAAACACTTCAGACAGCTTAGATTTGATGTGCAACTACGAGAAAGACCCTTTCCACTATAGTGGGATGTGAAAATATCATGTTCTGAAGCTTCCCTGCAAAGTTATGGCACAATGCAGAAAACGCTTTTTCAGCCTGAGAAAAGGTCCATTCCGGAACGCCAAACATAAGAATGTTGATAACTTTGGAAAAACACTTCAGACAGCTTAGGTTTGATGTGCAACTACTAGAAAGACCCTTTCTGCTGTAGTGGGAGGTGAAAATTTCATGTTCTGAAGGTTCCCTGCAAAGTTTTGGCACAATGCAGAAAACGCGTTTTCAGCCTGAGATAAGGTGGGTACCAGAACGCCAAACATAAAAATGTTGATAACTTTGGAAATACACTTCAGACAGCTTAGATTTGATGTGCAACTACGAGAAAGACCCTTTCTGCTATAGTGGGAGGTGAAAATTTCATGTTCTGAGGCTTTCCTGCAAAGTAATGGCAAATTGCATAAAACGCGTTTTCAGCCTGAGATAAGGTTGTTTCTGGAACGCCAAACATAAAAATGGTGTTAACTTTGGAAAAACAATTCAAACAGCTTAGATTTGATCTGCAACTACAAGAAAGACCCTTTCTGCTATAGTGGGAGGTGAAAATGTCATGTTCTGAAGCTTCCCTGCAAAGTAATGGCACAATGAAGAAAACGCGTTTTCAGCCTGAGATAAGGTCGATTCCGGAACGCCAAACATAAAAATGTTGATAACTCAGGAAAAACTCTACAGACAGCTTAGATTTGATGTGCAACTACGAGAAAGACCCTTTCTGCTATCGTGGGAAGTGAAAATATCATGTTCTAAAGCTTCCCTGCAAAGTTATGGGACAATGCAGAAAACGCATTTTCAGCCTGAGAAAAGGTCGATTCCGGAACGCCAAACATAAGAATGTTGATAACTTTGGAAAAACTCTTCAAACAGCTTAGATTTGATGTGCAACTACTAGAAAGACCCTTTCTGCTATAGTTGGAGGTGAAAATATCATGTTCTGAAGTTTCCCTGCAAAGTTATGGCACAATGCAGAAAACACGTTTTCAGCCTGAGATAAGGTTGATTCCGCAACGCCAAACATAAAAATGTTGATAACTTTGGAAAAACACTTCAGACAGCTTAGATTTGATGTGCAACTACTAGAAAGACCCTTTCTGCTATTGTGGGAGGTGAAAATTTCATGTTCTGAAGCTTCCCTCCAAAGTTATGGCACAATGCAGAAAACGCTTTTTCAGCCTGAGAAAAGGTCCATTCCGGAACGCCAAACAGAAGAATGTTGATAACTTTGGAAAAACACTTCAGACAGCTTAGATTTGATGTGCAACTACTAGAAAGACCCTTTCTGCTGTAGTGGGAGGTGAAAATTTCATGTTCTGAAGGTTCCCTGCAAAGTTTTGGCACAATGCAGAAAACACGTTTTCAGCCTGAGATAAGGTTGATTCCGCAACGCCAAACATAAAAATGTTGATAACTTTGGAAAAACACTTCAGACAGCTTAGATTTGATGTGCAACTACTAGAAAGACCCTTTCTGCTATTGTGGGAGGTGAAAATTTCATGTTCTGAAGCTTCCCTCCAAAGTTATGGCACAATGCAGAAAACGCTTTTTCAGCCTGAGAAAAGGTCCATTCCGGAACGCCAAACAGAAGAATGTTGATAACTTTGGAAAAACACTTCAGACAGCTTAGATTTGATGTGCAACTACTAGAAAGACCCTTTCTGCTATAGTGGGAGGTGAAAATTTCATGTTCTGAATCTTCTCTGCAAAGTTATGGCACAATGCAGAAAACGCGTTTTCAGCCTGAGAAAAGCTCGATTCCGGAACGCCAAACTTAAGAATGTTGATAACTTTGGAAAAACACTTCAGACAGCTTAGATTTGATGTGCAACTACCAGAAAGACGCTTTCTGCTATAGTTGGAGGTGAAAATTTCATGTTCTGAAGTTTCCCTGCAAAGTTATGGGACAATGCACAAAAGGATTTTTCATCCTGAGATAAGGTCGATTCCGGAACGCCAAACATAAAAATGTTGATAACTTTGGAAAAACATTTCAGACAGCTTAGATTTGTTGAGCAACTACTAGAAAGACCCTTTCTGCTATAGTGGGAGGTGAAAATTTCATGTTCTGAAGCTTCCCTGCAAAGTAATCGCACAATGCAGAAAACGTGTTTTCAGCTTGAGATAAGGTGTGTTACGGAACGCCAAATATAAAAATGTTGATAATTTTCGAAAAACACTTCAGACAGCTTAGATTTGATGTGCAACTACTCGAAAGACCCTTTCTGCTATTGTGGGAGGTGAAAGTTTCATGTTCTGAATCTTCCCTGTAAAGTTATGGCACAATGCAGAAAACGCGTTTTCAGCCTGAGATAAGGTGGGTTCCAGAACGCCAAACATAAAAATGTTGATAACTTTGGAAAAACACTTCAGACAGCTTAGATTTGATGTGCAACTACTAGAAAGACCCTTTCTGCTATAGTGGGAGGTGAAAATTTCATGTTCTGAAGCTTTCCTGCAAAGTTATGACAAATTGCGTAAAACGCGTTTTCAGCCTGAGATAAGGTTGTTTCTGGAACGCCAAACATAAAAATGGTGTTAACTTTGGAAAAACACTTCAAACAGCTTAGATTTGATGTGCAACTACTAGAAAGACCCTTTCTGCTACAGTGGGAGGTGAAAATTTCATGTTCTGAAGTTTCCCTGCAAAGTTATGCCACAATGCAGGAAACGCGTTTTCAGCCTGAGATAAGGTCGATTCCGGAACGCCAAACATAAAAATATTGATAACTTTGGAAAAACACTTCAGACAGCTTAGATTTGATGTGCAACTACTAGAAAGACCCTTTCTGCTATAGTGGGAGTTGAAAATTTCATGTTCTGAAGCTTTCGAGCAAAGTTATGGCACAATGCGTAAAA
Source organism: Synchiropus splendidus (assembly GCF_027744825.2). Classification (NCBI taxonomy): domain Eukaryota; kingdom Metazoa; phylum Chordata; class Actinopteri; order Syngnathiformes; family Callionymidae; genus Synchiropus; species Synchiropus splendidus. The sequence continues at coordinate 15,808,742 of NC_071348.1, forward strand.
CGCGTTTTCAGCCTGAGATAAGGTCGATTCCGGAACGCCAAACATAAAAATGTTGATGACTTTGGAAAAACACTTCAGACAGCTTAGATTTGGTGTGCAACTACTAGAAAGACCCTTTCTGCTATAGTGGGATATGAAAATTTCATGTTCTGAAGCTTCCCTGAAAAGTTATGCCAGAATGCGTAAATCGTGTTTTCAGCCTGAGAAAAGGTCGATTCCGGAACGCCAAACAAAAAAGTGTTGATAACTTAGGATAAACACTTCAAACAGCTTCGATTTGATGTGCAACTACTAGAAAGACGCTTTCTGCTATAGTTGGAGGTGAAAATTTCATGTTCTGAAGTTTCCCTGCAAAGTTATGGCACAATGCAGAAAACACGTTTTCAGTCTGAGATAAGGTTGATTCCGGAACGCCAAACATAAGAATGTTGATAACTTTGGAAAAACACTTCAGACAACTTAGATTTGATGTGCAACTACTAGAAAGACCCTTTCTGCTATAGTGGGAGGTGAAAATTTCATGTTCTGAATCTTCCCAGCAAAGTTATGGCACAATGCAGAAAACGCGTTTTCAGCCTGAGATAAGGTCGATTCCGGTACGCCAAACATAAGAATGTTGATAACTTTGGAAAAACACTTCAGACAGCTTAGATTTGATGTGCAACTGCTAGAAAGACCCTTTCTGTTGTAGTGGGAGGTGAAAATTTCATATACTGAAGCTTCCCTGCAAAGTTATGGTACAATGCAGAAAACGCGTTTTCAGCCTGAGATAAGGTGGGTACCAGAACGCCAAACATAAAAATGTTGATAACTTTGGAAATACACTTCAGACAGCTTAGATTTGATGTGCAACTACTAGAAAGAACCTTTCTGCTATAGTGGGAGGTGAAAATTTCATGTTCTGAGGCTTTCCTGCAAAGTTATGGCAGATTGCGTAAAACGCGTTTTCTGCCTGAGATCAGGTTGTTTCTGGAACGCCAAACATAAAAATGGTGTTAACTTTGGAAAAACACTTCAAACAGCTTAGATGTGATGTGCAACTACTAGAAAGAACCTTTCTGCTATAGTGGGAGGTGAAAATTTCATGTTCCGAAGCTTCCCTGCAATGTTAATGCACAATGCAGAAAACACGTTTTCAGCCTGAGATAAGGTGCGTTCCGCAACGCCAAACGTAAAAATGTTGATATCTTTGGAAAAACACTTCAGACAGCTTAGATTTGATGTGCAACTACTAGAAAGACCCTTTCTGCTATAGTGGGAGGTGAAAATTTCATGTTCTGAAGCTTCCCTGCAAAGTTATGGCACAATGCAGAAAACGCGTTTCCAGCCTCAGATAAGGTCGATTCAGGAACACCAAACATAAAAATGTTGAGAACTTTGGAAAAACACTTCAAACAGCTTCGATTTGATGTGCAACTACGAGAAAGACCCTTTCTGCTATAGTGGGAGATGAACATTTCATGATCTGAAGCTTCCCTGCAAAGTTATGGCACAATGCAGAAAACGCGTTTCCAGCCTCAGATAAGGTCGATTCAGGAACACCAAACATAAAAATGTTGAAAACTTTCGAAAAACACTTCAGACAGCTTAGATTTGATGTGCAACTACGAGAAAGACCCTTTTCGCTATAGTGGGAGGTGAAAATTTCATGTTCTGAATCTTCCCTGCAAAGTTATCACAGAATGCGTAAATCGTGTTTTCAGCCTGAGATAAGGTCGATTCCGGAACGCTAAACATAAAAGTGTTGATAACTTTGGAAAAACACTTCAAACAGCTTCGATTTGATGTGCAACTACTAGAAAGACCCTTTCTGCTATAGTGGGAGGTGAAAATTTCATGTTCTGAAGCTTCCCTGCAAAGTTATGGCAAAATATGTAAAACGCGTTTTCAGGCTGAGATAAGGTGGGTTCCGGAACGCCAAAAATAAAAATGTTGATAACTTTAGAAAAACACTTCAAGACTGCATAGATTTGATGTGCAACTACTAGAAAAACCCTTTCTGCTACAATGGGAGGTGAAAATTTCATGTTCTGAAGATTCCCTCCAAAGTTATGGCACAATGCAGAAAACGCGTATTCAGCCTGAGATAAGGTCGATTCCGGAACGCCAAACATTAAAATGTTTATAATTTTGGAAAAACACTTCAGACAGCTTAGATTTGATGTGCAACTACTAGAAAGACCATTTCTGCTATAGTGGGAGGTGAAAATTTCATGTTCTGAAGCTTCCCTGCAAAGTTATGTCACAATGCAGAAAAACGAGTTTTCAGCCTCACATAAGGTCAATTCTGATACGCCAAACATAAAAATGTTGAGAACTTTGGAAAAACACTTCAGACAGCTTAGATTTGATGTGCAACTACTAGAAAGACCCTTTCTGCTATAGTGGGAGGTGAAAATTTCATGTTCTGAAGCTTCCCTGCAAAGTTATGTCACAATGCAGAAAAACGAGTTTTCAGCCTCACATAAGGTCAATTCTGATACGCCAAACATAAAAATGTTGAGAACTTTGGAAAAACACTTCAAACAGCTTCGATTTGATGTGCAACTACGAGAAAGACCCTTTCTGCTATAGTGGGAAATGAACATTTCATGATCTGAAGCTTCCCTGCAAAGTTATGGCACAATGCAGAAAACGCGTTTTCAGCCTGAGATAAGGTGGGTTCCGGTACGCCAAACATAAGAATGTTGATAACTTTGGAAAAACACTTCAGACAGCTTAGATTTGATGTGCAACTGCTAGAAAGACCCTTTCTGTTGTAGTGGGAGGTGAAAATTTCATATACTGAAGCTTCCCTGCAAAGTTATGGTACAATGCAGAAAACGCGTTTTCAGCCTGAGATAAGGTGGGTACCAGAACGCCAAACATAAAAATGTTGATAACTTTGGAAATACACTTCAGACAGCTTAGATTTGATGTGCAACTACTAGAAAGAACCTTTCTGCTATAGTGGGAGGTGAAAATTTCATGTTCTGAGGCTTTCCTGCAAAGTTATGGCAGATTGCGTAAAACGCGTTTTCTGCCTGAGATCAGGTTGTTTCTGGAACGCCAAACATAAAAATGGTGTTAACTTTGGAAAAACACTTCAAACAGCTTAGATGTGATGTGCAACTACTAGAAAGAACCTTTCTGCTATAGTGGGAGGTGAAAATTTCATGTTCCGAAGCTTCCCTGCAATGTTAATGCACAATGCAGAAAACGCGTTTTCAGCCTGAGATAAGGTGCGTTCCGCAACGCCAAACGTAAAAATGTTGATATCTTTGGAAAAACACTTCAGACAGCTTAGATTTGATGTGCAACTACTAGAAAGACCCTTTCTGCTATAGTGGGAGGTGAAAATTTCATGTTCTGAAGCTTCCCTGCAAAGTTATGGCACAATGCAGAAAACGCGTTTCCAGCCTCAGATAAGGTCGATTCAGGAACACCAAACATAAAAATGTTGAGAACTTTGGAAAAACACTTCAAACAGCTTCGATTTGATGTGCAACTACGAGAAAGACCCTTTCTGCTATAGTGGGAGATGAACATTTCATGATCTGAAGCTTCCCTGCAAAGTTATGGCACAATGCAGAAAACGCGTTTCCAGCCTCAGATAAGGTCGATTCAGGAACACCAAACATAAAAATGTTGAAAACTTTCGAAAAACACTTCAGACAGCTTAGATTTGATGTGCAACTACGAGAAAGACCCTTTCCGCTATAGTGGGAGGTGAAAATTTCATGTTCTGAATCTTCCCTGCAAAGTTATCACAGAATGCGTAAATCGTGTTTTCAGCCTGAGATAAGGTCGATTCCGGAACGCTAAACATAAAAGTGTTGATAACTTTGGAAAAACACTTCAAACAGCTTCGATTTGATGTGCAACTACTAGAAAGACCCTTTCTGCTATAGTGGGAGGTGAAAATTTCATGTTCTGAAGCTTCCCTGCAAAGTTATGGCAAAATATGTAAAACGCGTTTTCAGGCTGAGATAAGGTGGGTTCCGGAACGCCAAAAATAAAAATGTTGATAACTTTAGAAAAACACTTCAAGACTGCATAGATTTGATGTGCAACTACTAGAAAAACCCTTTCTGCTACAATGGGAGGTGAAAATTTCATGTTCTGAAGATTCCCTCCAAAGTTATGGCACAATGCAGAAAACGCGTATTCAGCCTGAGATAAGGTCGATTCCGGAACGCCAAACATTAAAATGTTTATAATTTTGGAAAAACACTTCAGACAGCTTAGATTTGATGTGCAACTACTAGAAAGACCATTTCTGCTATAGTGGAATATGAAAATTTCATGTTCTGAAGATTCGCTGCAAAGTTATGGCAGAATGCGTAAATCGCGTTTTCAGCCTGAGATAAGTTCGATTCCCGAACGCCAAACATAAAAATGTTGATAACTTTGTAAAAACACTTCAAACAGCTTAGATTTGATGTGCAACTACTAGAAAGACCTTTCTGCTACAGTGGGAGGTGAAAATTTCATGTTCTGAAACTTCCCTGCAAAGTTATGGAACAAGGCAGAAAACGCGTTTTCAGCCTGAGATAAGGTGGGTTCCGGAACGCCAAACAAAAGAAATGTTGATAACTTTCGAAAAACACATCAGACAGCTTAGATTTGATGTGCAACTACTAGAAAAACCCTTTCTGCTATAGTGGGAGGTGAAAATTTCATGTTCTGAAGCTTCCCTGCAAAGTTATGGGACAATGCAGAAAACGCGTTTTCAGCATGAGACAAGGTCAATTCTGGAACGCCAAACATAGAAATATGATAACTTTGGAAAAACACTTCAAACAGCTTAGATTTGATGTGCAACTACTAGAAGGACCCTTTCTGTTAAAGTGGGAGGTGAAAATTTCATGTTCTGAAGCTCCCCAGAAAAGTAAAGGCACAATGCAGAAAACGCGTTTTCAGCCAGAGATAAGGTGGGTTCCAGAACGTCAAACATAAAAATGTTGACAACTTTGGAAAAACACTTCAGACAGCTTAGATTTGATGTACAACGACGAGAAAGAACCTTTCTGCTATAGTGGGATGTGAAAATTTCATGTTCGGAAGCTTCCCTGCAAAGTTATGGCACAATGCAGAAAACGCGTTTTCAGCCTGAGATAAGGTGGGTTCCGGAACGCCAAACATAAAAATGTTGATAACTTTGGAAAAACACTTCAGGCAGCTTAGATTTGATGTGCAACTACGAGAAAGACCCTTTCTGCTACAGTGGGAGGTTAACATTTCATGTTCTGAAGCTTCCCTGCAAAGTTATGGCACAATGCAGAAAACGCGTTTTCAACCTGAGATAAGGTGGGTTCCGGAACGCCAAACATAAAATTGTTGATAACTTTGGAAAAAACATTTCAGACAGCTTAGATTTGATGTGTAACTACTAGAAAGACCCTTTCTGCTATAGTGGGAGGTGAAAATTTCATGTTCTGAAGCTTCCCTGCAAAGTTATGGCACAATGCAGAAAACGCGTTTTCAACCTGAGATAAGGTGGGTTCCGGAACGCCAAACATAAAAATGTTGATAACTTTGGAATAACACTTCAGACAGCTTAGATTTGATGTGCAACGACTAGAAAGACCCTTTCTGCTATAGGGGGAGGTTAAATTTCATGTTCTGAAGCTTCACTGCAAAGTTATGGCACAATGCAAAAAACGCGTTTTCAACCCGAGATAAGGTCGTTTCCGTAACGCCAAACATAAAAATGTTGATAGCTTTCGAAAAACACTTCAGACAACTTAGATTTGATGTGCAACTACTAGAAAGACACTTTCTGCAATAGCGGGAGGTTAAAATTTCATGTTCTGAAGCTTCCGTGCAAAGTTATGGCACAATGCAGAAAACGCGTATTCAGCCTGAGATAAGGTGGGTTCCGGAACGCCAAACATAAAAATGTTGATAACTTTGGAAAAACATTTCAGACGGCTTAGATTTGATGTGCAACTACTAGAAAGACCCTTTCTGCTATAATGGGAGGTGAACATTTCATGTTCTGAAGTTTCCCTGGAAAGTTATGGGACAATGCAGAAAACGCATTTTCATGCTGAGATTAGGTCGATTCCGGAACACCAAACATAAAAATGTTGATAACTTTGGAAAAACACTTCAGACAGCTTAGATTTGATGTGCAACTACTAGAAAGACACTTTCTGCAATAGTGGGAGGTTCAAATTTCATGTTCTGAAGCTTCCCTGCAAAGTTATGGCACAATGCAGAAAACGCGTTTTCAGCCTGAGATAAGGTGGGTTCCGGAACGCCAAACATAAAAATGTTGATAACTTTGGAATAACACTTCAGACAGCTTAGATTTGATGTGTAACTACTAGAAAGACCCTTTCTGCTATCGTGCGAGGTGAAACTTTCATGTTCTGAAGTTTTCCTTAAATGTTATGGCACAATGCAGAAAACGCGTTTTCAGCCTGAGATAAGGTGGGTTCCGGAACGCCAAACACAAAAATGTTTATAACTTTGGAAAAACACTTCAGACAGGTGAGATTTGATGTGCAACTACTAGAAAGTCCCTTTCTGCTACAGTGGGAGGTTAAAATTTCATGTTCTGAAGCTTCCCTGCAAAGCTATGGCACTATGCAGAAAACGCGTTTTCAGCCTGAGATAAGGTGGGTTCCGGAACGCCAAACATAAAATTCTTGATTACTTTGGAAAAAACATTTGAGACAGCTTAGATTAGATGTGTAACTACTAGAAAATCCCTTTCTGCTATAGTGGGAGGTGAACATTTCAAGTTCTGAAGCTTCCCTGAGAAGTTATGGCACAATGCACAAAACGCGTTTTCAGCCTGAGATAAGGTCGATTCCGGAACGCCAAACATAAAAATGTTGATAACTTTCGAAAAACACTTCAGACAGCTTAGATTTGATGTGCATCTACGAGAAAGACCCTTTCTGCTATCGTGGGAGGTCAAAATTTCATGTTCTGAAGCTTCCCTGGAAAGTTATGGGACAATGCAGAAAACAATTTTTCAGTGTGAGATAAGGTCGATTCCGTAACGCCAAACATAAAAATGTTGATAACTTTCGAAAAACACTTCAGACAGCTTAGATTTGATGTGCAACTACTAGAAAGACCCTTTCTGCTGTCGTGGGAGGTGAACATTTCATGTTCTGAAGGTTCCCTGCAAAGTTATGGCACAATGCGTAAAACGCGTTTTCAGCCTGAGATAAGGTCGATTCTGGAACGCCAAGCGTAAAAATGTTGAAAACTTTCGAAAAACACTTCAGACAGCTTAGATTTGATGTGCAACTACGAGAAAGACCCTTTCTGCTATAGTGGGAAGTGAAAATTTCATGTTCTGAGGCTTTCCTGCAAAGTTACGACAAATTGCGTAAAACGCGTTTTCAGCCTGAGATAACGTTGTTTCTGGAAAGGCCAAACATAAAAATGGTGTTAACTTTGGAATAACACTTCAAATAGCTTAGATTTGTTGTGCAACTACTAGAAAGACCCTTTCTGCTACAGTTGGAGGTGAAAATTTCATGTTCTGAAGATTCCCTGCAAAGTTATGGTAAAATGCACAAAACGCGTTTTCAGCCTGAGATAAGGTGGGTTCCAGAACTCCAAACATAAAAATGTGGATAACTTTGGAAAAACACTTCAGACAGCTTAGATTTGATGTGCAACTACTAGAAAGACCCTATCTGCTATAGTGGGAGGTGAAAATTTCATGTTCTGAAGCTTCCATGCAAAGTTATGCCACAATGCAGGAAACACGTTTTCAGCCTGAGATAAGGTCGATTCCGGAACGCCAAACATAAAAATGTTGATAACTTTGGAAAAACACTTCAAACAGCTTAGAATTCATGTGCAACTACTAGAAAGACCCTTTCTGCTATAGTGGGAGGTGTAAATTTCATGTCCTGAAGCTTCCCTGCAAAGTTTTGGCACAATGCAAAAAACGCGTGTTCAGCCTGAGATAAGGTGGGTTCCGGAACGCCAAACATAAAAATGTTGATAACTTTGGAAAAACACTTCAGACAGCTTAGATTTGATGCGCAACTACTAGAAAGACCCTTTCTGCTATAGTGGGAGTTGAAAATTTCATTTTCTGAAGCTTTATGCAAAGTTATGGCACAATGCGTAAAAAGCGTTTTCAGCCTGAGATAAGGTCGATTCCGGAACGCCAAACATAAAGATGTTGGTAACTTTGGAAAAACACTTCAGACAGCTTAGATTTGATGTGCAACTACAAGACAGACCCTTTCTGCAATAGTGGGAGGTTAAAATTTCATATTCTGAAGTTTCCTGCAAAGTTATGGCACAATGAAGAAAACGCGTCTTCAGCCTGAGATAAGGTCGATTCCGGAACGCCAAACATAAAAATGTAGATTACTTTGGAAAAACACTTCAGACAGCTTAGATTTGATACGCAACTACTAGAAAGACCATTTCTGCTATAGTGGGAGGTGAAAATTTCTTGTTCTGAAGCTTCCCAGTAAAGTTATGGCACAAAGCAGAAAACGCGTTTTCAGCCAGAGATAAAGTGGATTCTGGAACGACAAACATAAAAATGTTGATAACTTTGGAAAACCACTTCAGACAGCTTAGATTGGATGTGCAACTACTAGAAAGACCCTTTCTGCTACAGTGGGAGGTGAAAATTTCATGTTCTGAAGCTTCCCTGCAAAGTTATGGCACAATGCAAAAAACGCGTTTTCAGCCTGAGATAAGGTGGGTTCCGGAACGCCAAACATAAAAATGTTGATAACTTTGGAATAACACTTCAGACAGCTTAGATTTGATGTGCAACTACTAGAAAGACCCTTTCTGCTATAGTGCGAGGTGAAACTTTCATGTTCTGAAGTTTTCCTTAAATGTTATGGCACAATGCAGAAAACGCGTTTTCAGCCTGAGATAAGGTGGGTTCCGGAACGCCAAACACAAAAATATTGATAACTTTGGAAAAACACTTCAGACAGCTTAGATTTAATGTGCAACTATTAGAAAGACCCTTTCTGCTATAGTGGGAGGCGAACATTTCATGTTCTGAAGCTTCCCTGAAAAGTTATGGCACAATGCAGAAAACGCGTTTTCAGCCTGAGATAAGGTGGGTTCCAGAACGCCAAAAATAAAAATGTTGAAAACTTTGGAAAAACACTTCAGACAGCTTAGATTTCACGAGAAAGTACTAGAAAGACGCTTTCTGCTATAGTGGGAGGTGAAAATGTCATGTTCTGAAGCTTCCCAGCAAAGTTATGGCACAATGGAGAAAACGCGTTTTCAGCCTGAGATAAGGTGGGTTCCGGAAAGCCAAACATAAAAATATTGATAACTTTGGAAAAACACTTCAGACAGCTTAGATTTGATGTGCAACTACTAGAAAGACCATTTCTGCTATAGTGGGAGGTGAAAATTTCATGTTCTGAAGCTTCCCTGCAAAGTTATGCCACAATGCAGGAAACGCGTTTTCAGCCTGAGATAAGGTCGATTCCGGAACGCCAAACACAAAAATATTGATAACTTTGGAAAAACACTTCAGACAGCTTAGATTTAATCTGCAACTACTAGAAAGACCCTTTCTGCTATAGTGTGAGGTGAAAATTTCATGTTCTAAAGCTATATGCCAAGTTATGGCCCAATGCGTAAAACGCGTTTTCAGCCTGAGATAAGGTTGATTCCGGAACGCCAAACATAAGAATGTTGATAACTTTGGATAAACACTTCAGACAGCTTTGATTTCACGAGAAAGTACTAGAAAGACTCTTTCTGCTATAGTGGGAGTTGAAAATTCGATGTTCTGAAGCTTCCCTGCAAAGCTGTGGCACAATGCAGAAAACGCGTTTTCAGCCTGAGATAAGGTGCGTTCCAGAACGCCAAACATAAAAATGTTGATAAGTTTGGAAAAACCCATCAGACAGCTTAGATTTGATGTGCAACTATTAGAAAGACCCTTTCTGCTATATTGGGAGGTGAAATTTTCATGTTCTGAATCTTCCCTGCAAAGTTATGGCACAATGCAGACAACTCGTTTTCAGCCTGAGATAAGATCGATTCTGGAATGCCAAACATAAAAAGGTTGATAACTTTCGAAAAACACTTCAGACACCATAGATTTGATGTGCAACTTCTAGAAAGACCCTTTCTGCTATAGTGGAAGGTGAAAATTTCATGTTCTGAAGCTTCCCTGCAAAGTTATTGCACAATGCGTAAAACGCGTTTTCAGCCTGAGATAAGGTCGATTCCGCAACGCCAAACATAAAAATGTTGATAACTTTAGAAAAACACATCAGACAGCTTAGATTTGATGTGCAACTACTAGAAAGACCCTTTCTGCTATATTTTGAGGTCAAAATTTCATGTTCTGAAGCTTCCCTGCAAAGTTATGTGACAATGCAGAAAACAATTTTTCATCCTGAGATAAGGTCGATTCCGGAACGCCAAACATAAAAATGTTGATAACTTTCGAAAAACACTTCTGACAGTTTAGATTTGATGTGCAACTACTAGTAAGATCCTTTCTGCTATAGTGGGAGGTAAAAATTTCATGTTATGAAGCTTCCCTCCAAAGTTATGGCACAATGCAGAAAACGCGTTTTCGGCCTGAGATAAGGTCGATTCAGGAACACCAAACATAAAAATGTGGAAAACTTTCGAAAAAAACTTCAGACAGCTTAGATTTGATGTGCAACTACTAGAAAGACCCTTTCTGCTATAGTGGAAGGTGAAAATTTCATGTTCTGAATCTTCCCTGCAAAGTTATTGCACAATGCGTAAAACGCGTTTTCAGCCTGAGATAAGGTCGATTCGGCAACGCCAAACATAAAAATGTTGATAACTTTGGAAAAATACATCAGACAGCTTAGATTTGATGTGCAACTACTAGAAAGACCCTTTCGGCTATAGTGGGAGGTTAAAATTTTGTGTTCTGAAGCTTCCCTCCAAAGTTATGGCACAATGCAAAAAAAGCGTTTAGAGCCAGAGACAAGGTGGGTTCCGGAACGCCAAACATAAAAAAGTTGATAACTTTGGAAAAACACTTCAGACAGCTTAGATTTGATGTGCAACTACTAGAAAGACCCCTTCTGCTATAGTGGGAGTTGAAAAAGTCATGTTCTGAAGCTTCCCTGCAAAGTTATGGCACATTGCAGAAAACGCGTTTTCAGCCTGAGATAAGGTTGATTCAGGAACGCCAAACATAAAAATGTTGAAAACTTTCAAAAAACACTTCAGACAGCTTAGATTTGATGTGCAAGTATAATAAGACCCTTTCTGCTATAATGGGAATTGAAAATTTCATGTTCTGAAGCTTCCCTGCAAATTTATGGCACAATGCAGAAAACGGGTTTTCAGCCTGAGATAAGGTTGATTCTGGAATGCCAAACATAAATATGTTGATGACTTTGGAAAAACACTTCAGACAGCTTAGATTTGATGTGCAACTACTAGAAAGACCCATTCTGCTATAGTGTGAGTTGAAAATTTCATGTTCTGAAGCTTCCCTGCAAAGTTATGGCACCATGCGTAGAACGCGTTTTCAGCCTGAGATAAGGTCGATTCCGGAACACCAAACATAAAAGTGTTGATAACTTTGAAAAGACACTTCAGACAGCTTAGATTTGATGTGCAACCACTAGAAAGACCCTTTCTGATATAGTGGGATGTGAAAATTTCATGTTCTGAAGCTTCCCTGCAAAGTTATGGCACCATGCGTAAAACACGTTTTCAGCCTGAGAAAAGGTCGATTCCGGAACGCCAAACATAAAAGTGTTGATAACTTTGAAAAGACACTTCAGACAGCTTAGATTTGATGTGCAACTACTAGAAAGACCCTTTCTGCTATAGTGGGATGTGAAAATTTCATGTTCTGAAGCTTCCCTGCAAAGTTATGGCACCATGCGTAAAACGCGTTTTCAGCCTGAGATAAGGTCGATTCCGGAACGCCAAACATTAAAATGTTGATTACTTTGGAAAAACACTTCAGACAGCTTAGATTTGATGTACAACTACTTGAAAGACCCTTTCTGCTATAGCGCAAGTTTAAAATTTCATGTTCTGAAGCTTCCCTGCAAAGTTATGGCACAATGTGTAAAACGCGTTGTCAGCCTGAGATAAGGTTGATTCCGGAACACCAAACCTAAGAATGTTGATAACTTTGGAAAAACACTTCAGACAGCTTAGAATTTATGTTCAACTACTAGAAAAACCCTTTCTGCTATAGTGGGATGTTAAAATTTCATGTTCTAAAGCTTTATGCAAAGTTATGGCACAATGCGTAAAACGCGTTTTCAGGCTGAGATAAGGAGGGTTCCCGAAGACCAAAAATAAAAATGTTGAAAACGTTGGAAAAACACTTCAGACAGCATAGATTTCACGAGAAAGTACTAGAAAGATGCTTTCTGCTATAGTGGGTGGTGAAAATTTCATGTTCTTAATCTTCCCTGCGAAGTTATGGCACAATGCAGAAACCGCATTTTCTGCCTGAGATAAGGTGGGTTCCGGAACGCCAAACATAAAAATGTTGATAACTTTCGAAAAACACTTCAGACAGCTTAGACTTGAAGTGCAACTACTAGAAAGACCCTTTCTTCTATAGTGGGAGGTGAAAATTTCATGTTCTGAAGCTTTATGCAAAGTTATGGCACAAAGCGTAAAACGCGTTTTCAGCCCGAGATAAGGTGGGTTCCCGAAGGCCAAACATAAAAATGTTGATAACTTTGGAAAAACACTTCAGACAGCTTATATTTGATGTGCAACTACTAGAAAGACCATTTCTGCTCTAGTGGGAGTTAAAAATTTCATGTTCTGAAGCTTTCCTGCAAAGTCATGGCACACTGCTTAAAACGCGTTTTCAGCCTGAGATAAGGTTGATTCCGGAACACCAAATATAAGAATGTTGATAATGTTGGAAAAACACTTCAGACAGCTTAGATTTGATGTGCAACTACTAGAAAGACCCTTTCTGCTATAGTGGGAGGTGAAAATCTCATGTTCTGAAGCTTCCGTGCAAAGTTATGTCACAATGCAGAAAACTCATTTTCAGCCTCACACAAGGTCAATTCCGGAACGCCAAACATAAAAATGTTGACAACTATGGAAAAACACTTCAAACAGCTTAGATTTGATGTGCAACTACTAGAAAGACCCTTTCTGCTATAGAGGGAGGTGAAAATTTCATGTTCTGAAGATTCCCTGCAAAGTTATGGCACAATGCAGAAAACGCTTATTCAGCCTGAGATAAGGTCGATTCAGGAACTCCAAATATAAAAATGTTGATAACTATGGAAAAACACTTCAAACAGCTTAGATTTGATGTGCAACTACTCGAAAGACCCTTTCTGCTATAGTGGGATATGAAAATGTCATGTTCAGAAGCTTCCCTGCAAAGTTATGGCACAATGCAGAAAACGCGTTTTCAGCCTGAGATAAGGGGGGTTCTGGAACGCCAGACATAAAAATGTTGCTAACTTTGGAAAAACACTTCAGACAGCTTAGATTTGATGTGCAACTATGAGAAAGACCCTATATGCTATTGTGAGAGCTGAAATTTTCATGTACTGATGCATCCCTGCAAAGTTATGGCACAATGCAGAAAAAGCGTTTTTAGCCTGAGATAAGGTTGATTCCGGAACGCCAAACATAAAAATGTTCATAACTTTGGAAAAACACTTCAGACAGCTAACATTTGATGTGCAACTACTAGAAAGACCCTTTCTGCTATAGTGGAAGGTGAAAATTACGTATTCTGCAACTTTCCTGCAAAGTTATGGCACAATGCAGAAAACGCGTTTTCAGCCTGAGATAAGGTGGGTTCCGGAACTCCAAACATAAAAGTGTTGATAACTTTGGAAAAACACTTCAAACAGCTTCGATTTGATGTGCAACTACTAGAAAGACCCTTTCTGCGATAGTGGGACATGAAAATTTCATGTTCTGAAGCTTCCCTGCAAAGTTATGGCACAATGCGTAAAACGCGCTTTCCTCCTGAGATAAGTTTGATTCCGGAACGCCAAACATAAAAATGTTGATAACTTTGGACAAACACTTCAGACAGCATAGATTTGATGTGCAACTATGAGAAAAACCCTTTCTGCTATAGTGGGAGGTTAAAATTTCATGTTCTGAAGCTTCCATGCAAAGTTATGGCACAATGCAGACAACGCGTTTTCAGCCTGAGAAAAAGTGGGTTCCGGACCGCCAAACATAAATATGTTGATAACTTTGGAAAAACACTTCAGACAGCTTAGATTTGATGTGCAACTACTAGAGAGAACCTGTATGCTATAGTGGGAGGTGAAAATGTAATGTTCTGAAGCTTCCCTGCAAAGTTATGGCACAATGCAGAAAACGCGTATTCAGCCTGAGATAAGGTTGATTCCGGAACGACAAATATAAAAATGTTGATAACTTTGGAAAAACACTTCAAACAGCTTAGATTTGATGTGCAACTACTAGAAAGACCCTTTCTACTATAGTGGGAGGTGAAATTTTCATGTTCTGAGGCATTCCTGCAAAGTTATGGCAAAATGCAGAAAACACGTTTTCAGCCAGAGATAAGATGGGTTCCGGAACGCCAAACATAAAAATGTTGATAACTTTGGAAAAACACTTCAGACAGCTTAGCTTTGATGTGCAACTACTAGAAAGACCCTTTCTGCTATAGTGGGATGTGAAAATTTCATGTTCTGAAGCTTCCCTGCAAAGTTATGGCACCATGTGTAGAACGCGTTTTCAGCCTGAGATAAGGTCGATTCCGGAACGCCAAACATAAAAGTGTTCATAACTTTGAAAAGACACTTCAGACAGCTTAGATTTGATGTGCAACTACTAGAAAGACAATTTCTACTATAGTGGGAGGTGAACATTTCATGTTCTGAAGCCTCCCAGCAAAGTTATGGCACAAAGCAGAAAACGCGTTTTCAACTTGAGATAAGGTGGGTTCCGGAACGCCAAACATAAAAATGTTGATAACTTTCGAAAAACACTTCAGACAGCTTAGATTTGATGTGCAACTACTAGAAAGACCATTTCTGCTATAGTGGGACGTGAAAATTTCATGTTCTGAAGCTTCCCGGCAAAGTTATGGCACAATGCAGAAAACGCGTTTTCAGCTTGAGATAAGGGGGTTTACTGAACGCCAATCGTAAAAATGTTGATCACTTTGGAATTACACTTCAGACAGCTTAGATTTGATGTGCAACTACTAGAAAGACCCTTTCTGCTATAGTGGGAGGTTAAAATTTCATGTTCTGAAGCTTCCCTGCAAAGTTATGGCACAATGCAGAAAACGCCTTTTCAGTCTGAGATAAGGTTGATTCCGGAACGCCAAACGTAAAAATGTTCATAACTTTGGAAAAACACTTCAGACAGCTTAGATTTGATGTGCAACTACTAGAAAGACCCTTTCTGCTATAGTGGGAGGTGAACATTTCATGTTCTGAAGCTTCACTGCAAAGTTATGGCACAATGCAGAAAACGCGTTTTCAGCTTGAGATAAGGTCGATTCCGGAACGCCAAACAAAAAAATGTTGATAACTTTCGAAAAACACTTCAGACAGCTTAGATTTGATGTGCAACTACTAGAAAGACCCTTTCTGCTATAGTGGGACCGGAAAATTTCATGTTCTGAAGCTTCCCTGCAAAGTTATGTCACAATGCAGAAAACCTGTTTTCAGCCTGAGATAAGGTGGGTTCCGGAACGCCAAACATAAAAATGTTGATAACTTTCGAAAAACACTTCAGACAGCTTAGATTTGATGTGCAACTACTAGAAAGACCCTTTCTGCTATAGTGGGAGGTGAAAATTCCATGTTCTGAAGCTTCCTTGCAAAGTTATGGCACAATGCAGAAAATGCGTTTTCTGCCTGAGATAAGGTCGATTCCGGAACGACAAACATAAAAATGTGGATAACTTTGGAAAAACACTTCAGACATCTTAGATTTGATGTGCAACTACTAGAAGGACCCTTTCTGCTATAGTGGGAGGTGAACATTTCATGTTCTGAAGCCTCCCTGCAAAGTATTGGCAAAATGCAGAAAATGCGTTTTCAGCCTGAGATAAGGTTGATTCCAGAACGCCAAACATAAAAATGTTGATAACTTTGGAAAAACACTTCAGACAGCTTAGATTTGATGTGCAACTACTAGAAAGACCCTTTCTGCTATAGTGGGAGGTGAAAATTTCATGTTCTGAAGCTTCCCTGCAAAGTTATGGCACAATGCAGAAAACGCGTTTTCAGCCTGAAAAAAGGTGGGTTCCGGAACGCCAAACATAAAAATGTTGATAACTTTGGAAAAACACTTCAGACAGCTTATATTTGATGTGCAACTACCAGAAAGACCCTTTTTACTGTAGTGGAATGTGAAAATTTCATGTTCTGAAGCTTCCCTGCAAAGTGATGGCACAATCCAGAAAACTCGTTTCCAGCCGGAGATAAGGTGGGTTCCAGAACGCTAAACATAAAAATGTTGATAACTTTGGAAAAACACTTCAGACAGCTTATATTTGATGTGCAACTACTAGAAAGACAATTTCTGCTATAGTGGTAGGTGAAACTTTCATGTTCTGAAGCTTCCCTGCAAAGTTATGTCACAAAGCAGAAAATCTGTTTTCAGCCTGAGATAAGGTGGGTTCCGGAACGCCAAACATAAAAATGTTCATAACTTTGGAAAAACACTTCAGACAACTTAGATTTGATGTGCAACTACTAGAAAAACCCTTTCTGCTATAGTGGGAGGTGAAATTTTCATTTTCTGAAGCTTCCCTGCAAAGTTTTGGCACAAAGCGTAAAAAGCGTTTTCTGCCTGAGATAAGGTCGATTCCGGAACACGAAACATAAAAATGTTGATAACTTTCAGAAAACACTTCAGACATCTTAAATTTGATGTGCAACTACTAGAAAGACCCTTTCTGCTATAGTGGGAAGTGAAAATTTCATGTTCTGAATCTTCCCTGCAAAGTTATGGCACATTGCAGAAAACGCGTTTTCAGCTTGAGATAAGGTCGATTCCGGAGCGCCAAACATAAAAATGTTGATAACTTTCGAAAAACACTTCAGACAGCTTAGATTTGATGTGCAACTACGAGAAAGACCCTTTCTGGTATAGTGGGAGGTGAACATTTCGTGTTCTGAAGCTTCCCTGCAAAGTTATGGCACAATGCGCAAAATGCGTTTTCAGCCTGAGATAAGGTCGATTCCGGAACGCCAAACATAAAAATGTTGATAACTTTCGAAAAACACCTCAGACAGCTTAGATTTGATGTGCAACTACGAGAAAGACCCTTTCTGGTATAGTGGGAGGTGAAAATTTCATGTTCTGAAGCTTCCTTGCAAAGTTATGACACAATGCAGAAAACGCGTTTTCAGCCTGAGATAAGGTGGGTTCCGGAACGCCAAACATAAAAATGTTCATAACTTTTGAAAAACACCTCAGACAGCTTAGATTTGATGTGCAAATACTAGACAGACCCTTTCTGCTATAGTGGGACGTGAAAATTTCATGTTCTGAAGCTTCCCTGCAAAGTTATGGCACAATACAGAAAACGCGTTTTCAGCTTGAGATAAGGTGGGTTCCGGAACGGCAAACATAAATATGTTGATAACTTTTGAAAAACACTTCAGACAGCTTAGATTTGATGTGCAACTACTAGAAAGACCCTTTCTGCTATAGTGGGACGTGAAAATTTCATGTTCTGAAGCTTCCCTGCAAAGTTATGGCACAATGCAGAAAACGCGTTTTCAGCTTGAGATAAGGTTGATTCCGGAACGCCAAACATAAAAATGTTCATTACTTTGGAAAAACACTTCAGACAACTTAGATTTGATGTGCAACTACTAGAAAACCCTTTCTGCTATAGTGGGAGGTGAAATTATCATTTTCTGAGGCTTCCCTGCAAAGTTATGGCACAAAGCGTAAAAAGCGTTTTCTGCTTGAGATATGGTCGATTCCGGAACGCCAAACATAAAAATGTTGATAACTTTCAGAAAACACTTCAGACATCTTAGATTTGATGTGCAACTACTAGAAAGACCCTTTCTGCTATAGTGGGAGGTTAAAATTTCATGTTCGGAAGCTTCCATGCAAAGTTATGGCACAATGTAGACAACGCGCTTTCAGACTGAGATAAGAATCGATTCTGGAACGCCAAACATAAAAATGTTGATAACTTCCGAAAAACACTTCTGACAGCTTAGATTTGATGTGCAACTACTAGAAAGACCCTTTCTGCTATAGTGGGAGGTGAACATTTCATGTTCTGAAGCCTCCCTGCAAAGTTATGGCACAATGCAGAAAACGCGTTTTCAGCTTGAGATAAGGTGGGTTCTGGAACGCCAAACATAAAAATGTTGATGACTTTCGAAAAACACTTCAGACAGCTTAGATTTGTTGTGCAACTACTAGAAAGACCCTTTCTGCTATAGTGGGACGTGAAAATTTCATGTTCTGAAGCTTCCCTGCAAAGTTATGGCACAATGCCGAAAACATGTTTTCAGCCTGAGATAAGGTGGGTTCCGGAACGCCAAACTTAAAAATGTTGATAACTTTGGAAAAACACATCAGACAGCTTAGATTTGATGTGCAACTACTAGAAAGACCCTTTCTGGTATAGTGGGAGGTTAAAATTTCATGTTCTGAAGCCTCCCTCCAAAGTTATGGCACAATACAGAAAACGCGTTTTCAGCTTGAGATACGGTCGATTCCGGAACGCCAAACATAAAAATGTTGATAACTTTGGAAAAACACATCAGACAGCTTAGATTTGATGTGCAACTACTAGAAAGACCCTTTCTGGTATAGTGGGAGGTGAAAATTTCATTTTCTGAAGCTTCCCTGCAAAGTTATGGCACAATGCAGAAAATGCGTTTTCTGCCTGAGATAAGGTCGATTCCGGAACGCCAAACACAAAAATGTTGATAACTTTGTCAAAACAATTCAGACATCTTAGATTTGATGTGCAACTACTACAAGGACCCTTTCTGCTATAGTGGGAGGTTAAAATTTCATGTTCTGAAGCCTCCCTCCAAAGTTATGGCACAATGCAGAAAACGCGTTTTCAGCTTGAGATACGGTCGATTCCGGAACGCCAAACATAAAAATGTTGATAACTTCCGAAAAACACATCAGACAGCTTCGATTTGATGCGCAAATACTAGAAAGACCCTTTCTGCTGTAGTGGGAGGTGAACATTTCATGTTCTGAAGCCTCCCTCCAAAGTTATGGCACAATGCAGAAAACGCGTTTTCAGCTTGAGATAAGGTGGGTTCCGGAACGCCAAACATAAAAATGTTGATAACTTTCGAAAAACACTTCAGACAGCTTAGATTTGATGTGCAACTATTAGAAAGACCCTTTCTGCTATAGTGGGAGGTGAAAATTTGATTTTCTGAAGCTTCCCTGCAAAGTTATGGCACAATGCAGAAAATGCGTTTTCTGCCTGAGATAAGGTCGATTCCGGAACGCCAAACACAAAAATGTTGATAACTTTGTCAAAACAATTCAGACATCTTAGATTTGATGTGCAACTACTAGAAAGACCCTTTCTGCTATAGTGGGAGGTTAAAATTTCATGTTCAGAAGCTTCCCTGCAAAGTTATTGCACAATGCCGAAAACGCGTTTTCAGCCTGAAATAAGGTGGGTTCCGGAAGGCCAAACATAAAAATGTTGAAAACTTTGGAAAAACACTTCAGGCAGCTTAGATTTGATGTGCAACTACTAGAAAGACCCTTTCTGCTATAGTGGGAGGTGAAAATTTCATTTTCTGTAGCTTCCCTGCAAAGTTATGGCACAATGCGTAAAAGGAGTTTTCAGCCTGAGATAAGGTCAATTCCGCAACGCCAAACATAAAAATGTTGATAACTTTGGAAAACCACATCAGACAGCTTAGATTTGATGTGCAACTACTAGAAAGACCCTTTCTGGTATAGTGGGAGGTGAAAATTTCATGTTCTGAAGATTCCTTGCAAAGTTATGGCACAATGCAGAAAATGCGTTTTCTTCCTGAGATAAGGTTGATTCCGGAACGCCAAACATAAAAATGTTCATAACTTTGGAAAAACACTTCAGACAGCTTAGATTTGATGTGCAACTACTAGAAAGACCCTTTCTGCTATAGTGGGACCGGAAAATTTCATGTTCTGAAGCTTCCCTGCAAAGTTATGTCACAATGCAGAAAACCTGTTTTCAGCCTGAGATAAGGTGGGTTCCGGAAGGCCAAACATAAAAATGTTGATAACTTTGGAAAAACACATCAGACAGCTTAGATTTGATGTGCAACTACTAGAAAGACCCTTTCTGCTATAGTGGGAGGTGAAAATTTCATGTTCTGAAGCTTCCTTGCAAAGTTATGGCACAATGCAGAAAATGCGTTTTCAGCCTGAGATAAGGTTGATTCCGGAACGCCAAACATAAAAATGTTGATAACTTTGGAAAAACACTCCAGACAGCTTAGATTTGATGTGCAACTACTAGAAAGACCCTTTCTGCTATAGTGGGAGGTGAACATTTCATGTTCTGAAGCCTCCCTGCAAAGTTATGGCACAATGCAGAAAATGCGTTTTCAGCCAGAGATAAGGTTGATTCCGGAACGCCAAACATAAAAATGTTGATAACTTTGGAAAAACACTTCAGACAGCTTAGATTTGATGTGCAACTACTAGAAAGACCGTTTCTGCTATAGTGGGAGGTTAAAATTTCATGTTCGGAAGCTTCCATGCAAAGTTATGGCACAATGCAGACAAAGCGTTTTCTGCCTGAGATAAGGTCGATTCTGGAACGCCAAACATAAAAATGTTGATAACTTCCGAAAAACACTTCAGACAGCTTAGATTTGATGTGCAACTACCAGAAAGACCCTTTCTGCTATAGTGGGAGGTGAAAATTTCATGTTCTGAAGATTCCCTGCAAAGTTATGGCACAATGGAGAAAACGCCTTTTCAGCTTGAGATAAGGTCGATTCCGGAACGCCAAACATAAAAATGTTGATAACTTTGGAAAAACACTTCAGACAGTTTAGATTTGATGTGCAACTACTAGAAAGTCCCTTTCTGCTATAGTGGGACCGGAAAATTTCATGTTCTGAAGCTTCCCTGCAAAGTTATGTCACAATGCAGAAAACCTGTTTTCAGCCTGAGATAAGGTGGGTTCCGGAACGCCAAACATAAAAATGTTGATAACTTTCGAAAAACACTTCAGACAGCTTAGATTTAATGTGCAACTACTAGAAAGACCCTTTCTGCTATAGTGGGAGATGAAAATTCCATGTTCTGAAGCTTCCTTGCAAAGTTATGGCACAATGCAGAAAATGCGTTTTCAGCCTGAGATAATGTTGATTCCGGAACGCCAAACATAAAAATGTTGATAACTTTGGAAAAACACTTCAGACATCTTAGATTTGATGTGCAATTACTAGAAAGACCCTGTCTGTCATAGTGGGAGTTGAAAATTTCATGTTCTGAAGCTTCCATGCAAAGTTATGGCACAATGCAGTAAACGTGTTTTCAGCCTGAGATAAGGAGGGTTCCGGAACGCCAAACATGAAAATGTTGATAACTTTGGAAAAAACATTTCAGACAGCTTAGATTTGATGTGCAACTACTAGAAAGACCCTTTTTGCTATAGTGGGAGGTGAAAATTTCATGTTCTGAAGCTTCCCTGCAATGTTATGGCACAATGCAGAAAACACGTTTTCAGCCTGAAAAAAGGTGGGTTCCGGAACGGCAAACATAAATATGTTGATAACTTTGGAAAACCACTTCAGACAGCTTCGATTTGATGTGCCACTACAAGAAAGACCCTTTCTGCCATAGTGGGAGGTGAAACTTTCATGTTCTGAAGCTTTCCTTCAAAGTTATGGCACAATGCAGAAAACGCGTTTTCAGCCTGAGACAAGGAGGGTTCCGGAACGCCAAACATAAAAATGTTGATAACTTTCGAAAAACACTTCAGACAGCTTAGATTTGATGTGCAACGACTACAAAGACCCTGTCTGTTATAGTGGGAGTTGAAAATTTCATGTTCTGGAGCTTCCCTGCAAAGTTAAGGAACAATGTAGAAAACGCGTTTTCACATTGAGATAAGGTCGATTCCGGAACGCCAAACATAAAAGTGTTGATAACTTCAGAAAAACACTTCAGACATCTTAGATTTGATGTGCAACTACTAGAAAGACCCTTTCTGCTATAGTGGGAGGTTAACATTTCATGTTCTGAAGCTTCCCTGAGAAGTTATGGCACAATGCAGAAAACACGTTTTCAGCCTGAGATAAGGTGGGTTCCGAAACGCCAAACGTAAAAATGTTGATCACTTTGGAACAACACTTCAGACAGCTTAGATTTGATGTGCAACTACTAGAAAGACCCTTTCTGCTATAGTGGGAGGAGAAAATTTCATGTTCTGAAGCTTCCTTGCAAAGTTATGGCACAATGCAGAAAATGCGTTTTCAGCCTGAGATATGGTTGATTCCGGAACGCCAAACATAAAAATGTTGATAACTTTGGAAAAACACTTCAGACAGCTTAGATTTGATGTGCAACTACTAGAAAGACCCTTTCTGCTATAGTGGGACGTGAAAATTTCATGTTCTGAAGCTTCCCTGCAAAGTTATGGCACAATGCCGAAAACATGTTTTCAGCCTGAGATAAGGTGGGTTCCGGAACGCCAAACATAAAAATGTTGATAACTTTGGAAAAACACATCAGACAGCTTAGATTTGATGTGCAACTACTAGAAAGACCCTTTCTGGTATAGTGGGAGGTGAAAATTTCATGTTCTGAAGCTTCCTTGCAAAGTTATGGCACAATGCAGAAAATGCGTTTTCAGCCTGAGATAAGGTGGGTTCCGGAACGCCAAACATAAAAATGTTGATAACTTTGGAAAAACACATCAGACAGCTTAGATTTGATGTGCAACTACTAGAAAGACCCTTTCTGGTATAGTGGGAGGTGAAAATTTCATGTTCTGAAGCTTCCTTGCAAAGTTATGGCACAATGCAGAAAATGCGTTTTCAGCCTGAGATAAGGTTGATTCCGGAACGCCAAACATAAAAATGTTGATAACTTTGGAAAAACACTTCAGACAGCTTAGATTTGATGTGCAACTACTAGAAAGACCCTTTCTGCTATAGTGGGAGGTGAACATTTCATTTTCTGAAGCTTCCCTGCAAAGTTATGGCACAAAGCGTAAAAAGCGTTTTCTGCCTGAGATAAGGTCGAATCCGGAACGCCAAACATAAAAATGTCGATAACTTTGGGAAAACACTTCAGACATCTTAGATTTCATCTGCAACTACTACAAGGACCCTTTCTGCTATAGTGGGAGGTTAAAATTTCATGTTCTGAAGCCTCCCTCCAAAGTTATGGCACAATACAGAAAACGCGTTTTCAGCTTGAGATACGGTCGATTCCGGAACGCCAAACATAAAAATGTTGATAACTTTGGAAAAACACATCAGACAGCTTAGATTTGATGTGCAACTACTAGAAAGACCCTTTCTGGTATAGTGGGAGGTGAAAATTTCATTTTCTGAAGCTTCCCTGCAAAGTTATGGCACAATGCAGAAAATACGTTTTCTGCATGAGATAAGGTCGATTCCGGAACGCCAAACAGAAAAATGTTGATAAGTTTGTCAAAACAATTCAGACATCTTAGATTTGATGTGCAACTACTAGAAAGACCCTTTCTGCTATAGAGGGAGGTTAAAATTTTATGTTCGGAAGCTTCCATGCAAAGTTTTGGCACAATGCAGACAACGCGTTTTCAGTCTGAGATAAGGTTGATTCTGGAACGCCAAACATAAAAATGTTGATAACTTCCGAAAAACACTTCAGACAGCTTCGATTTGATGCGCAAATACTAGAAAGACCCTTTCTGCTGTAGTGGGAGGTGAACATTTCATGTTCTGAAGCCTCCCTGCAAAGTTATGATACAATGCAGAAAACGCGTTTTCAGCTTGAGATAAGGTGGGTTCCGGAACGCCAAACATAAAAATGTTGATAACTTTCGAAAAACACTTCAGACAGCTTAGATTTGATGTGCAACTATTAGAAAGACCCTTTCTGCTATAGTGGGAGGTTAAAATTTGATTTTCTGAAGCTTCCCTGCAAAGTTATGGCACAATGCAGAAAATGCGTTTTCTGCCTGAGATAAGGTCGATTCCGGAACGCCAAATATAAAAATGTTGATAACTTTGGAAAAACACTTCAGACAGCTTAGATTTGATGTGCAACTACTAGAAAGACCCTTTCTGCTATAGTGGGACCGGAAAATTTCATGTTCTGAAGCTTCCCTGCAAAGTTATGTCACAATGCAGAAAACCTGTTTTCAGCCTGAGATAAGGTGGGTTCCGGAAGGCCAAACATAAAAATGTTGATAACTTTGGAAAAACACTTCAGGCAGCTTAGATTTGATGTGCAACTACTAGAAAGACCCTTTCTGCTATAGTGGGAGGTGAAAATTTCATGTTCTGAAGCTTCCTTGCAAAGTTATGGCACAATGCAGAAAATGCGTTTTCAGCCTGAGATAAGGTTGATTCCGGAACGCCAAACATAAAAATGTTGATAACTTTGGAAAAACACTTCAGACAGCTTAGATTTGATGTGCAACTACTAGAAAGACCGTTTCTGCTATAGTGGGAGGTTAAAATTTCATGTTCGGAAGCTTCCATGCAAAGTTATGGCACAATGCAGACAAAGCGTTTTCTGCCTGAGATAAGGTCGATTCTGGAACGCCAAACATAAAAATGTTGATAACTTCCGAAAAACACTTCAGACAGCTTAGATTTGATGTGCAACTACCAGAAAGACCCTTTCTGCTATAGTGGGAGGTGAAAATTTCATGTTCTGAAGATTCCCTGCAAAGTTATGGCACAATGGAGAAAACGCCTTTTCAGCTTGAGATAAGGTCGATTCCGGAACGCCAAACATAAAAATGTTGATAACTTTGGAAAAACACTTCAGACAGTTTAGATTTGATGTGCAACTACTAGAAAGACCCTTTCTGCTATAGTGGGACCGGAAAATTTCATGTTCTGAAGCTTCCCTGCAAAGTTATGTCACAATGCAGAAAACCTGTTTTCAGCCTGAGATAAGGTGGGTTCCGGAACGCCAAACATAAAAATGTTGATAACTTTCGAAAAACACTTCAGACAGCCTAGATTTGATGTGCAACTACTAGAAGGACCCTTTCTGCTATAGTGGGAGGTGAAAATTTCATGTTCTGAACCCTCCCTGCAAAGTTATGGCACAATGCAGAAAACGCGTTTTCAGCTTGAGGTAAGGTGGGTTCCGGAACGCCAAACATAAAAATGTTGATAACTTCCGAAAAACACTTCAGACAGCTTAGATTTGATGTGCAACTACCAGAAAGACCCTTTTTGTTGTAGTGGAATGTGAAAATTTCATGTTCGGAAGCTTCCCTGCAAAGTGATGGCACAATGCAGAAAACACGTTTCCAGCCTGAGATAAGGTGGGTTCCAGAACGCTAAACATAAAAATGTTGATAACTTTGGAAAAACACTTCAGACAGCTTATATTTGATGTGCAACTACTAGAAAGACAATTTCTGCTATAGTGGTAGGTGAAACGTTCATGTTCTGAAGCTTTCCTTCAAAGTTATGGCACAATGCAGAAAACGCGTTTTCAGCCAGAGAAAAGGTGGGTTCCGGAACCCAAACATAAAAATGTTGATAACCTTGGAAAAACACTTCAGACAGCTTAGATTTGATGTGCAAATACTAGAAAGACCCTTTCTGCTATAGTGGGACGTGAACATTTCATGTTCTGAAGCTTCCCTGCAAAGTTATGGCACAATGCAGAAAACGCATTTTCAGGCCGAGATAAGGTCGTTTCCGGAACGCCAAACATAAAAATGTTGATAACTTTGGAAAAACACTTCAGACAGCTTAGATTTGATGTGCAACGACTAGAAAGACCCTGTCTGTCATAGTGGGAGTTGAAAATTTCATGTTCTGAAGCTTCCATGCAAAGTTATGGCACAATGCAGTAAACGTGTTTTCAGCCTGAGATAAGGAGGGTTCCGGAACGCCAAACATGAAAATGTTGATAACTTTGGAAAAAACATTTCAGACAGCTTAGATTTGATGTGCAACTACTAGAAAGACCCTTTTTGCTATAGTGGGAGGTGAAAATTTCATGTTCTGAAGCTTCCCTGCAATGTTATGGCACAATGCAGAAAACACGTTTTCAGCCTGAAAAAAGGTGGGTTCCGGAACGGCAAACATAAATATGTTGATAACTTTGGAAAACCACTTCAGACAGCTTCGATTTGATGTGCCACTACAAGAAAGACCCTTTCTGCCATAGTGGGAGGTGAAACTTTCATGTTCTGAAGCTTTCCTTCAAAGTTATGGCACAATGCAGAAAACGCGTTTTCAGCCTGAGACAAGGAGGGTTCCGGAACGCCAAACATAAAAATGTTGATAACTTTCGAAAAACACTTCAGACAGCTTAGATTTGATGTGCAACGACTACAAAGACCCTGTCTGTTATAGTAGGAGTTGAAAATTTCATGTTCTGGAGCTTCCCTGCAAAGTTAAGGAACAATGTAGAAAACGCGTTTTCACATTGAGATAAGGTCGATTCCGGAACGCCAAACATAAAAGTGTTGATAACTTCAGAAAAACACTTCAGACATCTTAGATTTGATGTGCAACTACTAGAAAGTCCCTTTCTGCTTCAGTGGGAGGTGAAAATGTCATGTTCTGAAGCTTCCCTGCAAAGTTATGGCACAATGCAGTACACGCGTTTTCAGCCTGAGATAAGGTGGGTTCCGGGACGCCAAACATAAAAATGTTGATAACTTTCGAAAAACACTTGAGACAGCTTAGATTTGATGTGCAACTACTAGGAAGACCCTTTCTGCTATAGTGGGACGTGAAAATTTCATTTTCTGAAGCTTCCCTGCAAAGTTATGGCACAATGCGTAAAACGCGTTTTCAGCCTGAGTTAAGGTTGATTCCCGAACGCCCAACATAAAAATGTTGATTACTTTGGAAAAACACTTCAGACAGCTTAGATTTGATGTGCAACTACTAGAAAGACCCTTTCTGCTATAGTGGGAGGTGAACATTTCATGTTCTGAAGCTTCCCTGAGAAGTTATGGCACAATGCAGAAAACACGTTTTCAGCCTGAGATAAGGTGGGTTCCGGAACGCCAAACATAAAAATGTTGATAACTTTGGAAAAACACTTCAGACAGCTTAGATTTGATGTGCAACTACTAGAAAGACCCTTTCTGCTATAGTGGGACGTGAAAATTTCATGTTCTGAAGCTTCCCTGCAAAGTTATGGCACAATGCCGAAAACATGTTTTCAGCCTGAGATAAGGTGGGTTCCGGAACGCCAAACATAAAAATGTTGATAACTTTGGAAAAACACATCAGACAGCTTAGATTTGATGTGCAACTACTAGAAAGACCCTTTCTGGTATAGTGGGAGGTGAAAATTTCATGTTCTGAAGCTTCCTTGCAAAGTTATGGCACAATGCAGAAAATGCGTTTTCAGCCTGAGATAAGGTTGATTCCGGAACGCCAAACATAAAAATGATGATAACTTTGTCAAAACAATTCAGACATCTTAGATTTGATGTGCAACTACTACAAGGACCCTTTCTGCTATAGTGGGAGGTTAAAATTTCATGTTCTGAAGCCTCCCTCCAAAGTTATGGCACAATGCAGAAAACGCGTTTTCAGCTTGAGATAAGGTGGGTTCCGGAACGCCAAACATAAAAATGTTGATAACTTTCGAAAAACACTTCAGACAGCTTAGATTTGATGTGCAACTATTAGAAAGACCCTTTCTGCTATAGTGGGAGGTTAAAATTTGATTTTCTGAAGCTTCCCTGCAAAGTTATGGCACAATGCAGAAAATGCGTTTTCTGCCTGAGATAAGGTCGATTCCGGAACGCCAAACACAAAAATGATGATAACTTTGTCAAAACAATTCAGACATCTTAGATTTGATGTGCAACTACTACAAGGACCCTTTCTGCTATAGTGGGAGGTTAAAATTTCATGTTCTGAAGCCTCCCTCCAAAGTTATGGCACAATGCAGAAAACGCGTTTTCAGCTTGAGATACGGTCGATTCCGGAACGCCAAACATAAAAATGTTGATAACTTCCGAAAAACACTTCAGACAGCTTCGATTTGATGCGCAAATACTAGAAAGACCCTTTCTGCTGTAGTGGGAGGTGAACATTTCATGTTCTGAAGCCTCCCTGCAAAGTTATGGCACAATGCAGAAAACGCGTTTTCAGCTTGAGATAAGGTGGGTTCCGGAACGCCAAACATAAAAATGTTGATAACTTTCGAAAAACACTTCAGACAGCTTAGATTTGATGTGCAACTATTAGAAAGACCCTTTCTGCTATAGTGGGAGGTGAAAATTTGATTTTCTGAAGCTTCCCTGCAAAGTTATGGCACAATGCAGAAAATGCGTTTTCTGCCTGAGATAAGGTCGATTCCGGAACGCCAAACACAAAAATGTTGATAACTTTGTCAAAACAATGCAGACATCTTAGATTTGATGTGCAACTACTAGAAAGACCCTTTCTGCTATAGTGGGAGGTTAACATTTCATGTTCTGAAGCTTCCCTGAGAAGTTATGGCACAATGCAGAAAACACGTTTTCAGCCTGAGATAAGGTGGGTTCCGAAACGCCAAACGTAAAAATGTTGATCACTTTGGAACAACACTTCAGACAGCTTAGATTTGATGTGCAACTACTAGAAAGACCCTTTCTGCTATAGTGGGAGGAGAAAATTTCATGTTCTGAAGCTTCCTTGCAAAGTTATGGCACAATGCAGAAAATGCGTTTTCTTCCTGAGATAAGGTTGATTCCGGAACGCCAAATATAAAAATGTTGATAACTTTGGAAAAACACTTCAGACAGCTTAGATTTGATGTGCAACTACTAGAAAGACCCTTTCTGCAATAGTGGGAGGTTAAAATTTCATGTTCTGAAGCCTCCGTGCAAAGTTATGGCACAATGCAGAAAACGCGTTTTCAGCTTGAGATAAGGTGGGTTCCGGAACGCCAAACAAAAAAATGTTGATAACTTTGGGAAAACACTTCAGACATCTTAGATTTGATGTGCAACTACTAGAAAGACTCTTTCTGGTATAGTGGGAGGTGAAAATTTCATGTTCTGAAGATTCCTTGCAAAGTTATGGCACAATGCAGACAAAGCGTTTTCAGCCTGAGATAACGTCGATTCTGGAACGCCAAACATAAAAATGTTGATAACTTCCGAAAAACACTTCAGACAGCTTAGATTTGATGTGCAACTACTAGAAAGACCCTTTCTGCTATAGTGGGAGGTGAACATTTCATGTTCTGAAGCCTCCCTGCAAAGTTATGGCACAATGCAGAAAACACGTTTTCAGCTTGAGATAAGGTGGGTTCCGGAACGCCAAACATAAAAATGTTTATAACTTTAGAAAAACACTTCAGACAGGTTAGATTTGATGTGCAACTACCAGAAAGACCCTTTTTGCTGTAGTGGAATGTGAAAATTTCATGTTCGGAAGCTTCCCTGCAAAGTGATGGCACAATGCAGAAAACACGTTTCCAGCCTGAGATAAGGTGGGTTCCAGAACGCTAAACATAAAAATGTTGATAACTTTGGAAAAACACTTCAGACAGCTTAGATTTGATGTGCAAATACTAGAAAGACCCTTTCTGCTATAGTGGGACGTGAAAATTTCATGTTCTGAAGCTTCCCTGCAAAGTTATGGCACAATGCAGAAAACGCTTTTTCAGCCCGAGATAATGTCGTTTCCGAAACGCCAACCTAAAAAATGTTGATAGCTTTCGAAAAACACTTCAGACAACTTAGATTTGATATGCAATTACTAGAAAGACCCTGTCTGTCATAGTGGGAGTTGAAAATTTCATGTTCTGAAGCTTCCATGCAAAGTTATGGCACAATGCAGTAAACGTGTTTTCAGCCTGAGATAAGGAGGGTTCCGGAACGCCAAACATGAAAATGTTGATAACTTTGGAAAAAACATTTCAGACAGCTTAAATTTGATGTGCAACTACTAGAAAGACCCTTTTTGCTATAGTGGGAGGTGAAAATTTCATGTTCTGAAGCTTCCCTGCAATGTTATGGCACAATGCAGAAAACACGTTTTCAGCCTGAAAAAAGGTGGGTTCCGGAACGGCAAACATAAATATGTTGATAACTTTGGAAAACCACTTCAGACAGCTTCGATTTGATGTGCCACTACAAGAAAGACCCTTTCTGCCATAGTGGGAGGTGAAACTTTCATGTTCTGAAGCTTTCCTTCAAAGTTATGGCACAATGCAGAAAACGCGTTTTCAGCCTGAGACAAGGAGGGTTCCGGAACGCCAAACATAAAAATGTTGATAACTTTCGAAAAACACTTCAGACAGCTTAGATTTGATGTGCAACGACTACAAAGACCCTGTCTGTTATAGTAGGAGTTGAAAATTTCATGTTCTGGAGCTTCCCTGCAAAGTTAAGGAACAATGTAGAAAACGCGTTTTCACATTGAGATAAGGTCGATTCCGGAACGCCAAACATAAAAGTGTTGATAACTTCAGAAAAACACTTCAGACATCTTAGATTTGATGTGCAACTACTAGAAAGTCCCTTTCTGCTTCAGTGGGAGGTGAAAATGTCATGTTCTGAAGCTTCCCTGCAAAGTTATGGCACAATGCAGTACACGCGTTTTCAGCCTGAGATAAGGTGGGTTCCGGGACGCCAAACATAAAAATGTTGATAACTTTCGAAAAACACTTGAGACAGCTTAGATTTGATGTGCAACTACTAGGAAGACCCTTTCTGCTATAGTGGGACGTGAAAATTTCATTTTCTGAAGCTTCCCTGCAAAGTTATGGCACAATGCGTAAAACGCGTATTCAGCCTGAGTTAAGGTTGATTCCCGAACGCCCAACATAAAAATGTTGATTACTTTGGAAAAACACTTCAGACAGCTTAGATTTGATGTGCAACTACTAGAAAGACCCTTTCTGCTATAGTGGGAGGTGAACATTTCATGTTCTGAAGCTTCCCTGAGAAGTTATGGCACAATGCAGAAAACACGTTTTCAGCCTGAGATAAGGTGGGTTCCGAAACGCCAAACGTAAAAATGTTGATCACTTTGGAACAACACTTCAGACAGCTTAGATTTGATGTGCAACTACTAGAAAGACCCTTTCTGCTATAGTGGGAGGAGAAAATTTCTTGTTCTGAAGCTTCCTTGCAAAGTTATGGCACAATGCAGAAAATGCGTTTTCAGCCTGAGATATGGTTGATTCCGGAACGCCAAACATAAAAATGTTGATAACTTTGGAAAAACACTTCAGACAGCTTAGATTTGATGTGCAACTACTAGAAAGACCCTTTCTGCTATAGTGGGACGTGAAAATTTCATGTTCTGAAGCTTCCCTGCAAAGTTATGGCACAATGCCGAAAACATGTTTTCAGCCTGAGATAAGGTGGGTTCCGGAACGCCAAACATAAAAATGTTGATAACTTTGGAAAAACACATCAGACAGCTTAGATTTGATGTGCAACTACTAGAAAGACCCTTTCTGGTATAGTGGGAGGTGAAAATTTCATGTTCTGAAGCTTCCTTGCAAAGTTATGGCACAATGCAGAAAATGCGTTTTCAGCCTGAGATAAGGTTGATTCCGGAACGCCAAACATAAAAATGTTGATAACTTTGGAAAAACACTTCAGACAGCTTAGATTTGATGTGCAACTACTAGAAAGACCCTTTCTGCTATAGTGGGAGGTGAAAATTTCATTTTCTGAAGCTTCCCTGCAAAGTTATGGCACAAAGCGTAAAAAGCGTTTTCTGCCTGAGATAAGGTCGAATCCGGAACGCCAAACACAAAAATGATGATAACTTTGTCAAAACAATTCAGACATCTTAGATTTGATGTGCAACTACTACAAGGACCCTTTCTGCTATAGTGGGAGGTTAAAATTTCATGTTCTGAAGCCTCCCTCCAAAGTTATGGCACAATGCAGAAAACGCGTTTTCAGCTTGAGATAAGGTGGGTTCCGGAACGCCAAACATAAAAATGTTGATAACTTTCGAAAAACACTTCAGACAGCTTAGATTTGATGTGCAACTATTAGAAAGACCCTTTCTGCTATAGTGGGAGGTTAAAATTTGATTTTCTGAAGCTTCCCTGCAAAGTTATGGCACAATGCAGAAAATGCGTTTTCTGCCTGAGATAAGGTCGATTCCGGAACGCCAAACACAAAAATGATGATAACTTTGTCAAAACAATTCAGACATCTTAGATTTGATGTGCAACTACTACAAGGACCCTTTCTGCTATAGTGGGAGGTTAAAATTTCATGTTCTGAAGCCTCCCTCCAAAGTTATGGCACAATGCAGAAAACGCGTTTTCAGCTTGAGATACGGTCGATTCCGGAACGCCAAACATAAAAATGTTGATAACTTCCGAAAAACACTTCAGACAGCTTCGATTTGATGCGCAAATACTAGAAAGACCCTTTCTGCTGTAGTGGGAGGTGAACATTTCATGTTCTGAAGCCTCCCTGCAAAGTTATGGCACAATGCAGAAAACGCGTTTTCAGCTTGAGATAAGGTGGGTTCCGGAACGCCAAACATAAAAATGTTGATAACTTTCGAAAAACACTTCAGACAGCTTAGATTTGATGTGCAACTATTAGAAAGACCCTTTCTGCTATAGTGGGAGGTGAAAATTTGATTTTCTGAAGCTTCCCTGCAAAGTTATGGCACAATGCAGAAAATGCGTTTTCTGCCTGAGATAAGGTCGATTCCGGAACGCCAAACACAAAAATGTTGATAACTTTGTCAAAACAATGCAGACATCTTAGATTTGATGTGCAACTACTAGAAAGACTCTTTCTGGTATAGTGGGAGGTGAAAATTTCATGTTCTGAAGATTCCTTGCAAAGTTATGGCACAATGCAGAAAATGCGTTTTCTTCCTGAGATAAGGTTGATTCCGGAACGCCAAATATAAAAATGTTGATAACTTTGGAAAAACACTTCAGACAGCTTAGATTTGATGTGCAACTACTAGAAAGACCCTTTCTGCAATAGTGGGAGGTTAAAATTTCATGTTCTGAAGCCTCCGTGCAAAGTTATGGCACAATGCAGAAAACGCGTTTTCAGCTTGAGATAAGGTGGGTTCCGGAACGCCAAACAAAAAAATGTTGATAACTTTGGGAAAACACTTCAGACATCTTTGATTTGATGTGCAACTACTCGAAGGACCCTTTCTGCTATAGTGGGAGGTTAACATTTCATGTTCTGAAGCCTCCCTGCAAAGTTATGGCACAATGCAGAAAACGCGTTTTCAGCTTGAGATAAGGTGGGTTCCGGATCGCCAAACATAAAAATGTTCATAACTTTGGAAAAACACTTCAGACAGCTTAGATTTGATGTGCAACTACTAGAAAGACCCTTTCTGCTATAGTGGGAGGTGAAAATTTCATTTTCTGAAGCTTCCCTGCAAAGTTATGGCACAATGCGTAAAAGGAGTTTTCAGCCTGAGATAAGGTCAATTCCGCAACGCCAAACATAAAAATGTTGATAACTTTGGAAAAACACATCAGACAGCTTAGATTTGATGTGCAACTACTAGAAAGACCCTTTCTGCTATAGTGGGACGGGAAAATTTCATGTTCTGAAGCTTCCCTGCAAAGTTATGTCACAATGCAGAAAACCTGTTTTCAGCCTGAGATAAGGTGGGTTCCGGAACGCCAAACATAAAAATGTTGATAACTTCGGAAAAACACTTCAGACATCTTTGATTTGATGTGCAACTACTCGAAGGACCCTTTCTGCTATAGTGGGAGGTTAACATTTCATGTTCTGAAGCCTCCCTGCAAAGTTATGGCACAATGCAGAAAACGCGTTTTCAGCTTGAGATAAGGTGGGTTCCGGATCGCCAAACATAAAAATGTTCATAACTTTGGAAAAACACTTCAGACAGCTTAGATTTGATGTGCAACTACTAGAAAGACCCTTTCTGCTATAGTGGGAGGTGAAAATTTTATTTTCTGAATCTTCCCTGAGAATTCATGGCACAATCCACAAAACGCGTTTTCAGCCTGAGATAAGGTTGATTTCGGAACGCCAAACATAAGAATGTTGATAACTTTGGAAAAACACTTCAGACAGCTTAGATTTGACGTGCAACTACTAGAAAGACCCTTTCTGCTATAGTGGGAGGTTAAAATTTCATGTTCTGAAGCTTTCCTGCAAAGTTATGGCACAATGCGTAAAATGCGTTTTCAGCCTAAGAAAAGGTTGATTCCGGAACGCCAAACATAAAAATGTTGATAACTTTGGACAAACACTTCAGACAGCTTATATTTGATGTGCAACTACACGAAAGACCCTTTCTGCTATCGTGGGATGTTAAAATTTCATGTTCTGAAGCTTCCCTGCAAAGTTATGGCAGAATGCGTGAATCGTGTTTTCAGCCAGAGATAAGGTCGATTCCGGAACGCCAATCATAAAAGTGTTGATAACTTTGGAAAAACACTTCAAACAGCTTAGACCTGATGTGCAACTACTAGAAAGACCCTTTCTGCTATAGTGGGAGGTGAAAATTTCATGTTCTGAAGCTTCCCTGCAAAGTAATGGCACAATGCAGAAAACGCGTTTTCAGCCTGAGATAAGGTGGGTACCAGAACGCCAAACATAAAAATGTTGATAACTTTGGAAAAACACTTCATACAGCTTAGATTTGATGTGCAACTACTAGAAAGACCCTTTCTGCTACAGTGGGAGGTGAAATTTTCATGTTCTAAAGCTTCCCTGCAAAGT
This sequence comes from Synchiropus splendidus, assembly GCF_027744825.2. Lineage (NCBI taxonomy): Eukaryota > Metazoa > Chordata > Actinopteri > Syngnathiformes > Callionymidae > Synchiropus > Synchiropus splendidus. The sequence goes on from NC_071348.1 coordinate 15,843,504, forward strand.
TATTGCACAATGCAGAAAACGCGTTTTCGGCCTGAGATAAGGTCAATTCAGGAACACCAAAAATAAAAATGTTGAAAACTTTCGAAAAACACTTCAGACAGCTTAGATTTGATGTGCAACTACTAGAAAGACCCTTTCTGCTATAGTGGGAGTTGAAAATTTCATGTTCTGAAGCTTTCCTGCAAAGTTATGGCACAATGCGTAAAACGCGTTTTCAGCCTGAGATAAGGTTGATTCCGGAACGCCAAATATAAGAATGTTGATAACTTTGGAAAAACACTTCAGACAGCTTAGATCTGATGTGCAACTACTAGAAAGACCCTTTCTGCTATAGTGTGAGGTGAAAATTTCATGTTCTGAAGCTTCACTGCAAAGTTATGGCACAATGCAGAAAACGCGTTTTCAGCCTGAGATAAGGTGGGTTCCATAACGCCAAACATAAAAATGTTGATAACTTTGGAAAAACACTTCAGACAGCTTAGATTTGATGTGCAACTACTAGAATGACCCTTTCTGCTACTGTGGGAGGTGAAAATTTCATGTTCTGAAGCTTCCCTACAAAGTTATGCCACAATGCAGGAAACGCGTTTTGAGCCTGAGATAAGTTCGATTCCGGAACGCCAAACATAAAAATATTGATAACTTTGGAAAAAACACTTCAGACAGCTTAGATTTGATGTGCAACTACTAGAAAGACCCTTTCTGCTTTAGTGGGATATGAAAATTTCATGTTCTGAAGCTTCCCTGCAAAGTTATGGCAGAATGCGTAAATCGTGTTTTCAGCCTGAGATAAGGTCGATTCCGGAACGCCAAACATAAAAGTGTTGATAACTTTGGAAAAACACTTCGAACAGCTTTGATTTGATGTGCACCTACTAGAAAGACCCTTTCTGCTATAGTGGGAGGTGAAATTTTCATGTTCTAAAGCTTCCCTGCAAAGTTATTGCGCAATGCAGAAAACGCGTATTCGGCCTGAGATAAAGTCAATTCAGGAACACCAAAAATAAAAATGTTGAAAACTTTCGAAAAACACTTCAGACAGCTGAGATTTGATGTGCAACTACTAGAAAGACCCTTTCTGCTATAGTGGGAGGTGAAATTTTCATGTTCTGAAGCTTCCCTGCAAAGTTATGGCACAATGCAGAAAACGCGTTTTCAGCCTGAGATAAGGTGGGTACCTGAACGCCAAACATAAAAATGTTGATAACTTTGGAAAAACACTTCAGACAGCATAGATTTGATGTGCAACTACTAGAAAGACCCTTTCTGCTACAGTGGGAGTTGAAAATTTCATGTTCTGAAGTTTCACTGCAAAGTTATGCCACAATGCAGGAAACGCGTTTTCAGCCTGAGATAAGGTCGATTCCGGAACGCCAAACATAAAAATATTGATAACTTTGGAAAAACACTTCAGACAGCTTAGATTTGATGTGCAACTACTAGAAAGAGACGCATTCTGCTATAGTGGGAGGTTAAAATTTCATGTTCTGAAGCTTCCCTGCAAAGTTATGGTAGAATGCGTAAATCGTGTTTTCAACCTGAGATAAGGTCGATTCCAGAACGCCAAACATAGAAATGTTGATAACTTTGGAAAAACACTTCAGACAGCCGAGATTTGATGTGCAACTACTAGAAAGACCCTTTCTGCTATAGGGGGAGGTGAAAATTTCATGTTCTGAAGCTTCCCTGCAAAGTTATGCCACAATGCAGGAAACGCATTTTCAGCCTGAGATAAGGTCGATTCCGGAACGCCAAACATAAAAATATTAATAACTTTGGAAAAACACTTCAGACAGCTTAGATTTGATGTGCAACTACTAGAAAGACCCTTTCTGCTATAGTGGGATGTTAAAATTTCATGTTCTGAAGCTTCCCTGAAAAGTTATGGCACAATGCACAAAAATGCTTTTCAGCCTGAGATAAGGTGGGTTTCGGAACGCCAAACATAAAAGTGTTGATAACTTTGGAAAAACACTCCAGACAGTTTAGATTTGATGTGCAACTACTAGAAAGACCCTTTCTGCTATAGTGGGAGGTTAAAATTTCATGTTCTGAAGCTTCCCTGAAAAGTTATGGCACAATGCACAAAAACGCTTTTCAGCCTGAGACAAGGTGGGTTTCGGAACGCCAAACATAAAAATGTTGATAACTTCAGAAAAACACTTCAAGACAGCTTAGATTTGATGTGCAACTACTAGAATGACCTTTTCTGCTATAGTGGGAGGTTAAAATTTAATGTTCTCAATCTTCCCTGCAAAGTTATGGCACAATGAAGAAAACGCGTTTTCAGCCGGAGATAAGGTCGATTCCGAAACGCCAAACATAAAAATGTTGATAACTTTGGAAAAACACTTCAAACAGCTTAGATTGGATGTGCAACTACTAGAAAGACCCTTTCTTCTATAGTGGGAGGTGAAAATTTCATGTTCTGGAGCTTACCTACAAAGTTTTGGCACAATGCAGAAAACGCGTTTTCATCCTCAGATAAGGTCGATTCCGGAACGCCAAACATCAAAATGTTGATAACTTTGGAAAAAAAACTTCAGACAGCTTAGATTTGATGTGCAACTACTAGAAAGACCCTTTTTGCTATAGTGGGAGGTGAAAATTTCATGTTCTGAAGCTTCCCTGCAAAGTTAAGGCACAATGCAGAAAACGGGTTTTCAGCCTGAGATAAAGTCGATTCCGGAACGCCAAACATAAAAATGTGGATAACTTAGGAAAAACACTTCAGACAGCTTAGATTTGATGTGCAACTACTAGAAAGACCAGTTCTGCTATAGTGGCAGCTGAAAATTTCATGTTCTGAAGCTTCCCTGCAAAGGTATGGCACAATGCGTAAAACGCGTTTTCAGCCTGAGATAAGGTCGATTCCGGAACGCCAAACTTAAAAATGTTTTTAACTTTTGAAAAACACTTCAGACAGCTTAGATTTGATGTGCAACTACTAGAAAGAACCTTTCTGCTATAGTGGGAGGTGAAAATTTCATTTTCTGAAGCTTCCCTGCAAAGTTATGGCACAAGGCAGAAAACGCGTTTTCAGCCTGAGATAAGGTCGATTCCATTACGCCAAACATAAAAATGTTGATAACTTTGGAAAAACACTTTATACAGCTTAGATTTGATGTGCAACTACTAGAAAGACCCTTTCTGCAATAGTGGGAGGTCAAAATTTCATGTTCTGAAGCTTCCCTGGAAAGTTATGGGACAATGCAGAAAATGCATTTTCATCCTGAGATAAGGTAGATTCCGGAACGCCACACATAAAAATGTTGATAACTTTCGAAAAACACTTCAGACAGCTTAGATTTGATGTGCAACTACTAGAAAGACCTTTTCTGCTATAGTGGGAGGTCAAAATTTCATGTTCTGAAGCTTCCTTGCAAAGTTATGGCACAATGCAGATGTAGTGAAAGTGACGGATTGTCGGGTCACGGACGCCTGCGTCTGTGACGTGGATATTATGAAAAATAATATCTCCTCGAAAGTTTGGGGCACCACCTGAAATATAGTTTCCAGGAGACTATTAAGCTCTCGTGATTAACACTTAATTAATTAATTAACTGTGGTAACTTAATTAATTATTAGCGTAATCAATCTATTTATCTGAAGTCACTACTCGTGATGTAATGTCCTTTACTCATCAGAGGGTCTTAGATTGATTATAATACACTCCAAAGTAACGTGATCAAGACCAACGTAATTTTATAGATTTATTTAGGAATAAAAGAACAGAAAGAAACAGGAAAGATGCAGAAGTAGAATAATATGATCCCAACAATATCGCGATGGAAACGCAAACCAGTTATGAAGCAATGTCAATACTGCATCAGACGCGTATGTAACTGATGGGAAAGTTGAGACGTTCTAGTCTAATGTCAACCTCAGGCAAGTAATGATATTACTAAACCCCAACACACCAATCTGTGCAGAGATGACAAGCGGCGGCTTACTTTGGCGATGAATGGAGGGATGAATGGGATGGATGGATGGATGAGAGGGTGATGAGTAGATGCAGAAGGTCGATTAGGAGGCGAGGGAGGAGGCAGGCGGCTTTGGAAGGAGGCGTCCTGGTTCTCAGCGTAGTGACTTGGAGGTGATGAGGACCCGCAGCTTCAGGCGTCGATGGCACTCTCGGATCGTCTTCCGGACCGTCGTGGATCTTTCGTCGCAGACGGGGTGATCGTAGCTGGCAGAGAGCGGCGTAGGACCGAAGGCGTATCTTTCTCTCATGCCAGGTGATTCACCGGTCTGAACAACCTTCTAGAGTGGTCGCCTTAATGACACACTCCAGGTAGCGGAAGGTTGTTGGAAGTTGGACTCGCGTGCTCGTCACGGCCGCCGGCTGTGATCACGTGGTGTGACTGGGCCGTTCCTGAAGGAGGCTCTGGCTTGGCAGACCGCTGTAGGACGAGGGCGACGTGCAACTTTGGAGAAGTTCTCTATCACTCTCACACTTGGATGGGCTGCGAGTGGAACGCTGGTACGGCTTCAAGGGTGGAGGAGAAGCAAGAGTCTTTGCAGGAACTTGAGCAGGAACCGTCGGAGAAGTTGGTTGTAGTTGGTTGTAGGAGGCGAAGTATCCAGAGGAAGCGGCAGAAGGAGGGGAAAGAGGGCAACCGAGGGCAACAGAGGGACAGAGGGGAACAGAGGAGAAAAGAGCAACGGGGTAAGAGAGGAGCACAGAGGGCTGAACAGAGGGCAACAGAGGAGTGAATAGACGGGGGTGAACAGAGCTATGAACCTCTGTAAACTGGGTCTTTTAAACTCTCATGAAGAGTCTCCTTGTCCAGTCTTGATTGGTTGAAGGAGTTCCATCACCTATTGCTGATTGGACGAGGATTTCCAAGCCTGGCCTTCCTCCTCCTCCTCCAACGGGGTCCTAAATTCCAGTCTTGAGATGGGAGATTTTGATCCCCCCAGTACCAGAGTTTTATTTGACAATAAAACATTACCTGAGTTGTAAAGATGCTCACAATCTGTCAAAACTTTCCCATCTCAATTTAAGCATTCAAACGACACCAAACATGACCATTCTAGCACATTGTCTTCTTATAATGATCAACATAACAATCAACCATTCATGTCAAGTTTAACATCACATGTTCAGGGCATCTGGTTTGCTGGAACATCCTGTGGAAACCATGGGTTAAGTGGGAAACAAAAGTCCTTTTTCAGAAATACACATTAAGACACATTCACATATAAGTCTGTCTTTGTTCATCTGGAACCTGGAAAAGGGGGAGCTGTGTGTGTCCCCCACCGAACAGGGTTCACGAGTTGTTCAGGGTTTTTTCCTCTTACGGCACAGCATCCTGGACTGTTGCTCTAGTCTCTCCCCCCTTTGACCATTCCAATGATTTATGGTCCTTATCGGAGGGTTCAGAAACCTCTGAGCTGCCAAAGGCATGGTGGGAACCCAAGGAGATGTCTCCGAGTTGAAGTTACACATTCCGGAAAAGTTCACCAGGTCCATGCTTGAATCTCTGGAGAAGGAATCACTACACAGAAAATGCGTTTTCAGCCTGAGATAAGGTCGATTCCGGAACGCCAAACTTAAAAATGTTTTTAACTTTTGAAAAACACTTCAGACAGCTTAGATTTGATGTGCAACTACTAGAAAGACCCTTTCTGCTATAGTGGGAGGTGAAAATTTCATTTTCTGAAGCTTCCATGCAAAGTTATGTCACAATGCAGAGAACGCGTTTTCAGCCTGAGATAAGGTCGATTCTGAAACGCCAAACATAAAAATGTTGATAACGTTCGAAAAACACTTCAAACAGCTTAGATTTGATGTGCAACTATTAGAAAGACACATTCTGCTACAGTGGGAGGTCAAAATTTCATGTTCTGAAGCTTCCCTGTAAAGTTATGGTACAATGCAGAAAATGCATTTTCATCCTGAGATAAGGTAGATTCCGGAACGCCAAACATAAAAATGTTGATAACTTAGGAAAAACAGTTCAGACATCTTAGATTTGATGTGCAACTACTAGAAGGACCCTTTCTGCTATAGTGGGAGGTTAAAATTTCATGTTCTGAAGCTTCCCAGCAAATTTATGGCACAATGCAGAAAACGCGTTTTCAGCCTGAGATAAGGTGGTTTCCGAAACGTCAAACGTAAAAATGTTGATAACTTTGGAATTACACTTCAGACAGCTTAGATTTGATGTGCAACTACTAGAAATACCCTTTCTGCTATAGTGGGAGGTGAAAATTTCATGTTCTAAAGGTTCCCTGCAAAGTTATGGCACAATGCGTAAAACGCGTTTTCAGCCTGAGATAAGGTCGATTCCGGAACGCCAAACATAAAAATGTTGATAACTTTCGGAAAACACTTCAGACAGCTTAGATTTGATGTGCAACTACTAGAAATACCCTTTCTGCTATAGTGGGAGATCAAAATTTCATGTTCTAAAGCTTCCTTGCAAAGTTATGGCACAATGCAGAAAATGCGTTTTCAGCCTGAGATAAGGTCGATTCCGGAAAGCCAAACATAAAAATGTTGATAACTTTGGAAAAACACTTCAGACATCTTAGATTTGATGTGCAACTACTAGAAAGACCCTTTCTGCGAAAGTGGGACATGAAAATTTCATGTTCTGAAGCTTCCCTGCAAAGTTATGGGACAATGCAGAAAACGATTTTTCATCCTGAGATAAAGTCGATTCCGGAACGCCAAACTTAAAAATGTTGATAACTTTCGAAAAACACTTCAGACAGCTTAGATTTGATGTGCAACTACTAGAAAGACTCTTTCTGCTATAGTGGGAGGTCAAAATTTCATGTTCTGAAGCTTCCCATGGAAAGTTATGGGACAATGCAGAAAACGATTTTTCATCCTGAGATGAGGTGGATTCCGGAACGCCAAACATAAAAATGTTGATAACTTTGGAAAAACACTTCAGACAGCTTAGATTTGATGTGCAACTATTAGAAAGACCCTTTCTGCTATAGTGGGACCTGAAAATTTCATGTTCTGAACATTCCCTGCAAAGTTATGGCACAATGCAGAAAACACGTTTTCAGCTTGTGATAACGTGGGTTCCGGAACGCCAAACATAAAAATGTTGATAACTTTCGAAAAACACTTCAGACAGCTTAGATTTGATGTGCAAATACTAGAAAGACCCTTTCTGCTATAGTGGGACGTGAAAATTTCATGTTCTGAAGCTTCCCTGCAAAGTTATGGGACAATGCAGAAAACGATTTTTCATCCTGAGTTAAGGTCAATTCCGGAACGCCAAAGGTAAAAATGTTGATAACTTTCGAAAAACACTTCAGACAGCTTAGATTTGATGTGCAACTACTAGAAAGACCCTTTCTGCTATAGTGGGACGTGAAAATTTCATGTCCTGAAGCTTCCCAGCAAAGTTAATGCACAATGCCAAAAACGCGTTTTCAGCCTGAGATAAGGTGGGTTCCGGAACGCCAAACATAAAAATGTTGATAACTTTGGAAAAACACTTCAGACAGCTTAGATTTAATGTGCAACTACTAGAATGACCCTTTCTGCTATAGTGGGAGGTCAAAATTTCATGTTCTGAAGCTTCCCATGGAAAGTTATGGGACAATGCAGAAAACGATTTTTCATCCTGAGATAAGGTGGGTTCCGGAACGCCAAAAAATAAAAATGTTGATAACTTTCGAAAAACACTTCAGACAGCTTAGATTTGATGTGCAACTACTAGAAATACCCTTTCTGCTATAGTGGGAGGTGAACATTTCATGTTCTAAAGGTTCCCTGCAATATTATGGCACAATGCGTAAAACGCGTTTTCAGCCTGAGATAAGGTCGATTCCGGAACGCCAAACATAAAAATGTTGATAACTTTGGAAAAACACTTCAGACAGCTTAGATTTGATGTGCAACTACTTGAAAGACCCTTCCTGCTATAGTGGGAGTTGAATATTTCATGTTCTGAAGCTTCCCTGCAAAGTTATGGCACAATGCAGAAAACGCGTTTTCAGCTTGAGATAAGGTGGGTTCCGGAACGCCAAACATAAAAATGTTGATAACTTTGGAAAAACACTTCAGACAGCTTAGATTTGATGTGCAACTACTAGAAAGACCCTTTCTGCTATAGTGGGAGATCAATATTTCATGTTCTAAAGCTTCCTTGCAAAGTTATGGCACAATGCAGAAAATGCGTTTTCAGCCTGAGATAAGGTCGATTCCGGAACGCCAAAGGTAAAAATGTTGATAACTTTCGAAAAACACTTTAGACAGCTTAGATTTGATGTGCAACTACTAGAAAGACCCTTTCTGCTATAGTGGGACGTGAAAATTTCATGTTCTGAAGCTTCCCATGGAAAGTTATGGGACAATGCAGAAAACGATTTTTCATCCTGAGATAAGGTGGGTTCCGGAACGCCAAACATAAAAATGTTGATAACTTTCGAAAAACACTTCAGACAGCTTAGATTTGATGTGCAACTACTTGAAAGACCCTTCCTGCTATAGTGGGAGTTGAATATTTCATGTTCTGAAGCTTCCCTGCAAAGTTATGGCACAATGCAGAAAACGCGTTTTCAGCTTGAGATAAGGTGGGTTCCGGAACGCCAAACATAAAAATGTTGATAACTTTGGAAAAACACTTCAGACAGCTTAGATTTGATGTGCAACTACTAGAAAGACCCTTTCTGCTATAGTGGGAGATCAAAATTTCATGTTCTAAAGCTTCCTTGCAAAGTTATGGCACAATGCAGAAAATGCGTTTTCATCCTGAGATAAGGTGGATTCCGGAACGCCAAACATAAAAATGTTGATAACTTTGGAAAAACACTTCAGACAGCTTAGATTTGATGTGCAACTATTAGAAAGACCCTTTCTGCTATAGTGGGACCTGAAAATTTCATGTTCTGAACATTCCCTGCAAAGTTATGGCACAATGCAGAAAACACGTTTTCAGCTTGTGATAACGTGGGTTCCGGAACGCCAAACATAAAAATGTTGATAACTTTGGAAAAACACTTCAGACAGCTTAGATTTAATGTGCAACTACTAGAATGACCCTTTCTGCTATAGTGGGAGGTCAAAATTTCATGTTCTGAAGCTTCCCATGGAAAGTTATGGGACAATGCAGAAAACGATTTTTCATCCTGAGATAAGCTGGGTTCCGGAACGCCAAACATAAAAATGTTGATAACTTTCGAAAAACACTTCAGACAGCTTAGATTTGATGTGCAACTACAAGAAATACCCTTTCTGCTATAGTGGGAGGTGAACATTTCATGTTCTAAAGGTTCCCTGCAATATTATGGCACAATGCGTAAAACGCGTTTTCAGCCTGAGATAAGGTCGATTCCGGAACGCCAAACATAAAAATGTTGATAACTTTCGAAAAACACTTCAGACAGCGTAGATTTGATGTGCAACTACTTGAAAGACCCTTTCTGCTATAGTGGGACGTGAAAATTTCATGTTCTGAAGCTTCCCTGCAAAGTTATGGGACAATGCAGAAAACGATTTTTCATCCTGAGATAAAGTCGATTCCGGAACGCCAAACGTAAAAATGTTGATAACTTTCGAAAAACACTTCAGACAGCTTAGATTTGATGTGCAACTACTAGAAAGACCCTTTCTGCTGTAGTGGGAGGTCAAAATTTCATGTTCTGAAGCTTCCCATGGAAAGTTATGGGACAATGCAGAAAACGATTTTTCATCCTGAGATAACGTCGATTACGGAACGCGAAACATAAAAATGTTCATAACTTTCGAAAAACACTTCAGACAGCTTAGATTTGATGTGAAACTACTAGAAAGACCCTTTCTGGTATAGTGGGACCTGAAAATTTCATGTTCTGAAGCTTCCCTGCAAAGTTATGGCACAATGCAGAAAACGCGTTTTCAGCTTGTGATAACGTGGGTTCCGGAACGCCAAACATAAAAATGTTGATAACTTTCGAAAAACACTTCAGACAGCTTAGATTTGATGTGCAACTACTACAAAGACCCTGTCTGTCATAGTGGGAGTTGAAAATTTCATGTTCTGAAGCTTCCCTGCAGAGTTATGGCACAATGCAGAAAACGCGTTTTCAGCCTGAGATAAGGTGGTTTCCAAAATGCCAAACGTAAAAATGTTGATAACTTTGGAACAACACTTCTGACAGCTTAGATTTAATGTGCAACTACTAGAAAGACCCTTTCTGCTATAGTGGGAGGTGAAAATTTCATTTTCTGAAGCTTCCCAGCAAAGTCATGGCATAATGCCGAAAACGCGTTTTCAGCCTGAGATAAGGTGGGTTCCGGAACGCCAAACATAAAAATGTTGATAACTTTGGAAAAAACACTTCAGACAGCTTAGATTTGATGTGCAACTACTAGAAAGACCCTATCTGCTATAGTGGGAGGTCAAAATTTCATGTTCTGAAGCTTCCCATGGAAAGTTATGGGACAATGCAGAAAACGATTTTTCATCCTGAGATAAGGTCGATTACGGAACGCGAAACATAAAAATGTTCATAACTTTCGAAAAACACTTCAGACAGCTTAGATTTGATGTGCAACTACTAGAAAGACCCTTTCTGCTATCATGGGACCTGAAAATTTCATGTTCTGAAGCTTCCCTGCAAAGTTATGGCACAATGCAGAAAACGCGTTTTCAGCTTGTGATAACGTGGGTTCCGGAACGCCAAACATAAAAATGTTGATAACTTTCGAAAAACACTTTAGACTGCTTAGATTTGATGTGCAAATACTAGAAAGACCCTTTCTGCTATAGTGGGACGTGAAAATTTCATGTTCTGAAGCTTCCCTGCAAAGTTATGGGACAATGCAGAAAACGATTTTTCATCCTGAGATAAGGTCGATTCCGGAACGCCAAACATAAAAATGTTGATAACTTTGGTAAAACACTTCAGACAGCTTAGATTTGATGTGCAACTACTAGAAAGACCCTTTCTGCTATAGTGGGAGGTGAACATTTCATGTTCTGAAGCTTCCCTGCAAAGTTATGGCACAATGCGTAAAACGCGTTTTCAGCCAGAGATCAGAATCAGAATCAGAATCAGAATCAGAATCAGAATCAGAATCAAATTTATTGCCATGGTCAGTGGGGAGCCCACTGACTAGGAAAGTGCCTTGGAATAAAGTGCAACAAAAAACAAATAAAATAAAATAAATAGAATAACATTACAACAAGGCTGTTCATGAATTTAACAATCTGACGGCCGAGGGAAAGAAGCTGTTCCTGTGACGGGAGGTTCAGGTCTGGATGGACCGTAGCCTCCTGCCAGAGGGAAGAGGAACAAACAGTCTATGTCCAGGGTGAGAAGGGTCGGCTCTGATCCGACCTGCACGTCTCTGGGTCCTAGAGGCATACAGGTCATGAAGAGGTGGCAGGCTGCAACCGATCACCTTCTCAGCAGAATGTACGATGCGCTGCAGTCTGCTCTTGTCCCTGGAGGTGGCACTGTTGTACCAGACGGTGATAGAGGAGGTGATGATGGACTGGATGATGGCTGTGTAGAACTCCACCAGCAACTTCGTCGGCAGTCGTAGTTTTCGTAGCTGCCTCAGAAAGAACATTCTCTGCTGGGCCTTCCTGATGAGGGACCTGATGGTTGGCTCCCATTTGAGGTCCTCATTGATGGTGGTTCCCAGGAAGTAGAAGGAGTCCACAATAGGAATAGGTAAACCAGCCAACATGAGAGGGGACGGAGGAGCTGTTACTCTCCTGAAGTCCATGATCATCTCCACTGTCTTCTGAGCGTTGAGCTCCAGGTTGTTGTGGCTGCACCAGGACACCAGCCGCTCCACCTCCCTCCTGTAAGCCGACTCATCTCCATCTGAGATGAGCCCCATGATGGTGGTGTCGTCCGCAAACTTGATCAGCTTCACGGACTCGTGGCTGGAGGTGCAGCAGTTAGTGTACAGGGAGAAGAGCCATGGAGAGAGAACACAGCCCTGAGGAGACCCAATGTTGAGGGTCCGAGTGTCAGAGACAGTCATCCCCAGCCGCACACGCTGACTTCGGCTGGTCAGGAAGTCTGTAATCCATCTGCAGAGGGAGTCAGGCACGTCCAGCTGGCGAAGCTTGTCTTCAAGCAGAGTTGGAAGAATTGAATTAAAGGCAGAGCTGAAGTCCACAAACAGGATCCTGGCATAGGTTCCTGGGGAGTCCAGATGAAGGTCGATTCCGGAACGCCAAACATAAAAATGTTGATAACTTTCGAAAAACACTTCAGACAGCTTAGATTTGATGTGCAACTACTAGAAAGACCCTTTCTGCTATAGTGGGAGGTGAAAATTTCATGTTCTGAAGCTTCCCTGCAAAGTTATGGGACAATGCAGAAAACGCGTTTTCAGCCTGAGAAAAGGTCGATTCCGGAACGCCAAACATAAGAATGTTGATAACTTTGGAAAAACACTTCAAACAGCTTAGATTTGATGTGCAACTACTAGAAAGACCCTTTCTGCTATAGTGGGAGGTGAAAATTTCATGTTCTGAAGCTTCCCTACAAAGTTATGGCACAATGCGTAAAACGCGTTTTCGGCCTGAGATGAGGTTGATTTCAGAACGCCAAACATAAAAATGTTGATAACTCAGGAAAAACTCTACAGACAGCTTAGATTTGATGTGCAACTACTAGAAAGACCCTTTCTGCTATAGTGGGAGGTGAAAATTTCATGTTCTGAAGCTTCCCTCCAAAGTTATGGCACAATGCGTAAAACGCGTTTTCAGTCTGAGATAAGGTCGATTCCGGAACGCCAAACATAAAAATGTTTATAACTTTGGAAAAACACTTCAGACAGCTTAGATTTGATGTGCAACTACTAGAAAGACCCTTTCTGCTATAATGGGATAAGAAAATTTCATGTTCTGAAGATTCCCTGCAAAGTTATGGCACAATGCAGAAAACACGTTTTCAGCCTGAGATGAGGTGGGTTCCGGAACGCCAAACATAAAAATGTTTAAAACTTTGGAAAAACACTTCAGACAGGTTAGATTTGACGTGCAACTACTAGAAAGACCCTTTCTGCTATAGTGGTAGTTGAAAATTTCATGTTCTGAAGCTTCCCTGCAAAGTTATGGCACAATGCAGAAAACGCGTTTTCAGCCTGAGATATGGTCGATTCCGGAACGCCAAACATAAAAATGTTGATAACTTTGGAAAAACACTTCAGACAGATTAGATTTGATGTGTAACTACTAGAAAGACCCTTTCTGCTATAGTCGCATTTGAATATTTCATGTTCTGAAGCTTCCCTGCAAAGTTATGGCACAATACAGAAAATGCGTTTTCAGCCTCAGATAAGGTGGGTTCCAGAACGCCAAACATAAAAATGTTGATAAGTTTGGAAAATCACTTCAGACTGCTTAGATTTGATGAGCCATTACTAGAAAGACCCTTTCTGCAATAGTGGGTGGTGAAAATTCGATGTTCTGAAGCTTCCCTGCAAAGTTATGGCACAATGTGTAAAATGCGTTTTCAGCCTGGGATAAGGTGGGATCCGGAACGCCAAACATAAAAATGTGGACAACTTTGGAAAAACACTTCAGACAGCTTAGATTTGATGTGCAACTACGAGAAAGACCCTTTCTGCTATAGTGGGAGGTGAAAATTTCATGTTCTGAAGCGTCCCTGTGATGTTATGGCACAATGCACAAAAACTCTTTTTCAGCCTGAGATAAGGTGGGTTTCGGAACGCCAAACATAAAAGTGTTTAAAACTTTGGTAAAACACTTCAGACAGCTTAGATTTGATGTGCAACTACTAGAAAGACCTTTTCTGCTATAGTGGAAGTTTAAAATGTCATGTTCTGATGCTCCCCTGAAAAGCACAATGTAGAAAACGCGTGTTTAGCCTGAGATATGGTCGATTCCGGAACGCCAAACATAAAAATGTTGATAACTTTGGAAAAACACTTCAGACAGCTTAGATTTGTTGTGCAACTACTAGAAAGACCCTTTCTGCTATAGTGAGAGGTGAAAATTTCATATTCTGCAGCTTTCCTGCAAAGTGATGGCACAATGCAGAAAACGCGTTTTCAGCCTGAGATAAGGTTGATTCCGGAACGCCAAACATAAGAATGTTGATAACTATGGAAAAACACTTCAGACAGCTTAGATTTGATGTGCAACTACTAGAAAGACCCTTTCTGCTATAGTGAGAGGTGAAAATTTCATATTCTGCAGCTTTCCTGCAAAGTGATGGCACAATGCAGAAAACGCGTTTTCAGCCTGAGATAAGGTTGATTCCGGAACGCCAAGCATAAAAATGTTGATAACTTTGGAAAAACACTTCAGACAGCTTAGATTTGATGTGCAACTACTAGAAAGACCCTTTCTGCTATAGTGGCATGTGAATATTTCATGTTCTGAAGCTTGCCTGCAAAGTTATGGCACAATGCAGAAAACGCGTATTCAGCCTGAGATAAGGTCGATTCCGTAACACCAAACATAAAAATGTTTATAACTTTGGAAAAACACTTCAGACAGCTTAGATTTGATGTGCAACTACTAGAAAGACCCTTTCTGCTATAGTGGGATATGAAAATTTCATGTTCTGAAGATTCCATGCAAAGTTATGGCAGAATGCGTAAATCGCGTTTTCAGCCTGAGATAAGGTGGGTTCCAGAACGCCAAACATAAAAATGTTGATAACTTTGGAAAAATACTTCAGACAGCTTAGATTTGATGTGCAACTACAAGAAAGACCTTTTCTGCTATCGTGGAAGTTTAAAATGTAATGTTCTGAAGCTCCCCTGAAAGGTTATGGCACAATGCAGAAAATGCGTGTTCAGCCTGAGATAAGGTCGATTCCGGAACGCCAAACATAAAAATGTTGATGACTTTGGAAAATCACTTCAGACAGCTTAGATTTGATGTGCAACTACTAGAAAGACCCTTTCTGCTACAGTGGGAGGTGAAAATTTGATGTTCTGAAGCTTCCCTGCAAAGTTATGGCACAATGTGTAAAATGCGTTTTCAGCCTGAGATAAGGTCGATTCCGGAACGCCAAACATAAAAATGTTGATAACTTTGGAAAAACACTTCAGGCAGCTTAGATTTGATGTGCAACTACTAGAAAGACCCTTTCTGCTATAGTGAGAGGTGAAAATTTCATATTCTGCAGCTTTCCTGCAAAGTGATGGCACAATGCAGAAAACGCGTTTTCAGCCTGAGATAAGGTTGATTCCGGAACGCCAAACATAAGAATGTTGATAACTATGGAAAAACACTTCAGACAGCTTCGATTTGATGTGCAACTACTAGAAAGACCCTTTCTGCTATAGTGGGAGGTGAAAATTTCATGTTCTGAAGATTCCCCGCAAAGTTATGGCACAATGCAGAAAACGCGTATTCAGCCTCAGATGAGGTCAATTCCGTAACGCCAAACATAAAAATATTTATAACTTTGGAAAAACACTTCAGACAGCTTAGATTTGATGTGCAATTACTAGAAAGACCCTTTCTGCTATAGTGGGATATGAAAATTTCATGTTCTGAAGATTCCCTGCAAATTTATGGCAGAATGCGTAAAACGCGTTTTCAGTCTGAGATAAGGTCGATTCCTGAACGCCAAACATAAAAATGTTGATAACTTTGGAAAAACACTTCAAACAGCTTAGATTTGATGTGCAACTACGAGAAAGACCCTTTCTGCTTTTGTGGCATGTGAATATTTCATGTTCTGAAGATTCCCTGCAAAGTTATGGCAGAATGCGTAAATCGCGTTTTCAGCCTGAGATAAGGTGGGTTCCAGAACGCCAAACATAAAATTGTTGATAACTTTGGAAAAACATTTCAGACAGCTTAGATTTGATCTGCAACTGCGAGAAAGACCCTTTCTGCTATAGTGGGAGGTGAAAATTTCATGTGCTGAAGCTTTATGCAAAGTTATGGCACCATGCGTAAAACATGTTTTCAGCCTGAGATAAGGTGGGTTTCGGAACGCCAAACATAAAAATGTTGACAACTTTGGAAAAACACTTCAGACAGCATAGATTTGATATGCAACTACTAAAAAGGCCCTTTCTGCTATAGTGGGAGGTGAAAATTTCATGTTCTGAGGCTTCCCTGCAAAGTTATGGCACAATGCAAGAAAAGGCGTTTTCAATAAGGTGCGATCCGGAACGCCAAACATAAGGATGTTGATAACTTTGGGAAAACACTTCAGACAGCTTAGATTTGATGTGCAACTACTAGAAAGACCCTTTCTACTATAGTGGGAGGTGAAAATTTCATGTTCTGTGGCATCCCTGCAAAGTTATGGCACAATGCAAAAAACACGTTTTCAGACTGAGATAAGGTGGGTTCCAGAACGCCAAACATAAAAATGTTGATAACTTTGGAAAAACTCTTTAGACAGCTTAGATTTGACGTGCAACTACTACAAAGACCATTTCTGCTATAGTGGGAGGTCAAAATTTCATGTTCTGAAGCTTCCCTGCAAAGTTAAGGCACAGTGCAGAATATGCGTTTTTAGCCTGAGATATGGTCGATTCCGGAACGCCAAACATAAAAATGTTGATAACTTCGGAAAAACACTTCAGACAGCTTAGATTTGATGTACAAGTACTAGAAAGACCCTTTCTGCTATAGTGGGAGGTGAAAATTCTATGTTCTGAAGCTTTGCTGCAAAGTTATGGCACAATGCGTAAAACGCGTTTTCAGCCTGAGATAAGGTCGATTCCGGAACGCCAAACATAAAAAGGTTCATAATTCTGGAAAAACACTTCAGACAGCTTAGATTTGATGTGCAACTACTAGAAAGACCATTTCTGCCATTGTGGAAGTGAAAATTCGATGTTCTGAAGCTTCCCTGCAAAGTTATGCCACAATGCAGGAAACGCGTTTTCAGCCTCACATAAGGTCAATTCCGGAACGCCAAACATAAAAATGTTAATAACTTCAGAAAAACACTTCAGACAGCTTAGATTTGATGTGCAACTACTAGAAAGACCCTTTCTGCTATAGTGGGAGGTGACATTTTTTTGTTCTGAAGCTTCCCTGCAAAGTTATGTCACAATACAGAAAACGCGTTTTCAGCCTCACATACGGTCAATTCCGGAACGCTAAACATAAAAATGTTAATAACTTCGGAAAAAACACTTCAGACAGCTTAGATTTGATGTGCAACTACTAGAAAGACCCTTTCTGCTATAGTGGGATGTGAAAATTTCATGTTCTGAAGTTTCCCTGCAAAGTTATGGCACAATGCAGAAAATGCGTTTTCAATAAGGTGCGATCCGGAACGCCAAACATAAAAATGTTGATAACTTTCGAAAAGCACTTCAGACAGCTTAGATTTGTTGTGCAACTACTAGAAAGACCCTTTCTGCTATAGTGGGAGGTGAAAATTTCATATTCTGCAGCTTTCCTGCAAAGTGATGACACCATGCAGAAAACGCGTTTTCAGCCTGAGGTAAGGTTGATTCCGGAACGCCACACATAAGAATGTTGATAACTTTGGAAAAACACTTCAGACAGCTTAGATTTGATGTGCAAGTACGAGAAAGACCCTTTCTGCTACAGTGGGAGGTGAAAATTTCATGTTCTGAAGCTTCCCTGCAAAGTTGTGGGACAATGCAGAAAATGATTTTACATCCTGTGATAAGGTCGATTCCGGAACGGCAAACATAAAAATATTGATAACTTTCGAAAAACACTTCAGACAGCTTAGATTTGATGTGCAACTACTAGAAAGACCCTTTCTGCTATAGTGGGAGGTGAAAATTTCATGTTCTGAAGCTTCCCTGCAAAGTTATGGGACAATGCAGAAAACGCGTTTTCAGCCTGAGAAAAGGTCGATTCCGGAACGCCAAACATAAGAATGTTGATAACTTTGGAAAAACACTTCAAACAGCTTAGATTTGATGTGCAACTACTAGAAAGACCCTTTCTGCTATAGTGGGAGGTGAAAATTTCATGTTCTGAAGCTTCCCTGCAAAGTTATGGCACAATGCGTAAAACGCGTTTTCGGCCTGAGATGAGGTTGATTTCAGAACGCCAAACATAAAAATGTTGATAACTCAGGAAAAACTCTACAGACAGCTTAGATTTGATGTGCAACTACTAGAAAGACCCTTTCTGCTATAGTGGGAGGTGAAAATTTCATGTTCTGAAGCTTCCCTCCAAAGTTATGGCACAATGCGTAAAACGCGTTTTCAGTCTGAGATAAGGTCGATTCCGGAACGCCAAACATAAAAATGTTTATAACTTTGGAAAAACACTTCAGACAGCTTAGATTTGATGTGCAACTACTAGAAAGACCCTTTCTGCTATAATGGGATAAGAAAATTTCATGTTCTGAAGATTCCCTGCAAAGTTATGGCACAATGCAGAAAACACGTTTTCAGCCTGAGATGAGGTGGGTTCCGGAACGCCAAACATAAAAATGTTTAAAACTTTGGAAAAACACTTCAGACAGGTTAGATTTGACGTGCAACTACTAGAAAGACCATTTCTGCTATAGTCGCATTTGAATATTTCATGTTCTGAAGCTTCCCTGCAAAGTTATGGCACAATACAGAAAATGCGTTTTCAGCCTCAGATAAGGTGGGTTCCAGAACGCCAAACATAAAAATGTTGATAAGTTTGGAAAATCACTTCAGACTGCTTAGATTTGATGAGCCATTACTAGAAAGACCCTTTCTGCAATAGTGGGTGGTGAAAATTCGATGTTCTGAAGCTTCCCTGCAAAGTTATGGCACAATGTGTAAAATGCGTTTTCAGCCTGGGATAAGGTGGGATCCGGAACGCCAAACATAAAAATGTGGACAACTTTGGAAAAACACTTCAGACAGCTTAGATTTGATGTGCAACTACGAGAAAGACCCTTTCTGCTATAGTGGGAGGTGAAAATTTCATGTTCTGAAGCGTCCCTGTGATGTTATGGCACAATGCACAAAAACTCTTTTTCAGCCTGAGATAAGGTGGGTTTCGGAACGCCAAACATAAAAGTGTTTAAAACTTTGGTAAAACACTTCAGACAGCTTAGATTTGATGTGCAACTACTAGAAAGACCTTTTCTGCTATAGTGGAAGTTTAAAATGTCATGTTCTGATGCTCCCCTGAAAAGCACAATGTAGAAAACGCGTGTTTAGCCTGAGATATGGTCGATTCCGGAACGCCAAACATAAAAATGTTGATAACTTTGGAAAAACACTTCAGACAGCTTAGATTTGTTGTGCAACTACTAGAAAGACCCTTTCTGCTATAGTGAGAGGTGAAAATTTCATATTCTGCAGCTTTCCTGCAAAGTGATGGCACAATGCAGAAAACGCGTTTTCAGCCTGAGATAAGGTTGATTCCGGAACGCCAAACATAAGAATGTTGATAACTATGGAAAAACACTTCAGACAGCTTAGATTTGATGTGCAACTACTAGAAAGACCCTTTCTGCTATAGTGAGAGGTGAAAATTTCATATTCTGCAGCTTTCCTGCAAAGTGATGGCACAATGCAGAAAACGCGTTTTCAGCCTGAGATAAGGTTGATTCCGGAACGCCAAGCATAAAAATGTTGATAACTTTGGAAAAACACTTCAGACAGCTTAGATTTGATGTGCAACTACTAGAAAGACCCTTTCTGCTATAGTGGCATGTGAATATTTCATGTTCTGAAGCTTGCCTGCAAAGTTATGGCACAATGCAGAAAACGCGTATTCAGCCTGAGATAAGGTCGATTCCGTAACACCAAACATAAAAATGTTTATAACTTTGGAAAAACACTTCAGACAGCTTAGATTTGATGTGCAACTACTAGAAAGACCCTTTCTGCTATAGTGGGATATGAAAATTTCATGTTCTGAAGATTCCATGCAAAGTTATGGCAGAATGCGTAAATCGCGTTTTCAGCCTGAGATAAGGTGGGTTCCAGAACGCCAAACATAAAAATGTTGATAACTTTGGAAAAATACTTCAGACAGCTTAGATTTGATGTGCAACTACAAGAAAGACCTTTTCTGCTATCGTGGAAGTTTAAAATGTAATGTTCTGAAGCTCCCCTGAAAGGTTATGGCACAATGCAGAAAATGCGTGTTCAGCCTGAGATAAGGTCGATTCCGGAACGCCAAACATAAAAATGTTGATGACTTTGGAAAATCACTTCAGACAGCTTAGATTTGATGTGCAACTACTAGAAAGACCCTTTCTGCTACAGTGGGAGGTGAAAATTTGATGTTCTGAAGCTTCCCTGCAAAGTTATGGCACAATGTGTAAAATGCGTTTTCAGCCTGAGATAAGGTCGATTCCGGAACGCCAAACATAAAGATGTTGATAACTTTGGAAAAACACTTCAGACAGCTTCGATTTGATGTGCAACTACTAGAAAGACCCTTTCTGCTATAGTGGGAGGTGAAAATTTCATGTTCTGAAGATTCCCCGCAAAGTTATGGCACAATGCAGAAAACGCGTATTCAGCCTCAGATGAGGTCAATTCCGTAACGCCAAACATAAAAATATTTATAACTTTGGAAAAACACTTCAGACAGCTTAGATTTGATGTGCAATTACTAGAAAGACCCTTTCTGCTATAGTGGGATATGAAAATTTCATGTTCTGAAGATTCCCTGCAAATTTATGGCAGAATGCGTAAAACGCGTTTTCAGTCTGAGATAAGGTCGATTCCTGAACGCCAAACATAAAAATGTTGATAACTTTGGAAAAACACTTCAAACAGCTTAGATTTGATGTGCAACTACGAGAAAGACCCTTTCTGCTTTTGTGGCATGTGAATATTTCATGTTCTGAAGATTCCCTGCAAAGTTATGGCAGAATGCGTAAATCGCGTTTTCAGCCTGAGATAAGGTGGGTTCCAGAACGCCAAACATAAAATTGTTGATAACTTTGGAAAAACACTTCAGACAGCATAGATTTGATATGCAACTACTAAAAAGGCCCTTTCTGCTATAGTGGGAGGTGAACATTTCATGTTCTGAAGCTTCCCTGCAAAGTTATGGAACAATGCAAAAAACGCGTTTTCAGCCTGAGATAAGGTCGATTCCGGAACGCCAAACATAAAAATGTTGATAACTTTGGAAAAACACTTCAGTCAGCTTAGATTTGATGTGCAACTACTAGAAAGACCCTTTCTACTATAGTGGGAGGTGAAAATTTCATGTTCTGAGGCTTCCCTGCAAAGTTATGGCACAATGCAAGAAAAGGCGTTTTCAATAAGGTGCGATCCGGAACGCCAAACATAAGGATGTTGATAACTTTGGGAAAACACTTCAGACAGCTTAGATTTGATGTGCAACTACTAGAAAGACCCTTTCTACTATAGTGGGAGGTGAAAATTTCATGTTCTGTGGCATCCCTGCAAAGTTATGGCACAATGCAAAAAACACGTTTTCAGACTGAGATAAGGTGGGTTCCAGAACGCCAAACATAAAAATGTTGATAACTTTGGAAAAACTCTTTAGACAGCTTAGATTTGACGTGCAACTACTACAAAGACCATTTCTGCTATAGTGGGAGGTCAAAATTTCATGTTCTGAAGCTTCCCTGCAAAGTTAAGGCACAGTGCAGAATATGCGTTTTTAGCCTGAGATATGGTCGATTCCGGAACGCCAAACATAAAAATGTTGATAACTTCGGAAAAACACTTCAGACAGCTTAGATTTGATGTACAAGTACTAGAAAGACCCTTTCTGCTATAGTGGGAGGTGAAAATTCCATGTTCTGAAGCTTTGCTGCAAAGTTATGGCACAATGCGTAAAACGCGTTTTCAGCCTGAGATAAGGTCGATTCCGGAACGCCAAACATAAAAAGGTTCATAATTCTGGAAAAACACTTCAGACAGCTTAGATTTGATGTGCAACTACTAGAAAGACCATTTCTGCCATTGTGGAAGTGAAAATTCGATGTTCTGAAGCTTCCCTGCAAAGTTATGCCACAATGCAGGAAACGCGTTTTCAGCCTCACATAAGGTCAATTCCGGAACGCCAAACATAAAAATGTTAATAACTTCAGAAAAACACTTCAGACAGCTTAGATTTGATGTGCAACTACTAGAAAGACCCTTTCTGCTATAGTGGGAGGTGACATTTTTTTGTTCTGAAGCTTCCCTGCAAAGTTATGTCACAATACAGAAAACGCGTTTTCAGCCTCACATACGGTCAATTCCGGAACGCTAAACATAAAAATGTTAATAACTTCGGAAAAAACACTTCAGACAGCTTAGATTTGTTGTGCAACTACTAGAAAGACCCTTTCTGCTATAGTGGGAGGTGAAAATTTCATATTCTGCAGCTTTCCTGCAAAGTGATGACACCATGCAGAAAACGCGTTTTCAGCCTGAGGTAAGGTTGATTCCGGAACGCCACACATAAGAATGTTGATAACTTTGGAAAAACACTTCAGACAGCTTAGATTTGATGTGCAAGTACGAGAAAGACCCTTTCTGCTACAGTGGGAGGTGAAAATTTCATGTTCTGAAGCTTCCCTGCAAAGTTGTGGGACAATGCAGAAAATGATTTTACATCCTGTGATAAGGTCGATTCCGGAACGGCAAACATAAAAATATTGATAACTTTCGAAAAACACTTCAGACAGCTTAGATTTGATGTGCAACCACTAGAAATACCCTTTCTGCTCTAGTGGGACATAAAAATTTCATGTTCTGAAGCTTCCCTGAAAAGTTATGGCACAATGCAGAAAACGCGTTTTCAGCCTGAGATAAGGTCGATTCCGGAACGCCAAACATAAAAATGTTGATAACTCAGGAAAAACTCTACAGACAGCTTAGATTTGATGTGCAACTACTAGAAATACCCTTTCTGCTGAAGTGGGAGGTGAAAATTTCATGTTCTAAAGCTTCCCGGCAAAGTTATGGCACAATGCAGAAAACGCGTTTTAAGCGTGAGATAAGGTGAGTTCCGGAACGCCAAACATAAAAATGTTGATAACTTTGGAAATACACTTCAGACAGCTTAGATTTGATGTGCAACTACTAGAAAGACCCTTTCTGCTACAGTGGGAGGTGAAAATTTCATGTTCTGAGGCTTTCCTGCAAAGTTATGCTAAATTGCGTAAAACGCGTTTTCAGCCTGGGACAAGGTTGTTTCTGGAACGCCAAACACAAAAATGGTGATAACTTTGGAAAAACACTTCAAACAGCTTAGATTTGACGTGCAACTACTAGAAAGACCCTTTCTGATATAGTGGGAGGAGAAAATTTCATGTTCTGAAGTCTCCCTGCAAAGTCATGGCACAATGCAGGAAACGCGTTTTCAGCCCGAGATAAGGTCGATTCAGGAACAACAAACAAAAAAATGTTGATAACTCAGGAAAAACTCTACAGACAGCTTAGATTTGATGTGCAACTACTAGAAATACCCTTTCTGCTATAGTGGGACGTGAAAATTTCATATTCTGAAGCTTCCCTGAAAAGTTTTGGCACAATGCAGAAAACGCGTTTTCATCCTGAGATGAGGTGGGTTCCAGAACGCCAAACATAAAAATGTTGATAACTTTGGAAAAACAATTTCGACAGCTTAGATTTCATGTGCAATTACTAGAAAGACCCTTTCTGCTATAGTGGGAAGTGAAAATTTCATGTTCTGAAGCTTCGCTGCAAAGTTATGGCACAATGCCTAAAACTCGTTTTCAGCCTGAGATGAGGTTGATTTCAGAACGCCAAACATAAAAATGTTGAAAACTTTCGAAAAACACTTCAGACAGCTTAGATTTGATGTGCAAGTACGAGAAAGACCCTTTCTGCTATGGTGGGATTTGAAAATTTCGTGTTCAGAAGCTTCCCTGCAAAGTAATGGCAGAATGCGTAAATCGCGTTTTCAGCCTGAGATAAGGTCGATTCCGGAACGCCAAACATAAAAATGTTGATAACTTTCGAAAAACACATCAAACAGCTTAGATTTGATGTGCAACTACTAGAAAGACCCTTTCTGCTATAGTGGGAGGTGAAAATTTCATGTTCTGAAGTTTCCCTGCAAAGTTATGGCACCATGGAGAAAATGCATTTTCAATAAGGTGCGATCCGGAACGCCAAACATAAAAATGTTCATAACTTTCGAAAAGCACTTCAGACAGCTTAGATTTGTTGTGCAACTACTAGAAAGACCCTTTCTGCTATAGTGGGAGGTGAAAATTTCATATTCTGCAGCTTTCCTGCAAAGTGATGACACCATGCAGAAAACGCGTTTTCAGCCTGAGGTAAGGTTGATTCCGGAACGCCACACATAAGAATGTTGATAACTTTGGAAAAACACTTCAGACAGCTTAGATTTGATGTGCAAGTACGAGAAAGACCCTTTCTGCTACAGTGGAAGGTGAAAATTTCATGTTCTGAAGCTTCCCTGCAAAGTTATTGCACAATGCGTAAAACGCGTTTTCAGCCAGAGATAAGGTCGATTCCGGAACGCCAAACATAAAAATGTTGATTACTTTGGAAAAACACTTCAGACAGATTAGATTTGATGTGCAACTACTAGAAAGACCCTTTCTGCTATATTGGGAGGTAAAAATTTCATGTTCTGAAGCTTCCCTGCAAAGTTGTGGGACAATGCAGAAAATGATTTTACATCCACTGATAAGGTCGATTCCGGAACGCCAAACATAAAAATATTGATAACTTTCGAAAAACACTTCAGACAGCTTAGATTTGATGTGCAACTACTAGAAATACCCTTTCTGCTCTAGTGGGACGTCAAAATTTCATGTTCTAAAGCTTCCCTGCAAAGTTATTGGACAATGCAGAAAACGCGTTTTCAGCCTGAGAAAAGGTCCATTCCGGAACGCCAAACATAAAAATGTTGATAACTTTGGAAAAACACTTCAGACAGATTAGATTTGATGTGCAACTACTAGAAAGACCCTTTCTGCTCTAGTGGGAGGTGAAAATTTCGTGTTCTGAAGCTTCCCTGCAAAGTTATGGCACAATGCAGAAAACGCGTTTTCAGTCGGAGATAAGGTTGATTCCGGAACGCCAAAGATAAAAATGTTGATAACTCAGGAAAAACTCTACAGACAGCTTAGATTTGATGTGCAACTACTAGAAATACCCTTTCTGCTGAAGTGGGAGGTGAAAATTTCATGTTCTAAAGCTTCCCTGCAAAGTTATGGCACAATGCAGAAAACGCGTTTTAAGCGTGAGATAAGGTGAGTTCCGGAACGCCAAACATAAAAATGTTGATAACTTTGGAACAACTCATCAGACAGCTAAGATTTGATGAGCAACTACTAGAAAGACCGTTTCTGCTCTAGTGGGAGGTGAAATTTTCATGTTCTAAAGCTTCCCTGCAAAGTTATGGCACAATGCAGAAAACACGTTTTCTGCCTGAGATAAGGTCGATTCCGGAACGCCAAACATAAAAATGTTGATAACTCAGGAAAAACTCTACAGACAGCTTAGATTTGATGTGCAACTACTAGATATACCCTTTCTGCTGAAGTGGGAGGTGAAAATTTCATGTTCTGAAGCTTCCCTCGAAAGTTATGGCACAATGCGTAAAACGCGTTTTCAGTCTCAGAAAAGGTCGATTCCGGAACGCCAAACATAAAAGTGTTGATAACTTTCGAAAAACACTTTAGACAGCTTAGATTTGTTGTGCAACTACTAGAAATACCCTTTCTGCTCTAGTGGGAGGTGAAAATTTCGTGTTCTGAAGCTTCCCTGCAAAGTTATGGCACAATGCAGAAAACGCGTTTTCAGTCGGAGATAAGGTTGATTCCGGAACGCCAAAGATAAAAATGTTGATAACTCAGGAAAAACTCTACAGACAGCTTAGATTTGATGTGCAACTACTAGAAATACCCTTTCTGCTGAAGTGGGAGGTGAAAATTTCATGTTCTAAAGCTTCCCTGCAAAGTTATGGCACAATGCAGAAAACGCGTTTTAAGCGTGAGATAAGGTGAGTTCCGGAACGCCAAACATAAAAATGTTGATAACTTTGGAACAACTCATCAGACAGCTAAGATTTGATGAGCAACTACTAGAAAGACCGTTTCTGCTCTAGTGGGAGGTGAAATTTTCATGTTCTAAAGCTTCCCTGCAAAGTTATGGCACAATGCAGAAAACACGTTTTCTGCCTGAGATAAGGTCGATTCCGGAACGCCAAACATAAAAATGTTGATAACTCAGGAAAAACTCTACAGACAGCTTAGATTTGATGTGCAACTACTAGATATACCCTTTCTGCTGAAGTGGGAGGTGAAAATTTCATGTTCTGAAGCTTCCCTCGAAAGTTATGGCACAATGCGTAAAACGCGTTTTCAGTCTCAGAAAAGGTCGATTCCGGAACGCCAAACATAAAAATGTTGATAACTTGGGAAAAACACTTCAGACAGCTTAGATTTGATGTGCAACTACTAGAAAGACCCTTTCTGCTATAGTGGGATATGAAAATTTCATGTTCTGAAGCTTCCCTGCAAAGCTATGGCAGAATGCGTAAATCGTGTTTTCAGCCTGAGATAAGGTCGATTCCGGAACACCAAACATAAAAATATTGATAACTTTGGAAAAACACTTCAGACAGCTTAGATTTGATGTGCAACTACGAGAAAGACCCTTTCTGCTATAGTGGGAGCTGAAAATTTCATGTTCTGAAGCTTCCCTGCAAAGTTATGGCACAATGCATAAAACGCGTTTTCAGCCTGAGATAAGGTCGATTCAGGAACGCCAAACATAAAAGTGTTGATAACTTTGGAAAAACACTTCAGACAGCTTAGATTTGATGTGCAACTACTAGAAAGACCCTTTCTGCTATAGTGGGAGTAGAAAATTTCATGTTCTGAAGCTTTCCTGCAAAGATATGGCACAATGTGGAAAACGCGTTTTCAGCCTGAGATAAGGTTGATTCCGGAACGCAAAACATAAGAATGTTGATAACTTTGGAAAAACACTTCAGACAGCTTAGATTTGATGTGCAACTACTAGAAAGACCCTTTCTGCTATAGTGGGATGTTAAAATTTCATGTTCTGAAGTCTCCCTGCAAAGTTATTGCACAATGCGTAAAACGCGTTTTCAGCCTGAGATAAGGTCGATTCCGGAACGCCAAACATAAAAATGTTGATAACTTTGGAAAAACACTTCAGACTGCTTAGATTTTATGTGCAACTACTAGAAAGACCCTTTCTGCTATAGTGGGAGGTGAAAATTTCATGTTCTGAAGCTTTTTGCAAAGTTATGGCACAATGCATAAAACGCGTTTTCAGCCTGAGATAAGGTGGGTTCCGGAACGCCAAACATAAAAATGTTGATAACTTTGGAAAAACACTTCAGACAGATTAGATTTGATGTGCAACTACTAGAAAGACCCTTTCTGCTATATTGGGAGGTGAAAATTTCATGTTCTGAAGCTTCCCTGCAAAGATGTGGGACAATGCAGAAAATGATTTTACATCCAGTGATAAGGTCGATTCCGGAACGCCAAACATAAAAATGTTGATAACTTTCGAAAAAAACTTTAGACAGCTTAGATTTGTTGTGCAACTACTAGAAATACCCTTTCTGCTCTAGTGGGAGGTGAAAATTTCGTGTTCTGAAGCTTCCCTGCAAAGTTATGGCACAATGCAGAAAACGCGTTTTCAGTCGGAGATAAGGTTGATTCCGGAACGCCAAAGATAAAAATGTTGATAACTCAGGAAAAACTCTACAGACAGCTTAGATTTGATGTGCAACTACTAGAAATACCCTTTCTGCTCTAGTGGGAGGTGAAATTTTCATGTTCTAAAGCTTCCCTGCAAAGTTATGGCACAATGCAGAAAACACGTTTTCTGCCTGAGATAAGGTCGATTCCGGAACGCCAAACATAAAAATGTTGATAACTCAGGAAAAACTCTACAGACAGCTTAGATTTGATGTGCAACTACTAGATATACCCTTTCTGCTGAAGTGGGAGGTGAAAATTTCATGTTCTGAAGCTTCCCTCGAAAGTTATGGCACAATGCGTAAAACGCGTTTTCAGTCTCAGAAAAGGTCGATTCCGGAACGCCAAACATAAAAATGTTGATAACTTGGGAAAAACACTTCAGACAGCTTAGATTTGATGTGCAACTACTAGAAAGACCCTTTCTGCTATAGTGGGATATGAAAATTTCATGTTCTGAAGCTTCCCTGCAAAGCTATGGCAGAATGCGTAAATCGTGTTTTCAGCCTGAGATAAGGTCGATTCCGGAACGCCAAACATAAAAATGTTGATAACTTTGGAAAAACACTTCAGACAGCTTAGATTTGATGTGCAACTACTAGAAAGACCCTTTCTGCTACAGTGGGAGGTGAAAATTTCATGTTCTGAAGCTTCCCTGCAAAGTTATGCCACAATGCAAGAAACGCGTTTTCAGCCTGAGATAAGGTCGATTCCGGAACACCAAACATAAAAATATTGATAACTTTGGAAAAACACTTCAGACAGCTTAGATTTGATGTGCAACTACGAGAAAGACCCTTTCTGCTATAGTGGGAGCTGAAAATTTCATGTTCTGAAGCTTCCCTGCAAAGTTATGGCACAATGCATAAAACGCGTTTTCAGCCTGAGATAAGGTCGATTCAGGAACGCCAAACATAAAAGTGTTGATAACTTTGGAAAAACACTTCAGACAGCTTAGATTTGATGTGCAACTACTAGAAAGACCCTTTCTGCTATAGTGGGAGTAGAAAATTTCATGTTCTGAAGCTTTCCTGCAAAGATATGGCACAATGTGGAAAACGCGTTTTCAGCCTGAGATAAGGTTGATTCCGGAACGCAAAACATAAGAATGTTGATAACTTTGGAAAAACACTTCAGACAGCTTAGATTTGATGTGCAACTACTAGAAAGACCCTTTCTGCTATAGTGGGATGTTAAAATTTCATGTTCTGAAGTCTCCCTGCAAAGTTATTGCACAATGCGTAAAACGCGTTTTCAGCCTGAGATAAGGTCGATTCCGGAACGCCAAACATAAAAATGTTGATAACTTTGGAAAAACACTTCAGACTGCTTAGATTTTATGTGCAACTACTAGAAAGACCCTTTCTGCTATAGTGGGAGGTGAAAATTTCATGTTCTGAAGCTTTTTGCAAAGTTATGGCACAATGCATAAAACGCGTTTTCAGCCTGAGATAAGGTGGGTTCCGGAACGCCAAACATAAAAATGTTGATAACTTTCGAAAAACACTTCAGAGAGCTTAGATTTGAAGTGCAACTACTAGAAAGACCCTTTCTGCTGTAGTGGGATGTGAAAATCTCATGTTCCGAAGCTTCCCTGCAAAGTTATGGCAAAATTCCGAAAACGCGTTTTCAGCCTGAGATAAGGTCGATTCCGGAACGCCAAACATAAAAATGTTGATAACTTTGGAAAAACACCAGACAGCTTAGATTTGATGTGCAACTACTAGAAAGACCCTTTCTGCCATTGTGGGAGGTGAAAATTTCATGTTCTGAAGCTTCCCTGCAAAGGTATGGCACAATGCAGAAAACGCGTTTTCAGCCTGAGATAAGGTGGGTTCCCGAACGCCAAACATAAAAATGTTGAAAACTTTGGAAAAACACTTCAGACAGCTTAGATTTCACGTGAAACTACTAGAAAGACCCTTTCTGCCATTGTGGGAGGTGAAAAATTGATGTTCTGAAGCTTCCCTGCAAAGTTACGGCACAATGCAGAAAACACATTTTCAGACTGAGATAAGGTGGGTTCCCGAACGCCAAACATAAAAATGTTGATAACTTTGGAAAAACATTTCAGACAGCTTAGATTTGATCTGCAACTGCTAGAAAGACCCTTTCTGCTACAGTGGGAGGTGAAAATTTCATGTTCTGAAGCTTCCCTGGAAAGTTATGCCACAATGCAAGAAACGCGTTTTCAGCCTGAGATAAGGTCGATTCCGGAACGCCAAACATAAAAATGTTGATAACTTTGGAAAAACACTTCAGACTGCTTAGATTTTATGTGCAACTACTAGAAAGACCCTTTCTGCTATAGTGGGAGGTGAAAATTTCATGTTCTGAAGCTTTTTGCAAAGTTATGGCACAATGCATAAAACGCGTTTTCAGCCTGAGATAAGGTGGGTTCCGGAACGCCAAACATAAAAATGTTGATAACTTTCGAAAAACACTTCAGAGAGCTTAGATTTGAAGTGCAACTACTAGAAAGACCCTTTCTGCTATAGTGGGATGTGAAAATCTCATGTTCCGAAGCTTCCCTGCAAAGTTATGGCAAAATTCCGAAAACGCGTTTTCAGCCTGAGATAAGGTCGATTCCGGAACGCCAAACATAAAAATGTTGATAACTTTGGAAAAACACCAGACAGCTTAGATTTGATGTGCAACTACTAGAAAGACCCTTTCTGCCATTGTGGGAGGTGAAAATTTCATGTTCTGAAGCTTCCCTGCAAAGTTATGGCACAATGCAGAAAACGCGTTTTCAGCCTGAGATAAGGTGGGTTCCCGAACGCCAAACATAAAAATGTTGAAAACTTTGGAAAAACACTTCAGACAGCTTAGATTTCACGTGAAACTACTAGAAAGACCCTTTCTGCCATTGTGGGAGGTGAAAAATTGATGTTCTGAAGCTTCCCTGCAAAGTTACGGCACAATGCAGAAAACACATTTTCAGACTGAGATAAGGTGGGTTCCAGAACGCCAAACATAAAAATGTTGATAACTTTGGAAAAACATTTCAGACAGCTTAGATTTGATCTGCAACTGCTAGAAAGACCCTTTCTGCTACAGTGGGAGGTGAAAATTTCATGTTCTGAAGCTTCCCTGGAAAGTTATGCCACAATGCAAGAAACGCGTTTTCAGCCTGAGATAAGGTCGATTCCGGAACGCCAAACATAAGAATGTTGATAACTTTGGAAAAACACTTCAGACAGCTTAGATTTGATGTGCAACTACTAGAAAGACCCTTTCTGCTATAGTGGGATGTTAAAATTTCATGTTCTGAAGTCTCCCTGCAAAGTAATGGCACTATCCAGAAAACGCGTTTTTAGCCTGAGATAAGGTGAGTTCCAGAACGCCAAACATAAAAATGTTGATAACTTTGGAAAAACAATTTCGACAGCTTAGATTTCATGTGCAATTACTAGAAAGACCCTTTCTGCTATAGTGGGAAGTGAAAATTTCATGTTCTGAAGCTTCGCTGCAAAGTTATGGCACAATGCCTAAAACTCGTTTTCAGCCTGAGATAAGGTCGATTCCGGAACGCCAAACATAAAAATGTTGATAACTTTCGAAAAACACATCAAACAGCTTAGATTTGATGTGCAACTACTAGAAAGACCCTTTCTGCTATAGTGGGAGGTGAAAATTTCATATTCTGCAGCTTTCCTGCAAAGTGATGACACCATGCAGAAAACGCGTTTTCAGCCTGAGGTAAGGTTGATTCCGGAACGCCACACATAAGAATGTTGATAACTTTGGAAAAACACTTCAGACAGCTTAGATTTGATGTGCAAGTACGAGAAAGACCCTTTCTGCTACAGTGGAAGGTGAAAATTTCATGTTCTGAAGCTTCCCTGCAAAGTTATTGCACAATGCGTAAAACGCGTTTTCAGCCTGAGATAAGGTCGATTCCGGAACGCCAAACATAAAAATGTTGATAACTTTGGAAAAACACTTCAGACAGATTAGATTTGATGTGCAACTACTAGAAAGACCCTTTCTGCTATATTGGGAGGTAAAAATTTCATGTTCTGAAGCTTCCCTGCAAAGTTGTGGGACAATGCATAAAATGATTTTACATCCACTGATAAGGTCGATTCCGGAACGCCAAACATAAAAATATTGATAACTTTCGAAAAACACTTCAGACAGCTTAGATTTGATGTGCAACTACTAGAAATACCCTTTCTGCTCTAGTGGGACGTGAAAATTTCATGTTCTAAAGCTTCCCTGCAAAGTTATTGGACAATGCGTAAAACGCGTTTTCAGCCTGAGATAAGGTCCATTCCGGAACGCCAAACATAAAAATGTTGATAACTTTGGAAAAACACTTCAGACAGATTAGATTTGATGTGCAACTACTAGAAAGACCCTTTCTGCTATATTGG
Source organism: Synchiropus splendidus (assembly GCF_027744825.2). NCBI lineage: Eukaryota > Metazoa > Chordata > Actinopteri > Syngnathiformes > Callionymidae > Synchiropus > Synchiropus splendidus. The sequence continues at coordinate 15,875,441 of NC_071348.1, forward strand.
GAGGTGAAAATTTCATGTTCTGAAGCTTCCCTGCAAAGATGTGGGACAATGCAGAAAATGATTTTACATCCAGTGATAAGGTCGATTCCGGAACGCCAAACAAAAAAATGTTGATAACTTTCGAAAAACACTTTAGACAGCTTAGATTTGTTGTGCAACTACTAGAAATACCCTTTCTGCTCTAGTGGGAGGTGAAAATTTCGTGTTTTGAAGCTTCCCTGCAAAGTCATGGCACAATGCAGAAAACGCGTTTTCAGTTGGAGATAAGGTCGATTCCGGAACGCCAAAGATAAAAATGTTGATAACTCAGGAAAAACTCTACAGACAGCTTAGATTTGATGTGCAACTACTAGAAATACCCTTTCTGCTGAAGTGGGAGGTGAAAATTTCATGTTCTAAAGCTTCCCTGCAAAGTTATGGCACAATGCAGAAAACGCGTTTTAAGCGTGAGATAAGGTGAGTTCCGGAACGCCAAACATAAAAATGTTGATAACTTTGGAACAACTCATCAGACAGCTAAGATTTGATGTGCAACTACTAGAAAGACCCTTTCTGCTCTAGTGGGAGGTGAAATTTTCATGTTCTAAAGCTTCCCTGCAAAGTTATGGCACAATGCAGAAAACACGTTTTCTGCCTGAGATAAGGTCGATTCCGGAACGCCAAACATAAAAATGTTGATAACTCAGGAAAAACTCTACAGACAGCTTAGATTTGATGTGCAACTACTAGAAAGACCCTTTCTGCTATAGTGGGATATGAAAATTTCATGTTCTGAAGCTTCCCTGCAAAGCTATGGCAGAATGCGTAAATCGTGTTTTCAGCCTGAGATAAGGTCGATTCCGGAACGCCAAACATAAAAAGTTGATAACTTTGGAAAAACACTTCAGACAGCTTAGATTTGATGTGCAACTACTAGAAAGACCCTTTCTGCTATAGTGGGAGGTGAAAATTTCATGTTCTGAAGTTTCCCTGCAAAGTTATGGCACCATGCAGAAAATGCATTTTCAATAAGGTGCGATCCGGAACGCCAAACATAAAAATATTCATAACTTTCGAAAAGCACTTCAGACAGCTTAGATTTTGTTGTGCAACTACTAGAAAGACCCTTTCTGCTATAGTGGGAGGTGAAAATTTCATATTCTGCAGCTTTCCTGCAAAGTGATGACACCATGCAGAAAACGCGTTTTCAGCCTGAGGTAAGGTTGATTCCGGAACGCCACACATAAGAATGTTGATAACTTTGGAAAAACACTTCAGACAGCTTAGATTTGATGTGCAAGTACGAGAAAGACCCTTTCTGCTACAGTGGAAGGTGAAAATTTCATGTTCTGAAGCTTCTCTGCAAAGTTATTGCACAATGCGTAAAACGCGTTTTCAGCCTGAGATAAGGTCGATTCCGGAACGCCAAACATAAAAATGTTGATAACTTTGGAAAAACACTTCAGACAGATTAGATTTGATGTGCAACTACTAGAAATACCCTTTCTGCTCTAGTGGGACGTGAAAATTTCATGTTCTGAAGCTTCCCTGCAAAGATGTGGGACAATGCAGAAAATGATTTTACATCCAGTGATAAGGTCGATTCCGGAACGCCAAAGATAAAAATGTTGATAACTCAGGAAAAACTCTACAGACAGCTTAGATTTGATGTGCAACTACTAGAAATACCCTTTCTGCTGAAGTGGGAGGTGAAAATTTCATGTTCTAAAGCTTCCCTGCAAAGTTATGGCACAATGCAGAAAACGCGTTTTAAGCGTGAGATAAGGTGAGTTCCGGAACGCCAAACATAAAAATGTTGATAACTCAGGAAAAACTCTACAGACAGCTTAGATTTGATGTGCAACTACTAGAAAGACCCTTTCTGCTATAGTGGGATATGAAAATTTCATGTTCTGAAGCTTCCCTGCAAAGCTATGGCAGAATGCGTAAATCGTGTTTTCAGCCTGAGATAAGGTCGATTCCGGAACGCCAAACATAAAAATGTTGATAACTTTGGAAAAACACTTCAGACAGCTTAGATTTGATGTGCAACTACTAGAAAGACCCTTTCTGCTACAGTGGGAGGTGAAAATTTCATGTTCTGATGCTTCCCTGCAAAGTTATGCCACAATGCAAGAAACGCGTTTTCAGCCTGAGATAAGGTCGATTCCGGAACGCCAAACATAAAAATATTGATAACTTTGGAAAAACACTTCAGACAGCTTAGATTTGATGTGCAACCACTAGAAAGACCCTTTCTGCTATAGTGGGAGTAGAAAATTTCGTGTTCTGAAGCTTTCCTGCAAAGTTATGGCACAATGTGGAAAACGCGTTTTCAGCCTGAGATAAGGTTGATTCCGGAACGCCAAACATAAGAATGTTGATAACTTTGGAAAAACACTTCAGACAGCTTAGATTTGATGTGCAACTACTAGAAAGACCCTTTCTGCTATAGTGGGATGTTAAAATTTCATGTTCTGAAGTCTCCCTGCAAAGTTATGGCACTATCCAGAAAACGCGTTTTTAGCCTGAGATAAGGTGGGTTCCAGAACGCCAAACATAAAAATATTGATAACTTTGGAAAAACACTTCAGACAGCTTAGATTTGATGTGCAAGTACGAGAAAGACTCTTTCTGCTACAGTGGGAGGTGAAAATTTCATGTTCTGAAGCTTCCCTGCAAAGTTATGGCACAATGCAGAAAACGCGATTTCAGCCTGAGATAAGGTCGATTCCGGAACGCCAAACGTAAAAATGTTGATAACTTTGGAAAAATACTTCAGACAGCTTAGATTTGATGTGCAACTACGAGAAAGACCCTTTCTGCTACAGTGGGAGGTGAAAATTTCATGTTCTGAAGCTTTCCTGCAAAGTTATGGCACAATGCGTGAAACGCGTTTTCAGCCTGAGATGAGGTTGATTTCAGAACGCCAAACATAAAAATGTTGATAACTCAGGAAAAACTCTACAGACAGCTTAGATTTGATGTGCAACTACTAGAAAGACCCATTCTGCTATAGTGGGAGGTTAAAATTTCTTGTTCTGAAGCTTACCTGCAAAGTTATGGCACAATGCGTAAAACGCGTTTTCAGCCTGAGATGAGGTTGATTTCAGAACGCCAAACATAAAAATGTTGATAACTTTGGAAAAACACTTCAGACAGCTTAGATTTGATGTGAGACTACTAAAAAGACCCTTTCTGCTATAGTGGGATATGAAAATTTCATGTTCTGAAGTTTCCCTGCAAAGTTATGGCAGAATCCGTAAATCGTGTTTTCAGCCTGAGATAAGGTCGATTCCGGAACGCCAAACATAAAAGTGTTGATAACTTTGGAAAAACACTTCAGACAGCATAGATTTGATGTGCAACTACTAGACAGACCCTTTCTGCTATAGTGGGAGGTGAAAATTTCATGTTCTGAAGCTTCCCTGCAAAGTTATGGCACAATGCAGAAAACGCGTTTTCGGCCTGAGATAAGGTCGATTCAGGAACACCAAACATAAAAATGTTGAAAACTTTCGAAAAAAACTTCAGACAGCTTAGATTTGATGTGCAACTGCGACAAAGACACTTTCTGCTGTAGTGGGAGGTGAAAATATCATGTTCTGAAGCTTCCCTGCAAAGTTATGGCACAATGGGTAAAACGCGTTTTCAGCCTGAGATGAGGTTGATTTCAGAATGCCAAACATAAAAATGTTGATAACTCAGGAAAAAATCTACAGACAGCTTAGATTTGATGTGCAACTACTAGAAAGACCCTTTCTGCTATAGTGGGAGGTGAAAATGTCATGTTCTGAAGCTTCCCTGCAAAGTTATGGCAAAATATGTAAAGCGCGTTTTCAGGCTGAGATAAGGTCGATTCCGAATCGCCAAACATAAAAATGTTGATAACTTTGGAAAAACACTTTCGACAGCTTAGATTTGATGTGCAACTACTAGAAAGACGCATTCTGCTATAGTGGGAGGTTAAAATTTCATGTTCTGAAGCTTCCCTGCAAAGTTATGGCACAATGCGTAAATCGTGTTTTCAGCCTGAGATAAGGTCGATTCCGGAACGGCAAACATAAAAGTGTTGATAACTTTGGAAAAACACTTCAGACAGCTTCGATTTGATGTGCACCTACAAGAAAGACCCTTTCTGCTATAGTGGGAGGTGAAATTTTCATGTTCTGAAGCTTCCCTGCAAAGTTATGGCACAATGCAGAAAACTCGTGTTCAGCCTCACATAAGGTCAATTCCGGAACGCCAAACATAAAAATGTTAATAACTTCGGAAAAACACTTCAGACAGCTTAGATTTGATGTGCAAGTACAAGAAAGACCCTTTCTGGTATAGTGGGAGGTGAAAATTTCATGTTCTGGAGCTTACCTGCAAAGTTTTGGCACAATGCAGAAAACGCGTTTTCATCGTCAGATAAGGTCGATTCCGAAAAGCCAAACATCAAAATGTTGATAACTTTGGAAAAACACTTCAGACAGCTTAGATTTGATGTGCAACTACTCGAAAGACCCTTTCTGCTATCGTGGGAGGAGAAAATTTCATGTTCTGAAGCTTCCCTGTTAAGTTATGGCACAATGCAGAAAACGCGTTTTCAGCCTCACATAAGGTCGATTCCGGAACGCCAAACATAAAAATGTTGATAACTTTGGAAAAACACTTCAAACAGCTTAGATTTGATGTGCAACTACTCGAAAGACCCTTTCTGCTATAGTGGGATGTGGAAATTTCATGTTCTGAAGCTTGCCTACAAAGTTATGGCACAATGCAGAAAACATGTTTTCAGCCTGAGATATGGTTGATTCCGGAACGCCAAACATAAGAATGTTGATAACTTTGGAAAAACACTTCAGACAGCTTAGATTTGATGTGCAACTACTTGAAATACCCTTTCTGCTATAGTGGGAGGAGAAAATTTCATGTTCTGAAGTCTCCCTGCAAAGTTATGGCACTATCCAGAAAACGCGTTTTCAGCCTGAGATGAGCTTGATTTCAGAACGCCAAACATAAAAATGTTGAGAACTTTGGAAAAACACTTCAGACAGCTTAGATTTGATGTGCAACTACTAGAAAGACCCTTTCTGCTATAGTGGGATATGAAAATTTCATGTTCTGAAGCTTCCCTGCAAAGTTTTGGCAGAATGCGTAAATCGTGTTTTCAGCCTGAGATAAGGTCGATTCCGGAACGCCAAACATAAAAGTGTTGATAACTTTGGAAAAACACTTCAGACAGCTTCGATTTGATGTGCAACTACTCGAAAGACCCTTTCTGCAATAGAGGGAGGTGAAAATTTCATGTTCTGAAGCTTCCCTGCAAAGTTATGGCACAATGCGTAAAACGCGTTTTCAGCCTGAGATGAGGTTGATTTCAGAACCCCAAACATAAAAATGTTGATAACTCAGGAAAAACTCTACAGACAGCTTAGATTTGATGTGCAACTACTAGAAAGACCCTTTCTGCTATAGTGGGAGGTGAAAATTTCATGTTCTGAAGCTTCCCTGCAAAGTCATGGCACAATTCAGAAAACGCGTTTTCAGCCTGAGATAAGGTCGATTCCGGAACGCCAAACATAAAAATTTTGATAACTTTGGAAAAACATTTAAGGCAGCTCAGATTTTATGTCCTACTACTAGAAAGAACCTCTCTACTATAGTGGGAGGCGAATATTTCATGTTCTGAAGCGTCCCTGCAAAGTTATGGCAGAATGCGTAAATCGTGTTTTCAGCCTGAGATAAGGTCGATTCCGGAACGCCAAACATAAAAGTGTTGATAACTTAGGAAAAACACTTCAAACAGCTTTGATTTGATGTGCACCTACTAGAAAGACCCTTTCTGCTATAGTGGGAGGTGAAATTTTCATGTTCTAAAGCTTCCCTGCAAAGTAATGGCACAATGCAGAAAACGCGTTTTCGGCCTGAGATAAGGTCGATTCAGGAACACCAAACATAAAAATGTTGAAAACTTTCGAAAAACACTTCAGACAGCTTAGATTTGATGTGCAACTACGAGAAGGACCCTTTCTGCTATAGTGGGAGTTGAAAATATCATGTTCTGAAGCTTCCCTGCAAAGTTATGGCACAATGCGTAAAACGCGTTATCAGCCTGAGATGAGGTTGATTTCAGAACCCCAAACATAAAAATGTTGATAACTTTGGAAAAACTCTACAGACAGCTTAGATTTGATGTGCAACTACTAGAAAGACCCTTTCTGCTATAGTGGGAGTTGAAAATTTCATGTTATGAAGCTTCACTACAAAGTTATGCCACAATGCAGGAAACGCGTTTTCAGCCTAAGATAAGGTCGATTCCGGAACGCCAAACATAAAAATATTGATAACTTTGGAAAAACACTTCAGACAGTTTAGATTTGATGTGCAACTACTAGAAAGACCCTTTCTGCTATAGTGGGAGGAGAAAATTTCATGTTCTGAAGTCTCCCTGCAAAGTTATGGCACTATCCAGAAAACGCGTTTTCAGCCTGAGATAAGGTGGGTTCCAGAACGCCAAACATAAAAATGTTGATAACTTTGGAAAAAACTTCAGACAGCTTAGATTTGATGTGCAACTACTAGAAAGGCCCTTTCTGCTATAGTGGGAGGTGAAAATTTCATGTTCTGAAGCTTCCCTGCAAAGTTATGGCAAAATATGTAAAGCGCGTTTTCAGGCTGAGATAAGGTCGATTCCGAAACGCCAAACATAAGAATGTTGATAACTTTGGAAAAACACTTCAGACAGCTTAGATTTGATGTGCAACTACTAGAAATACCCTTTCTGCTGAAGTGGGAGGTGAAAATTTCATGTTCTGAAGCTTCCCTGCAAAGTTATGGCACAATGCAAGAAACGCGTTTTCAGCCGGAGATAAGGTCGATTCAGGAACGCCAAACATAAAAGTGTTCATAACTTTGGAAAAACACTTCAGACAGCTTAGATTTGATATGCAACTACGAGAAAGACCCTTTCTGCTATAGTGGGAGGTGAAAATTTCATGTTCTGGAGCTTACCTACAAAGTTTTGGCACAATGCAGAAAACGCGTTTTCAGCCTGAGATAAGGTGGGTTCCAGAACGCCAAACATAAAAATGTTGATAACTTTGGAAAAACACTTCAGACAGCTTAGATTTGATGTGCAACTACTAGAAAGACCCTTTCTGCTACAGTGGGATATGAAAATTTCATGTTCTGAAGCTTTCCTGCAAAGTTATGGCACAATGCGTAAAACGCGTATTCAGCCTGAGATAAGGTTGATTCCGGAACACCAAACATAAGAATGTTGATAACTTTGGAAAAACACTTCAGACAGCTTAGATTTGATGTGCAACTACTAGAAATACCCTTTCTGCTGAAGTGGGAGGTGAAAATTTCATGTTCTGAAGCTTCCCTGCAAAGTTATGGCACAATGCAGAAAACCCGTTTTCAGCCTGAGATAAGCTGGGTTCCAGAACGCCAAACATAAAAATGTTGATAACTTTGGAAAAACACTTCAGACAGCTTAGATTTTATGTGCAACTACTAGAAACACCCTTTCTGCTATAGTGGGATGTTAAAATTTCATGTTCTGAAGTTTCCCTGCAAAGTTATGGCACAATGCAGAAAATGCGTTTTCAATAAGGTGCGATCCTTAACGCCAAACATAAAAATGTTGATAACTTTCGAAAAGCACTTCAGACAGCTTAGATTTGTTGTGCAACTACTAGAAAGACCCTTTCTGCTATAGTGGGAGGTGAAAATTTCATATTCTGCAGCTTTCCTGCAGAGTGATGACACCAAGCAGAAAACGCGTTTTCAGCCTGAGATAAGGTTGATTCCGGAACGCCAAACATAAGAATGTTGATAACTTTGGAAAAACACTTCAGACAGGTTAGATTTGATGTGCAACTACTAGAAGGACCCTTTCTGCAATAGTGGCAGGTTAAAATTTCATGTTCTGAAGCTTCCCTGCAAAGTTATGGCACAATGCAGAAAACGCGTTTTCGACCTGAGATAAGGTCGATTCAGGAACGCCAAAGATAAAAATGTTGATAACCTTGGAAAAACACTTCAGACAGCTTAGATTTGATGTGCAACTACGAGAAAGACCCTTTCTGCTATAGTGGGAGGTGAAAATATCATGTTCTGAGGCTTTCCTGCAAAGTTATGGCAAATTGCGTAAAACGCGTTTTCAGCCTGAGATAAGGTCGATTCCGGAACGCCAAACATAAAAATGTTGATAACTTTTGAAAAACACATCAGACAGCTTAGATTTGATGTGCAACTACTAGAAAGACCCTTTCTGCTATATTGGGAGGTCAAAATTTCATGTTCTGAAGCTTCCCTGCAAAGTTGTGGGACAATGCAGAAAACCATTTTTCATCCATTGATAAGGTCGATTCCGGAACGCCAAACAAAAAAATGTTGATAACTTTCGAAAAACACTTCAGACAGCTTAGATTTGATGCACAACTACTAGAAATACCCTTTCTGCTCTAGTGGGACGTGAAAATTTGATGTTCTAAAGCTTCCTTGCAAAGTTATGGCACAATGCAGAAAACGCGTTTTCAGCCTGAGAAAAGGTCGATTCCGGAACGCCAAACATAAGAATGTTGATAACTTTGGAAAAACACTTCAAACAGCTTAGATTTGATGTGCTACTACTAGAAAGACCCTTTCTGCTATAGTGGGAGGTGAAAATTTCATGTTCTGAAGCTTCCCTGCAAAGTCATGGCACAATTCAGAAAACGCGTTTTCAGCCTGAGATAAGGTCGATTCCGGAACGCCAAACATAAAAATATTGATAACTTTGGAAAAACATTTAAGGCAGCTTAGATTTTATGTCCTACTACTAGAAAGAACCTCTCTACTATAGTGGGAGGCGAATATTTCATGTTCTGAAGCGTCCCTGCAAAGTTATGGCAGAATGCGTAAATCGTGTTTTCAGCCTGAGATAAGGTCGATTCCGGAACGCCAAACATAAAAGTGTTGATAACTTAGGAAAAACACTTCAAACAGCTTTGATTTGATGTGCACCTACTAGAAAGACCCTTTCTGCTATAGTGGGAGGTGAAATTTTCATGTTCTAAAGCTTCCCTGCAAAGTAATGGCACAATGCAGAAAACGCGTTTTCGGCCTGAGATAAGGTCGATTCAGGAACACCAAACATAAAAATGTTGAAAACTTTCGAAAAACACTTCAGACAGCTTAGATTTGATGTGCAACTACTAGAAAGACCCTTTCTGCTATAGTGGGAGTTGAAAATTTCATGTTATGAAGCTTCACTACAAAGTTATGCCACAATGCAGGAAACGCGTTTTCAGCCTAAGATAAGGTCGATTCCGGAACGCCAAACATAAAAATATTGATAACTTTGGAAAAACACTTCAGACAGTTTAGATTTGATGTGCAACTACTAGAAAGACCCTTTCTGCTATAGTGGGAGGAGAAAATTTCATGTTCTGAAGTCTCCCTGCAAAGTTATGGCACTATCCAGAAAACGCGTTTTCAGCCTGAGATAAGGTGGGTTCCAGAACGCCAAACATAAAAATGTTGATAACTTTGGAAAAACACTTCAGACAGCTTAGATTTGATGTGCAACTACTAGAAAGGCCCTTTCTGCTATAGTGGGAGGTGAAAATTTCATGTTCTGAAGCTTCCCTGCAAAGTTATGGCAAAATATGTAAAGCGCGTTTTCAGGCTGAGATAAGGTCGATTCCGAAACGCCAAACATAAGAATGTTGATAACTTTGGAAAAACACTTCAGACAGCTTAGATTTGATGTGCAACTACTAGAAATACCCTTTCTGCTGAAGTGGGAGGTGAAAATTTCATGTTCTGAAGCTTCCCTGCAAAGTTATGGCACAATGCAAGAAACGCGTTTTCAGCCGGAGATAAGGTCGATTCAGGAACGCCAAACATAAAAGTGTTCATAACTTTGGAAAAACACTTCAGACAGCTTAGATTTGATATGCAACTACGAGAAAGACCCTTTCTGCTATAGTGGGAGGTGAAAATTTCATGTTCTGGAGCTTACCTACAAAGTTTTGGCACAATGCAGAAAACGCGTTTTCAGCCTGAGATAAGGTGGGTTCCAGAACGCCAAACATAAAAATGTTGATAACTTTGGAAAAACACTTCAGACAGCTTAGATTTGATGTGCAACTACTAGAAAGACCCTTTCTGCTACAGTGGGAGGTGAAAATTTCATGTTCTGAAGCTTTCCTGCAAAGTTATGGCACAATGCGTAAAACGCGTATTCAGCCTGAGATAAGGTTGATTCCGGAACACCAAACATAAGAATGTTGATAACTTTGGAAAAACACTTCAGACAGCTTAGATTTGATGTGCAACTACTAGAAATACCCTTTCTGCTGAAGTGGGAGGTGAAAATTTCATGTTCTGAAGCTTCCCTGCAAAGTTATGGCACAATGCAGAAAATGCGTTTTCAATAAGGTGCGATCCGGAACGCCAAACATAAAAATGTTGATAACTTTGGAAAAACACTTCAGACAGCTTAGATTTGTTGTGCAACTACTAGAAAGACCCTTTCTGCTATAGTGGGAGGTGAAAATTTCATATTCTGCAGCTTTCCTGCAGAGTGATGACACCAAGCAGAAAACGCGTTTTCAGCCTGAGATAAGGTTGATTCCGGAACGCCAAACATAAGAATGTTGATAACTTTGGAAAAACACTTCAGACAGGTTAGATTTGATGTGCAACTACTAGAAGGACCCTTTCTGCAATAGTGGCAGGTTAAAATTTCATGTTCTGAAGCTTCCCTCCAAAGTTATGGCACAATGCAGAAAACGCGTTTACAGCCTGAGAAAAGGTCGATTCCGGAACGCCAAACATAAAAATGTTGATAACTCAGGAAAAACTCTACAGACAGCTTAGATTTGATGTGCAACTACTAGAAATATCCTTTCTGCTATAGTGGGATGTTAAAATTTCATGTTCTGAAGTTTCCCTGCAAAGTTATGGCACAATGCAGAAAATGCGTTTTCAATAAGGTGCGATCCTTAACGCCAAACATAAAAATGTTGATAACTTTCGAAAAGCACTTCAGACAGCTTAGATTTGTTGTGCAACTACTAGAAAGACCCTTTCTGCTATAGTGGGAGGTGAAAATTTCATATTCTGCAGCTTTCCTGCAGAGTGATGACACCAAGCAGAAAACGCGTTTTCAGCCTGAGATAAGGTTGATTCCGGAACGCCAAACATAAGAATGTTGATAACTTTGGAAAAACACTTCAGACAGGTTAGATTTGATGTGCAACTACTAGAAGGACCCTTTCTGCAATAGTGGCAGGTTAAAATTTCATGTTCTGAAGCTTCCCTGCAAAGTTATGGCACAATGCAGAAAACGCGTTTTCGACCTGAGATAAGGTCGATTCAGGAACGCCAAAGATAAAAATGTTGATAACCTTGGAAAAACACTTCAGACAGCTTAGATTTGATGTGCAACTACGAGAAAGACCCTTTCTGCTATAGTGGGAGGTGAAAATATCATGTTCTGAGGCTTTCCTGCAACGTTATGGCAAATTGCGTAAAACGCGTTTTCAGCCTGAGATAAGGTCGATTCCGGAACGCCAAACATAAAAATGTTGATAACTTTTGAAAAACACATCAGACAGCTTAGATTTGATGTGCAACTACTAGAAAGACCCTTTCTGCTATATTGGGAGGTCAAAATTTCATGTTCTGAAGCTTCCCTGCAAAGTTGTGGGACAATGCAGAAAACCATTTTTCATCCATTGATAAGGTCGATTCCGGAACGCCAAACATAAAAATGTTGATAACTTTCGAAAAACACTTCAGACAGCTTAGATTTGATGCACAACTACTAGAAATACCCTTTCTGCTCTAGTGGGACGTGAAAATTTCATGTTCTAAAGCTTCCTTGCAAAGTTATGGCACAATGCAGAAAACGCGTTTTCAGCCTGAGAAAAGGTCGATTCCGGAACGCCAAACATAAGAATGTTGATAACTTTGGAAAAACACTTCAAACAGCTTAGATTTGATGTGCTACTACTAGAAAGACCCTTTCTGCTATAGTGGGAGGTGAAAATTTCATGTTCTGAAGCTTCCCTGCAAAGTTATGGCACAATGCAGAAAACGCGTTTTCAGCCTGAGATAACGTGGGTTCTACAACGCCAAACATAAAAATGTTGATAACTTTGGAAATACACTTCAGACAGCTTAGATTTGATGCGCAACTACTAGAAATACCCTTTCTGCTGAAGTGGGAGGTGAAAATTTCATGTTCTGAAGCTTCCCTGCAAAGTTATGGCACAATGCAGAAAACGCGTTTTCGGCCTGAGATAAGGTCGATTCTGGAACGCCAAAGATAAAAATGTTGATAACCTTGGAAAAACACTTCAGACAGCTTAGATTTGATGTGCAACTACGAGAATGACCCTTTCTGCTATAGTGGGAGGTGAAAATATCATGTTCTGAGGCTTTCCTGCAAAGTTATGGCAAATTGCGTAAAACGCGTTTTCAGCTTGAGATAAGCTTGATTCCGGAACGCCAAACATAAGAATGTTGATAACTTTGGAAAAACACTTCAGAAAACTTATATTTGATGTGCAACTACTAGAAATACCCTTTCTGATATGGTGGGAGGAGAAAATTTCATGTTCTGAAGTCTCCCTGCAAAGTTATGGCACAATGCAGAAAACGCGTTTTCAGCCTGAGATAAGGTGGGTTCCAGAACGCCAAACATAAAAATGTTGATAACTTTGGAAAAACACTTCAGACAGCTTAGATTTGATGTGCAACTACTAGAAAGACCCTTTCAGCTCTAGTGGGACGTGAAAATTTCATGTTCTAAAGCTTCCCTGCAAAGTTATGGCACAATGCAGAAAACGCGTTTTCAACCTGAGATAAGGTGGGTTCCACAACGCCAAACATGAAAATGTTGATAACTTTGGAAATACACTTCAGACAGCTTAGATTTGATGTACAACTACTAGAAATACCCTTTCTGCTCTAGTGGGACGTGAAAATTTCATGTTCTAAAGCTTCCTTGCAAAGTTATGGCACAATGCAGAAAACGCGTTTTCAGCCTGAGAAAAGGTCGATTCCGGAACGCCAAACATAAGAATGTTGATAACTTTGGAAAAACACTTCAAACAGCTTAGATTTGATGTGCTACTACTAGAAAGACCCTTTCTGCTATAGTGGGAGGTGAAAATTTCATGTTCTGAAGCTTCCCTGCAAAGTTATGGCACAATGCAGAAAACGCGTTTTCAGCCTGAGATAAGGTGGGTTCCACAACGCCAAACATAAAAATGTTGATAACTTTGGAAATACACTTCAGACAGCTTAGATTTGATGCGCAACTACTAGAAAGACCCTTTCTGCTGAATTGGGAGGTGAAAATTTCATGTTCTGAAGCTTCCCTGCAAAGTTATGGCACAATGCAGAAAACGCGTTTTAAGCGTGAGATAAGGTGAGTTCCGGAACGCCAAACATAAAAATGTTGATAACTCAGGAAAAACTCTACAGACAGCTTAGATTTGATGTGCAACTACTAGAAAGACCCTTTCTGCTATAGTGGGATATGAAAATTTCATGTTCTGAAGCTTCCCTGCAAAGCTATGGCAGAATGCGTAAATCGTGTTTTCAGCCTGAGATAAGGTCGATTCCGGAACGCCAAACATAAAAATGTTGATAACTTTGGAAAAACACTTCAGACAGCTTAGATTTGATGTGCAACTACTAGAAAGACCCTTTCTGCTACAGTGGGAGGTGAAAATTTCATGTTCTGAAGCTTCCCTGCAAAGTTATGCCACAATGCAAGAAACGCGTTTTCAGCCTGAGATAAGGTCGATTCCGGAACGCCAAACATAAAAATATTGATAACTTTGGAAAAACACTTCAGACAGCTTAGATTTGATGTGCAACCACTAGAAAGACCCTTTCTGCTATAGTGGGAGTAGAAAATTTCGTGTTCTGAAGCTTTCCTGCAAAGTTATGGCACAATGTGGAAAACGCGTTTTCAGCCTGAGATAAGGTTGATTCCGGAACGCCAAACATAAGAATGTTGATAACTTTGGAAAAACACTTCAGACAGCTTAGATTTGATGTGCAACTACTAGAAAGACCCTTTCTGCTATAGTGGGATGTTAAAATTTCATGTTCTGAAGTCTCCCTGCAAAGTTATGGCACTATCCAGAAAACGCGTTTTTAGCCTGAGATAAGGTGGGTTCCAGAACGCCAAACATAAAAATATTGATAACTTTGGAAAAACACTTCAGACAGCTTAGATTTGATGTGCAAGTACGAGAAAGACTCTTTCTGCTACAGTGGGAGGTGAAAATTTCATGTTCTGAAGCTTCCCTGCAAAGTTATGGCACAATGCAGAAAACGCGATTTCAGCCTGAGATAAGGTCGATTCCGGAACGCCAAACGTAAAAATGTTGATAACTTTGGAAAAATACTTCAGACAGCTTAGATTTGATGTGCAACTACGAGAAAGACCCTTTCTGCTACAGTGGGAGGTGAAAATTTCATGTTCTGAAGCTTTCCTGCAAAGTTATGGCACAATGCGTGAAACGCGTTTTCAGCCTGAGATGAGGTTGATTTCAGAACGCCAAACATAAAAATGTTGATAACTCAGGAAAAACTCTACAGACAGCTTAGATTTGATGTGCAACTACTAGAAAGACCCATTCTGCTATAGTGGGAGGTTAAAATTTCTTGTTCTGAAGCTTACCTGCAAAGTTATGGCACAATGCGTAAAACGCGTTTTCAGCCTGAGATGAGGTTGATTTCAGAACGCCAAACATAAAAATGTTGATAACTTTGGAAAAACACTTCAGACAGCTTAGATTTGATGTGAGACTACTAAAAAGACCCTTTCTGCTATAGTGGGATATGAAAATTTCATGTTCTGAAGTTTCCCTGCAAAGTTATGGCAGAATCCGTAAATCGTGTTTTCAGCCTGAGATAAGGTCGATTCCGGAACGCCAAACATAAAAGTGTTGATAACTTTGGAAAAACACTTCAGACAGCATAGATTTGATGTGCAACTACTAGACAGACCCTTTCTGCTATAGTGGGAGGTGAAAATTTCATGTTCTGAAGCTTCCCTGCAAAGTTATGGCACAATGCAGAAAACGCGTTTTCGGCCTGAGATAAGGTCGATTCAGGAACACCAAACATAAAAATGTTGAAAACTTTCGAAAAAAACTTCAGACAGCTTAGATTTGATGTGCAACTGCGACAAAGACACTTTCTGCTGTAGTGGGAGGTGAAAATATCATGTTCTGAAGCTTCCCTGCAAAGTTATGGCACAATGGGTAAAACGCGTTTTCAGCCTGAGATGAGGTTGATTTCAGAATGCCAAACATAAAAATGTTGATAACTCAGGAAAAAATCTACAGACAGCTTAGATTTGATGTGCAACTACTAGAAAGACCCTTTCTGCTATAGTGGGAGGTGAAAATGTCATGTTCTGAAGCTTCCCTGCAAAGTTATGGCAAAATATGTAAAGCGCGTTTTCAGGCTGAGATAAGGTCGATTCCGAATCGCCAAACATAAAAATGTTGATAACTTTGGAAAAACACTTTCGACAGCTTAGATTTGATGTGCAACTACTAGAAAGACGCATTCTGCTATAGTGGGAGGTTAAAATTTCATGTTCTGAAGCTTCCCTGCAAAGTTATGGCACAATGCGTAAAACGCGTTTTCAGCTTGAGATAAGCTTGATTCCGGAACGCCAAACATAAGAATGTTGATAACTTTGGAAAAACACTTCAGAAAACTTATATTTGATGTGCAACTACTAGAAATACCCTTTCTGATATGGTGGGAGGAGAAAATTTCATGTTCTGAAGTCTCCCTGCAAAGTTATGGCACAATGCAGAAAACGCGTTTTCAGCCTGAGATAAGGTGGGTTCCAGAACGCCAAACATAAAAATGTTGATAACTTTGGAAAAACACTTCAGACAGCTTAGATTTGATGTGCAACTACTAGAAAGACCCTTTCAGCTCTAGTGGGACGTGAAAATTTCATGTTCTAAAGCTTCCCTGCAAAGTTATGGCACAATGCAGAAAACGCGTTTTCAACCTGAGATAAGGTGGGTTCCACAACGCCAAACATGAAAATGTTGATAACTTTGGAAATACACTTCAGACAGCTTAGATTTGATGTACAACTACTAGAAATACCCTTTCTGCTCTAGTGGGACGTGAAAATTTCATGTTCTAAAGCTTCCTTGCAAAGTTATGGCACAATGCAGAAAACGCGTTTTCAGCCTGAGAAAAGGTCGATTCCGGAACGCCAAACATAAGAATGTTGATAACTTTGGAAAAACACTTCAAACAGCTTAGATTTGATGTGCTACTACTAGAAAGACCCTTTCTGCTATAGTGGGAGGTGAAAATTTCATGTTCTGAAGCTTCCCTGCAAAGTTATGGCACAATGCAGAAAACGCGTTTTCAGCCTGAGATAAGGTGGGTTCCACAACGCCAAACATAAAAATGTTGATAACTTTGGAAATACACTTCAGACAGCTTAGATTTGATGCGCAACTACTAGAAAGACCCTTTCTGCTGAATTGGGAGGTGAAAATTTCATGTTCTGAAGCTTCCCTGCAAAGTTATGGCACAATGCAGAAAACGCGTTTTAAGCGTGAGATAAGGTGAGTTCCGGAACGCCAAACATAAAAATGTTGATAACTCAGGAAAAACTCTACAGACAGCTTAGATTTGATGTGCAACTACTAGAAAGACCCTTTCTGCTATAGTGGGATATGAAAATTTCATGTTCTGAAGCTTCCCTGCAAAGCTATGGCAGAATGCGTAAATCGTGTTTTCAGCCTGAGATAAGGTCGATTCCGGAACGCCAAACATAAAAATGTTGATAACTTTGGAAAAACACTTCAGACAGCTTAGATTTGATGTGCAACTACTAGAAAGACCCTTTCTGCTACAGTGGGAGGTGAAAATTTCATGTTCTGAAGCTTCCCTGCAAAGTTATGCCACAATGCAAGAAACGCGTTTTCAGCCTGAGATAAGGTCGATTCCGGAACGCCAAACATAAAAATATTGATAACTTTGGAAAAACACTTCAGACAGCTTAGATTTGATGTGCAACCACTAGAAAGACCCTTTCTGCTATAGTGGGAGTAGAAAATTTCGTGTTCTGAAGCTTTCCTGCAAAGTTATGGCACAATGTGGAAAACGCGTTTTCAGCCTGAGATAAGGTTGATTCCGGAACGCCAAACATAAGAATGTTGATAACTTTGGAAAAACACTTCAGACAGCTTAGATTTGATGTGCAACTACTAGAAAGACCCTTTCTGCTATAGTGGGATGTTAAAATTTCATGTTCTGAAGTCTCCCTGCAAAGTTATGGCACTATCCAGAAAACGCGTTTTTAGCCTGAGATAAGGTGGGTTCCAGAACGCCAAACATAAAAATATTGATAACTTTGGAAAAACACTTCAGACAGCTTAGATTTGATGTGCAAGTACGAGAAAGACTCTTTCTGCTACAGTGGGAGGTGAAAATTTCATGTTCTGAAGCTTCCCTGCAAAGTTATGGCACAATGCAGAAAACGCGATTTCAGCCTGAGATAAGGTCGATTCCGGAACGCCAAACGTAAAAATGTTGATAACTTTGGAAAAATACTTCAGACAGCTTAGATTTGATGTGCAACTACGAGAAAGACCCTTTCTGCTACAGTGGGAGGTGAAAATTTCATGTTCTGAAGCTTTCCTGCAAAGTTATGGCACAATGCGTGAAACGCGTTTTCAGCCTGAGATGAGGTTGATTTCAGAACGCCAAACATAAAAATGTTGATAACTCAGGAAAAACTCTACAGACAGCTTAGATTTGATGTGCAACTACTAGAAAGACCCATTCTGCTATAGTGGGAGGTTAAAATTTCTTGTTCTGAAGCTTACCTGCAAAGTTATGGCACAATGCGTAAAACGCGTTTTCAGCCTGAGATGAGGTTGATTTCAGAACGCCAAACATAAAAATGTTGATAACTTTGGAAAAACACTTCAGACAGCTTAGATTTGATGTGAGACTACTAAAAAGACCCTTTCTGCTATAGTGGGATATGAAAATTTCATGTTCTGAAGTTTCCCTGCAAAGTTATGGCAGAATCCGTAAATCGTGTTTTCAGCCTGAGATAAGGTCGATTCCGGAACGCCAAACATAAAAGTGTTGATAACTTTGGAAAAACACTTCAGACAGCATAGATTTGATGTGCAACTACTAGACAGACCCTTTCTGCTATAGTGGGAGGTGAAAATTTCATGTTCTGAAGCTTCCCTGCAAAGTTATGGCACAATGCAGAAAACGCGTTTTCGGCCTGAGATAAGGTCGATTCAGGAACACCAAACATAAAAATGTTGAAAACTTTCGAAAAAAACTTCAGACAGCTTAGATTTGATGTGCAACTGCGACAAAGACACTTTCTGCTGTAGTGGGAGGTGAAAATATCATGTTCTGAAGCTTCCCTGCAAAGTTATGGCACAATGGGTAAAACGCGTTTTCAGCCTGAGATGAGGTTGATTTCAGAATGCCAAACATAAAAATGTTGATAACTCAGGAAAAAATCTACAGACAGCTTAGATTTGATGTGCAACTACTAGAAAGACCCTTTCTGCTATAGTGGGAGGTGAAAATGTCATGTTCTGAAGCTTCCCTGCAAAGTTATGGCAAAATATGTAAAGCGCGTTTTCAGGCTGAGATAAGGTCGATTCCGAATCGCCAAACATAAAAATGTTGATAACTTTGGAAAAACACTTTCGACAGCTTAGATTTGATGTGCAACTACTAGAAAGACGCATTCTGCTATAGTGGGAGGTTAAAATTTCATGTTCTGAAGCTTCCCTGCAAAGTTATGGCACAATGCGTAAATCGTGTTTTCAGCCTGAGATAAGGTCGATTCCGGAACGGCAAACATAAAAGTGTTGATAACTTTGGAAAAACACTTCAGACAGCTTCGATTTGATGTGCACCTACAAGAAAGACCCTTTCTGCTATAGTGGGAGGTGAAATTTTCATGTTCTGAAGCTTCCCTGCAAAGTTATGGCACAATGCAGAAAACTCGTGTTCAGCCTCACATAAGGTCAATTCCGGAACGCCAAACATAAAAATGTTAATAACTTCGGAAAAACACTTCAGACAGCTTAGATTTGATGTGCAAGTACAAGAAAGACCCTTTCTGGTATAGTGGGAGGTGAAAATTTCATGTTCTGGAGCTTACCTGCAAAGTTTTGGCACAATGCAGAAAACGCGTTTTCATCGTCAGATAAGGTCGATTCCGAAACGCCAAACATCAAAATGTTGATAACTTTGGAAAAACACTTCAGACAGCTTAGATTTGATGTGCAACTACTCGAAAGACCCTTTCTGCTATCGTGGGAGGAGAAAATTTCATGTTCTGAAGCTTCCCTGTTAAGTTATGGCACAATGCAGAAAACGCGTTTTCAGCCTCACATAAGGTCGATTCCGGAACGCCAAACATAAAAATGTTGATAACTTTGGAAAAACACTTCAAACAGCTTAGATTTGATGTGCAACTACTCGAAAGACCCTTTCTGCTGTCGTGGCAGGTGAAAATTTCATGTTCTGAAGCTTCCCTGCAAAGTTATGGCACAATGCAGAAAACGCGTTTTCAGCCTCACATAAGGTCGATTCCGGAACGCCAAACATAAAAATGTTGATAACTTTGGAAAAACACTTCAAACAGCTTAGATTTGATGTGCAACTACTAGAAAGACCCTTTCTGCTATAGTGGGATGTGGAAATTTCATGTTCTGAAGCTTGCCTACAAAGTTATGGCACAATGCAGAAAACATGTTTTCAGCCTGAGATATGGTTGATTCCGGAACGCCAAACATAAAAATGTTGATAACTTTGGAAAAACACTTCAGACAGCTTAGATTTGATGTGCAACTACTTGAAATACCCTTTCTGCTATAGTGGGAGGAGAAAATTTCATGTTCTGAAGTCTCCCTGCAAAGTTATGGCACTATCCAGAAAACGCGTTTTCAGCCTGAGATGAGCTTGATTTCAGAACGCCAAACATAAAAATGTTGAGAACTTTGGAAAAACACTTCAGACAGCTAAGATTTGATGTGCAACTACTAGAAAGACGCATTCTGCTATAGTGGGAGGTTAAAATTTCATGTTCTGAAGCTTCCCTGCAAAGTTATGGAACAATGCAGAAAACGCGTTTTCAGCCTGAGATAAGGTCGATTCCGGAACGCCAAACATAAAAATTTGATAACTTTGGAAAAACACTTCAGACAGCTTAGATTTGATGTGCAACTACTAGAAAGACCCTTTCTGCTATAGTGGGATATGAAAATTTCATGTTCTGAAGCTTCCCTGCAAAGTTTTGGCAGAATGCGTAAATCGTGTTTTCAGCCTGAGATAAGGTCGATTCCGGAACGCCAAACATAAAAGTGTTGATAACTTTGGAAAAACACTTCAGACAGCTTCGATTTGATGTGCAACTACTCGAAAGACCCTTTCTGCAATAGAGGGAGGTGAAAATTTCATGTTCTGAAGCTTCCCTGCAAAGTTATGGCACAATGCGTAAAACGCGTTTTCAGCCTGAGATGAGGTTGATTTCAGAACCCCAAACATAAAAATGTTGATAACTCAGGAAAAACTCTACAGACAGCTTAGATTTGATGTGCAACTACTAGAAAGACCCTTTCTGCTATAGTGGGAGTTGAAAATTTCATGTTCTGAAGCTTCACTACAAAGTTATGCCACAATGCAGGAAACGCGTTTTCAGCCTAAGATAAGGTCGATTCCGGAACGCCAAACATAAAAACATTGATAACTTTGGAAAAACACTTCAGACAGTTTAGATTTGATGTGCAACTACTAGAAAGACCCTTTCTGCTATAGTGGGAGGAGAAAATTTCATGTTCTGAAGTCTCCCTGCAAAGTTATGGCACTATCCAGAAAACGCGTTTTCAGCCTGAGATAAGGTGGGTTCCAGAACGCCAAACATAAAAATGTTGATAACTTTGGAAAAACACTTCAGACAGCTTAGATTTGATGTGCAACTACTAGAAAGGCCCTTTCTGCTATAGTGGGAGGTGAAAATTTCATGTTCTGAAGCTTCCCTGCAAAGTTATGGCAAAATATGTAAAGCGCGTTTTCAGGCTGAGATAAGGCCGATTCCGAAACGCCAAACATAAGAATGTTGATAACTTTGGAAAAACACTTCAGACAGCTTAGATTTGATGTGCAACTACTAGAAATACCCTTTCTGCTGAAGTGGGAGGTGAAAATTTCATGTTCTGAAGCTTCCCTGCAAAGTTATGGCACAATGCAAGAAACGCGTTTTCAGCCGGAGATAAGGTCGATTCAGGAACGCCAAACATAAAAGTGTTCATAACTTTGGAAAAACACTTCAGACAGCTTAGATTTGATATGCAACTACGAGAAAGACCCTTTCTGCTATAGTGGGAGGTGAAAATTTCATGTTCTGGAGCTTACCTACAAAGTTTTGGCACAATGCAGAAAACGCGTTTTCAGCCTGAGATAAGGTGGGTTCCAGAACGCCAAACATAAAAATGTTGATAACTTTGGAAAAACACTTCAGACAGCTTAGATTTGATGTGCAACTACTAGAAAGACCCTTTCTGCTACAGTGGGATATGAAAATTTCATGTTCTGAAGCTTCCCTGCAAAGTTAAGTCTCAATGCAGAAAACCTGTTTTCAGCCTGAGATAAGCTGGGTTCCAGAACGCCAAACATAAAAATGTTGATAACTTTGGAAAAACACTTCAGACAGCTTAGATTTGATGTGCAACTACGAGAAGGACCCTTTCTGCTATAGTGGGAGTTGAAAATATCATGTTCTGAAGCTTCCCTGCAAAGTTATGGCACAATGCGTAAAACGCGTTATCAGCCTGAGATGAGGTTGATTTCAGAACCCCAAACATAAAAATGTTGATAACTTTGGAAAAACTCTACAGACAGCTTAGATTTGATGTGCAACTACTAGAAAGACCCTTTCTGCTATAGTGGGAGTTGAAAATTTCATGTTATGAAGCTTCACTACAAAGTTATGCCACAATGCAGGAAACGCGTTTTCAGCCTAAGATAAGGTCGATTCCGGAACGCCAAACATAAAAATATTGATAACTTTGGAAAAACACTTCAGACAGTTTAGATTTGATGTGCAACTACTAGAAAGACCCTTTCTGCTATAGTGGGAGGAGAAAATTTCATGTTCTGAAGTCTCCCTGCAAAGTTATGGCACTATCCAGAAAACGCGTTTTCAGCCTGAGATAAGGTGGGTTCCAGAACGCCAAACATAAAAATGTTGATAACTTTGGAAAAACACTTCAGACAGCTTAGATTTGATGTGCAACTACTAGAAAGGCCCTTTCTGCTATAGTGGGAGGTGAAAATTTCATGTTCTGAAGCTTCCCTGCAAAGTTATGGCAAAATATGTAAAGCGCGTTTTCAGGCTGAGATAAGGTCGATTCCGAAACGCCAAACATAAGAATGTTGATAACTTTGGAAAAACACTTCAGACAGCTTAGATTTGATGTGCAACTACTAGAAATACCCTTTCTGCTGAAGTGGGAGGTGAAAATTTCATGTTCTGAAGCTTCCCTGCAAAGTTATGGCACAATGCAAGAAACGCGTTTTCAGCCGGAGATAAGGTCGATTCAGGAACGCCAAACATAAAAGTGTTCATAACTTTGGAAAAACACTTCAGACAGCTTAGATTTGATATGCAACTACGAGAAAGACCCTTTCTGCTATAGTGGGAGGTGAAAATTTCATGTTCTGGAGCTTACCTACAAAGTTTTGGCACAATGCAGAAAACGCGTTTTCAGCCTGAGATAAGGTGGGTTCCAGAACGCCAAACATAAAAATGTTGATAACTTTGGAAAAACACTTCAGACAGCTTAGATTTGATGTGCAACTACTAGAAAGACCCTTTCTGCTACAGTGGGAGGTGAAAATTTCATGTTCTGAAGCTTTCCTGCAAAGTTATGGCACAATGCGTAAAACGCGTATTCAGCCTGAGATAAGGTTGATTCCGGAACACCAAACATAAGAATGTTGATAACTTTGGAAAAACACTTCAGACAGCTTAGATTTGATGTGCAACTACTAGAAATACCCTTTCTGCTGAAGTGGGAGGTGAAAATTTCATGTTCTGAAGCTTCCCTGCAAAGTTATGGCACAATGCAGAAAATGCGTTTTCAATAAGGTGCGATCCGGAACGCCAAACATAAAAATGTTGATAACTTTGGAAAAACACTTCAGACAGCTTAGATTTGTTGTGCAACTACTAGAAAGACCCTTTCTGCTATAGTGGGAGGTGAAAATTTCATATTCTGCAGCTTTCCTGCAGAGTGATGACACCAAGCAGAAAACGCGTTTTCAGCCTGAGATAAGGTTGATTCCGGAACGCCAAACATAAGAATGTTGATAACTTTGGAAAAACACTTCAGACAGCTTAGATTTGATGTGCAACTACTAGAAGGACCCTTTCTGCAATAGTGGCAGGTTAAAATTTCATGTTCTGAAGCTTCCCTCCAAAGTTATGGCACAATGCAGAAAATGCGTTTTCAATAAGGTGCGATCCGGAACGCCAAACATAAAAATGTTGATAACTTTCGAAAAACACTTCAGACAGCTTAGATTTGATGTGCAACTACTAGAAAGACCCTTTCTGCTCTAGTGGGAGGTGAAAATTTCATATTCTGCAGCTTTCCTGCAGAGTGATGACACCAAGCAGAAAACGCGTTTTCAGCCTGAGATAAGGTTGATTCCGGAACGCCAAACATAAGAATGTTGATAACTTTGGAAAAACACTTCAAACAGCTTAGATTTGGTGTGCTACTACTAGAAAGACCCTTTCTGCTGAAGTGGGAGGTGAAAATTTCATGTTCTGAAGCTTCCCTGCAAAGTTATGGCACAATGCAGAAAACCCGTTTTCAGCCTGAGATAAGCTGGGTTCCAGAACGCCAAACATAAAAATGTTGATAACTTTGGAAAAACACTTCAGACAGCTTAGATTTTATGTGCAACTACTAGAAACACCCTTTCTGCTATAGTGGGATGTTAAAATTTCATGTTCTGAAGTTTCCCTGCAAAGTTATGGCACAATGCAGAAAATGCGTTTTCAATAAGGTGCGATCCTTAACGCCAAACATAAAAATGTTGATAACTTTCGAAAAGCACTTCAGACAGCTTAGATTTGTTGTGCAACTACTAGAAAGACCCTTTCTGCTATAGTGGGAGGTGAAAATTTCATATTCTGCAGCTTTCCTGCAGAGTGATGACACCAAGCAGAAAACGCGTTTTCAGCCTGAGATAAGGTTGATTCCGGAACGCCAAACATAAGAATGTTGATAACTTTGGAAAAACACTTCAGACAGCTTAGATTTGATGTGCAACTACTAGAAGGACCCTTTCTGCAATAGTGGCAGGTTAAAATTTCATGTTCTGAAGCTTCGCTCCAAAGTTATGGCACAATGCAGAAAATGCGTTTTCAATAAGGTGCGATCCGGAACGCCAAACATAAAAATGTTGATAACTTTCGAAAAACACTTCAGACAGCTTAGATTTGATGTGCAACTACTAGAAAGACCCTTTCTGCTCTAGTGGGAGGTGAAAATTTCATATTCTGCAGCTTTCCTGCAGAGTGATGACACCAAGCAGAAAACGCGTTTTCAGCCTGAGATAAGGTTGATTCCGGAACGCCAAACATAAGAATGTTGATAACTTTGGAAAAACACTTCAAACAGCTTAGATTTGGTGTGCTACTACTAGAAAGACCCTTTCTGCTGAAGTGGGAGGTGAAAATTTCATGTTCTGAAGCTTCCCTGCAAAGTTATGGCACAATGCAGAAAACCCGTTTTCAGCCTGAGATAAGCTGGGTTCCAGAACGCCAAACATAAAAATGTTGATAACTTTGGAAAAACACTTCAGACAGCTTAGATTTTATGTGCAACTACTAGAAACACCCTTTCTGCTATAGTGGGATGTTAAAATTTCATGTTCTGAAGTTTCCCTGCAAAGTTATGGCACAATGCAGAAAATGCGTTTTCAATAAGGTGCGATCCTTAACGCCAAACATAAAAATGTTGATAACTTTCGAAAAGCACTTCAGACAGCTTAGATTTGTTGTGCAACTACTAGAAAGACCCTTTCTGCTATAGTGGGAGGTGAAAATTTCATATTCTGCAGCTTTCCTGCAGAGTGATGACACCAAGCAGAAAACGCGTTTTCAGCCTGAGATAAGGTTGATTCCGGAACGCCAAACATAAGAATGTTGATAACTTTGGAAAAACACTTCAGACAGGTTAGATTTGATGTGCAACTACTAGAAGGACCCTTTCTGCAATAGTGGCAGGTTAAAATTTCATGTTCTGAAGCTTCCCTGCAAAGTTATGGCACAATGCAGAAAACGCGTTTTCGACCTGAGATAAGGTCGATTCAGGAACGCCAAAGATAAAAATGTTGATAACCTTGGAAAAACACTTCAGACAGCTTAGATTTGATGTGCAACTACGAGAAAGACCCTTTCTGCTATAGTGGGAGGTGAAAATATCATGTTCTGAGGCTTTCCTGCAAAGTTATGGCAAATTGCGTAAAACGCGTTTTCAGCCTGAGATAAGGTCGATTCCGGAACGCCAAACATAAAAATGTTGATAACTTTTGAAAAACACATCAGACAGCTTAGATTTGATGTGCAACTACTAGAAAGACCCTTTCTGCTATATTGGGAGGTCAAAATTTCATGTTCTGAAGCTTCCCTGCAAAGTTGTGGGACAATGCAGAAAACCATTTTTCATCCATTGATAAGGTCGATTCCGGAACGCCAAACATAAAAATGTTGATAACTTTCGAAAAACACTTCAGACAGCTTAGATTTGATGCACAACTACTAGAAATACCCTTTCTGCTCTAGTGGGACGTGAAAATTTCATGTTCTAAAGCTTCCTTGCAAAGTTATGGCACAATGCAGAAAACGCGTTTTCAGCCTGAGAAAAGGTCGATTCCGGAACGCCAAACATAACAATGTTGATAACTTTGGAAAAACACTTCAAACAGCTTAGATTTGATGTGCTACTACTAGAAAGACCCTTTCTGCTATAGTGGGAGGTGAAAATTTCATGTTCTGAAGCTTCCCTGCAAAGTTATGGCACAATGCAGAAAACGCGTTTTCAGCCTGAGATAACGTGGGTTCCACAACGCCAAACATAAAAATGTTGATAACTTTGGAAATACACTTCAGACAGCTTAGATTTGATGCGCAACTACTAGAAATACCCTTTCTGCTGAAGTGGGAGGTGAAAATTTCATGTTCTGAAGCTTCCCTGCAAAGTTATGGCACAATGCAGAAAACGCGTTTTCGACCTGAGATAAGGTCGATTCTGGAACGCCAAAGATAAAAATGTTGATAACCTTGGAAAAACACTTCAGACAGCTTAGATTTGATGTGCAACTACGAGAATGACCCTTTCTGCTATAGTGGGAGGTGAAAATATCATGTTCTGAGGCTTTCCTGCAAAGTTATGGCAAATTGCGTAAAACGCGTTTTCAGCTTGAGATAAGCTTGATTCCGGAACGCCAAACATAAGAATGTTGATAACTTTGGAAAAACACTTCAGAAAACTTATATTTGATGTGCAACTACTAGAAATACCCTTTCTGATATGGTGGGAGGAGAAAATTTCATGTTCTGAAGTCTCCCTGCAAAGTTATGGCACAATGCAGAAAACGCGTTTTCAGCCTGAGATAAGGTGGGTTCCAGAACGCCAAACATAAAAATGTTGATAACTTTGGAAAAACACTTCAGACAGCTTAGATTTGATGTGCAACTACTAGAAAGACCCTTTCAGCTCTAGTGGGACGTGAAAATTTCATGTTCTAAAGCTTCCCTGCAAAGTTATGGCACAATGCAGAAAACGCGTTTTCAACCTGAGATAAGGTGGGTTCCACAACGCCAAACATGAAAATGTTGATAACTTTGGAAATACACTTCAGACAGCTTAGATTTGATGTACAACTACTAGAAATACCCTTTCTGCTCTAGTGGGACGTGAAAATTTCATGTTCTAAAGCTTCCTTGCAAAGTCATGGCACAATGCAGAAAACGCGTTTTCAGCCTGAGAAAAGGTCGATTCCGGA
Source organism: Synchiropus splendidus (assembly GCF_027744825.2). NCBI lineage: Eukaryota > Metazoa > Chordata > Actinopteri > Syngnathiformes > Callionymidae > Synchiropus > Synchiropus splendidus. The sequence goes on from NC_071348.1 coordinate 15,902,540, forward strand.
ACGCCAAACATAAGAATGTTGATAACTTTGGAAAAACACTTCAAACAGCTTAGATTTGATGTGCTACTACTAGAAAGACCCTTTCTGCTATAGTGGGAGGTGAAAATTTCATGTTCTGAAGCTTCCCTGCAAAGTTATGGCACAATGCAGAAAACGCGTTTTCAGCCTGAGATAAGGTGGGTTCCACAACGCCAAACATAAAAATGTTGATAACTTTGGAAATACACTTCAGACAGCTTAGATTTGATGCGCAACTACTAGAAATACCCTTTCTGCTGAATTGGGAGGTGAAAATTTCATGTTCTGAAGCTTCCCTGCAAAGTTATGGCACAATGCAGAAAACGCGTTTTCGGCCTCAGATAAGGTCGATTCAGGAACGCCAAAGATAAAAATGTTGATAACCTTGGAAAAAAAGTTCAGACAGCTTAGATTTGATGTGCAACTACGAGAATGACCCTTTCTGCTATAGTGGGAGGAGAAAATTTCATGTTCTGAAGTCTCCCTGCAAAGTTATGGCACAATGCAGAAAACGCGTTTTCAGCCTGAGATAAGGTGGGTTCTAGAACGCCAAACATAAAAATGTTGATAACTTTGGAAAAACACTTCAGACAGCTTAGATTTGATGTGCAACTACTAGAAAGACCCTTTCAGCTCTAGTGGGACGTGAAAATTTCATGTTCTAAAGCTTCCCTGCAAAGTTATGGCTCAATGCAGAAAACGCGTTTTCAGCCTGAGAAAAGGTCGATTCCGGAACGCCAAACATAAGAATGTTGATAACTTTGGAAAAACACTTCAAACAGCTTAGATTTGATGTGCAACTACTAGAAAGACCCTTTTTGCTGTAGTGGGAGGTGAAAATTTCATGTTCTGAAGCTTCCCTGCAAAGTTATTGCACAATGCAGAAAACGCGTTTTCAACCTGAGATAAGGTGGGTTCCACAACGCCAAACATAAAAATGTTGATAACTTTCGAAAAACACTTCAGACAGCTTAGATTTGTTGTGCAACTACTAGAAATACCCTTTCTGCTCTAGTGGGAGGTGAAAATATCATGTTCTGAAGCTTCCCTGCAAAGTTATGGCACAATGCGTAAAACGCGTTTTCAGCCTGAGATGAGGTTGATTTCAGAACGCCAAACATAAAAATGTTGATAACTCAGGAAAAACTCTACAGACAGCTTAGATTTGATGTGCAACTACTAGAAATACCCTTTCTGCTATAGTGGGACGTGAAAATTTCATATTCTGAAGCTTCCCTGAAAAGTTTTGGCACAATGCAGAAAACGCATTTTCATCCTGAGATAAGGTCGATTCCGGAACGCCAAACATAAAAATGTTGATAACTTTCGAAAAACACTTCAGACAGCTTAGATTTGTTGTGCAACTACTAGAAATACCCTTTCTGCTCTAGTGGGACGTGAAAATTTCATGTTCTAAAGCTTCCCTGCAAAGTTATGGCACAATGCAGAAAACACGTTTTCTGCGTGAGATAAGGTCGAATCCGGAACGCCAAACATAAAAATGTTGATAACTCAGGAAAAACTCTACAGACAGCTTAGATTTGATGTGCAACTACTAGAAAGACCCTTTCTGCTATAGTGGGAGGAGAAAATTTCATGTTCTGAAGTCTCCCTGCAAAGTTATGGCACTATCCAGAAAACGCGTTTTTAGCCTGAGATAAGGTGGGTTCCAGAACGCCAAACATAAAAATGTTGATAACTTTGGAAAAACACTTCAGACAGCTTAGATTTGATGTGCAACTACTAGAAAGACCCTTTCTGCTATAGTGGGAGGTGAAAATGTCATGTTCTGAAGCTTCCCTGCAAAGTTATGGCAAAATATGTAAAGCGCGTTTTCAGGCTGAGATAAGGTCGATTCCGAAACGCCAAACATAAAAATGTTGATAACTTTGGAAAAACACTTTCGACAGCTTAGATTTGATGTGCAACTACGAGAAAGACCCTTTCTGCTATTGTAGGAATCTACACCTTTAATGTATCTTCCGCGTGTTCGTTTACTCGTGAGAATGACTAACGAAAACCCACAACTTAAAATCAAAAAGAATTTATTCCCTGACAGAGGAGTCTAATTACCCTAACAGAGCTCTGGGTCCACAACTACGCCTGACTTAGCCTTAGCACCAGTGGTGTAGAGTGACAAAGACTATCTCTGGCCCTGACCCTTTTATTACACATTTCAGTTCCTCTTGGGGTGTAGTCTCCACTGATTGGTCCTGGTCTCTTGGGGTCCCCGTTGCCATGGCGCCACATTCCTGATCTGGTTTCGACACCCCTTGGTTTGGAGCGACGTTGATGAATCCTCTTGTTGTTGTCCATTTCCTGGCCTTTTTTGGGTGGAAAGCTGTAAACAGATAATCCAGTCCCCTCCTCTGATTGGCTTGCTTCTGCTGGTGGACTGGCTGGTCCCATCTCTGCCTGGCTCTGCCTGGGTCCATAATTCATCCTCCTGACCCATCGCTGTGCCAGAGGTTCCTTATCTTCCACATTCCTTCACTTGGGGGAAGGTAGATGTTTGTCCCCACAAACATCAGACTCAGCTCAAGCTGTTTGGGCCGGTTCTGGGTTAGATGTCTCCTGGGTTCCTCAATGGTCCTGGTACCCGGTGGTTCCTGCCTTTCATGACTCACTCTTCCATCCACGCATCTCTCCCCACTATCCTTATCATACACACCTCTCATACTGGATCAAACTGAGGTTACCTTACCCATTATCACTGCGTCTGTTGGATTCAGTTTTTCATTAGACAAAGCATTTATTCAATAGCAGATACTTGATAAATATGATCATAAGTAAAATATCATGATTCCCACAATCCCCCTTTTGATCTCTCCTAAAAGAGATCAACAAAACATCCAAAGTATTATGCAATTTTCTCCCCAGAATCTAACAAAGTAAAAATAAAATAAATGCAGATATACATGTATATGTAAGCAAATCATAATCAGATATAAGAGTAAATGTTTCAAAACATTTCAGACCAAGGATACAGCTTGTCTTCCTCCAGATGTGTCTCATCGTCTCCTGGAACACATAGCATCACATAGACTCCTTTGCCATCGTCCTCCTTAAATGCCCTATTAATAAGTTTCAAAAACACAGCTTGCATACAAGGTACAATAGAACATCCACACGATCACAAAGTAAAGCAGTTCACGTCTATCATCGTTGTTATCAACAATGTTATTATCAATCCTTTTCAGTTGCCAAACCAGCCTGTCAGCGGATTATGTAGCAGGTCATCCACATTGATCTTCGTTTGATGGACATGGCTTTCAAACCTCTCATGGCTCTGCTGATCTTTTGTTCCTATTCATGATTAGGGTCTCATTGCCAGATCCTACCAGGTTGGGTTCCTTGTCCCCTATTGTTAGCCTGCACAGCCATGACATTACTCCCAAGGAGATCACCAGATCCCCAAAAGTCACCAGCTGTCCTTCTTTGTCCATCACCATCATCTTATTGTCCCCCTTTTTATATTTTCCTGCAAAATATGAAATGAGCAAAGAAAACAAAAACTAGTGACAATACATTTAGCTTGAACCATGACTTCAAAAGATCCAGTCCAAAGTAGTTCTGACCACTTTCTCTGCAACACATGAAGATAAATGGATGACGCTGGCGGGGGTCCGTCTGGTTCAACTGCAAAAGTCGCATCGTCCTGCGCACAAAAACATGAAGAAAGTTGCTCCCAGTAGGGCTTATAGCCGGCTGGTGGGTCCACTTCCGGCTGGAGCAACACCGAGGCTGGACCAGGCATCAGACGACCAGTCAGAAGTTCAAAAGGTGTGAACCCTGTCCGGCGGTTAATAGATTGTCTGATTGCTAAAAGAACTATAGGCAGGGCTTGCAGCCAATTCAGCCCTGTTTGTGCACATGTCTTGGCCAAATGCTATTTCAGCATACGATTCCTTTGTTCAACGTGAGCTTGAAATTAGGGATGATATGCAAAACCAAATTTATAAATCAATCCCAGGAACTACACAGCTTTTCCATTAATTTTGCTGTAAAATGCATGCGATCTGTGATGTGATGTGATGTGATAATTCCTGAAAACCCATGGGTAGAAATATAATGGTTAACCAGCGCTTTGATGACAGACAACAAATCCTTCCTTGCACACAGATACACCTCAGGCCGTCCTGAAAAAGTATCCACCATCACCAACATATACCTCTTTATCTACACCGGTGTGATCATGTCTGTGTAGTCCATGACCACCACTTCACCCGGAGTCCTCCCTGACTCCGTCGGATGCATCACCCTCTTCGTTGGACCAATGCTGAAACTCTGACAAATCATCAGGAAGGACCACTCTTCTTGGTCCCTTCACTGGGCTGAACCACAGCCCCTGATCAGCGTTCCATCACGCCCCAGTGGCACTCCAGTCTTGCTTCTCACTGTCCAGCGCATTCGCCTGTAGCTGCTGCATAACTTGTAAAGTGATTTCAGGTAACAAGTCCTCAACTTGCTTACCTCGTTGAGGAGAAACCTGACAGCCTGCAGCCTCCTTGCCGCTGCATCTGCCGCCTGGTTACCCCTGGCAACCTACGTGTTCACCTTCATGTGTCCTGGGCATTCAACTACCACCACCGCGCAGGGTTGACAGCCTTGTGTCCAACCTATGAATGAGATCCCCATATGCGACTGGATCCCCAGTCGCTGTTACAAAACCGTGCGTCTCCAAAATGCCAAATCAACAACTCACAACATACACAGAATCCAAATATATCATCACCTTTCTTTTGGTTGAGTACACCGTTTACAACATCATCAGATACTAACATATCTGAGCAAAATCATCTTGGTAGCCTCCAAACAAATACCAGAACGATTCTGTCGCAATGTACAGATCGTCGAGATACTATACCAAGAGAGCACCTGTAGGTAATGAAACAGTGGAGAGCATGTCACACAAATATTGGCTGAAAATCCATATGTGTCCAATGCTCCAATCCACTCTTCACCACCTGCAGTCAAACTTGGCAATTTATTAGTTACCAGGGTCAGATCTTTCATCTCCCACTCATGATACTGCAATACTCCCTGATTGTGGATCATCATTGGATAGTTGGATAGCTCGTCTGCGCGCTCCTGTCTGTGACCTGTTGTGGACTCCGTCATGGGAGGTGGGGCTGCTTCCTCCCCTAACACTGAAGCCACTACCATCATATCAAAAACAGCATTCTGGTCTCCTCATTCTCTTCTATCAACTCCTTCACTGGGCAACAAATTCATTTCTCCTTCACCAGGTTACGTTTCTCTCTTTTTTTTTTTTTTTTTTTTTTTTCTCAAAATAAGTTCCTGACCTCACTATCACAGACCATCAAACTCAAATTAAAAGACAAATAAAAAACTCTATTTACTGGGCATCAGACCCAGATAAAACTCTATTGTCTTGATATCCAATCAAGCATAAAACTCTATTCTCCTGGTATCCGACCAAGCATAAAACTCTGTCTTGATATCCGATCAAGTATAAAACTCTATTCTCCTGGTATCCGACCAGGCATAAAACTCTGTCTTGATATCCGATCAAGTATAAAACTCTGTCTTGATATCCGATCAAGTATAAAACTCTGTCTTGATATCCGATCAAGTATAAAACTCTCTCCTGGTATCCGACCAGGCATAAAACTCTACGCTGTTTCAGGGGGTCCCAAAAATCCCCTATGTGTACAGCAACATTGCAAAATGAGATCGCGTCCGATCTCAAGCCAGTCTACGGCGGGACAGAACCGAGTCCAGTTCCAAACTGACTCGCGTTCATGCAAAATGAACCAAAACCCGCTCTATGGCTGCTTTGCATTCATATGCAAAATGAACCAAACCCCGCTTTTTCGCTGATTTGCATTCACAAATAAAAAATGAACCAAACCCCGCTCTCTGGCTGATTTGCATTCACAAATAAAAAAGAACCAAACCCCGCTCTCTGGCTGATTTGCATTCACAAATAAAAAATGAACCAAACCCCGCTCTCTGGCTGATTTGCATTCACAAATAAAAAAGAACCAAACCCCGCTCTCTGGCTGATTTGCATTCACAAATAAAAAATGAACCAAACCCCACTCACTTGTCTTTAACCAAAATGACTATGGACCAAACACTGTCTTCCAACCAGTCTCCAAAATAGTTCTTATCCAATATGCAGAATTCGTGATATCTCAAACAGGTTTCTGCTCACCTTTAGTCCGGTGCACCGTGGAGACCAATTGTCCAACAGAAATCAAGTCCGACTCCTCTGTCCTGTTATCCAGCCAACTCACGATCACGTCGGGGTTCACCAAATTGTAGGAATCTACACCTTTAATGTATCTTCCGCGTGTTCGTTTACTCGTGAGAATGACTACCGAAAACCCACAACTTAAAATCAAAAAGAATTTATTACCTGACAGAGGAGTCTAATTACCCTAACAGAGCTCTGGGTCCACAACTACGCCTGACTTAGCCTTAGCTCCAGTGGTGTAGAGTGACAAAGACTATCTCTGGCCCTGACCCTTTTATTACACATTTCAGTTCCTCTTGGGGTGTAGTCTCCACTGATTGGTCCTGGTCTCTTGGGGTCCCCGTTGCCATGGCGCCACATTCCTGATCTGGTTTCGACACCCCTTGGTTTGGAGCGACGTTGATGAATCCTCTTGTTGTTGTCCATTTCCTGGCCTTTTTTGGGTGGAAAGCTGTAAACAGATAATCCAGTCCCCTCCTCTGATTGGCTTGCTTCTGCTGGTGGACTGGCTGGTCCCATCTCTGCCTGGCTCTGCCTGGGTCCATAATTCATCCTCCTGACCCATCGCTGTGCCAGAGGTTCCTTATCTTCCACATTCCTTCACTTGGGGGAAGGTAGATGTTTGTCCCCACAAACATCAGACTCAGCTCAAGCTGTTTGGGCCGGTTCTGGGTTAGATGTCTACTGGGTTCCTCAATGGTCCTGGTACCCGGTGGTTCCTGCCTTTCATGACTCACTCTTCCATCCACGCATCTCTCCCCACTATCCTTATCATACACACCTCTCATACTGGATCAAACTGAGGTTACCTTACCCATTATCACTGCGTCTGTTGGATTCAGTTTTTCATTAGACAAAGCATTTATTCAACAGCAGATACTTGATAAATATGATCATAAGTAAAATATCATGATTCCCACACTATATTGGGAGGTGAAAATTTCATGTTCTGGAGCTTACCTACAAAGTTTTGGCACAATGCAGAAAACGCGTTTTCAGCCTGAGATAAGGTGGGTTCCAGAACGCCAAACATAAAAATGTTGATAACTTTGGAAAAACACTTCAGACAGCTTAGATTTGATGTGCAACTACTAGAAAGACCCTTTCTGCTACAGTGGGAGGTGAAAATTTCATGTTCTGAAGCTTCCCTGCAAAGTTATGCCACAATGCAAGAAACGCGTTTTCAGCCTGAGATAAGGTCGATTCCGGAACGCCAAACATAAGAATGTTGATAACTTTGGAAAAACACTTCAAACAGCTTAGATTTGATGTGCTACTACTAGAAAGACCCTTTCTGCTATAGTGGGAGGTGAAAATTTCATGTTCTGAAGCTTCCCTGCAAAGTTATGGCACAATGCAGAAAACGCGTTTTCAACCTGAGATAAGGTGGGTTCCACAACGCCAAACATAAAAATGTTGATAACTTTGGAAATACACTTCAGACAGCTTAGATTTGATGCGCAACTACTAGAAATACCCTTTCTGCTGAAGTGGGAGGTGAAAATTTCATGTTCTGAAGCTTCCCTGCAAAGTTATGGCACAATGCAGAAAACGCGTTTTCGGCCTGATATAAGGTCGATTCAGGAACGCCAAAGATAAAAATGTTGATAACCTTGGAAAAACACTTCAGACAGCTTAGATTTGATGTGCAACTACGAGAATGACCCTTTCTGCTATAGTGGGAGGAGAAAATTTCATGTTCTGAAGTCTCCCTGCAAAGTTATGGCACAATGCAGAAAACGCGTTTTCAGCCTGAGATAAGGTGGGTTCCAGAACGCCAAACATAAAAATGTTGATAACTTTGGAAAAACACTTCAGACAGCTTCGATTTGATGTGCAACTACTAGAAAGACCCTTTCAGCTCTAGTGGGACGTGAAAATTTCATGTTCTAAAGCTTCCCTGCAAAGTTATGGCACAATGCAGAAAACGCGTTTTCAGCCTGAGAAAAGGTCGATTCCGGAACGCCAAACATAAGAATGTTGATAACTTTGGAAAAACACTTCAAACAGCTTAGATTTGATGTGCAACTACTAGAAAGACGCTTTTTGCTGTAGTGGGAGGTGAAAATTTCATGTTCTGAAGCTTCCCTGCAAAGTTATGGCACAATGCAGAAAACGCGTTTTCAACCTGAGATAAGGTGGGTTCCACAACGCCAAACATGAAAATGTTGATAACTTTGGAAATACACTTCAGACAGCTTAGATTTGATGCACAATTACTAGAAAGACCCTTTCTGCTATATTGGGAGGTCACAATTTCATGTTCTGAAGCTTCCCTGCAAAGTTATGGGACAATGCAGAAAACGATTTTTCATCCTGAGATAAGGTCGATTCCGGAACGCCAAACATAAAAATGTTGATAACTTTCGAAAAACACTTCAGACAGCTTAGATTTGTTGTGCAACTACTAGAAATACCCTTTCTGCTCTAGTGGGAGGTGAAAATATCATGTTCTGAAGCTTCCCTGCAAAGTTATGGCACAATGCGTAAAACGTGTTTTCAGCCTGAGATGAGGTTGATTTCAGAACGCCAAACATAAAAATGTTGATAACTCAGGAAAAACTCTACAGACAGCTTAGATTTGATGTGCAACTACTAGAAATACCCTTTCTGCTATAGTGGGACGTGAAAATTTCATATTCTGAAGCTTCCCTGCAAAGTTATGGGACAATGCAGAAAACGCATTTTCATCCTGAGATTAGGTTGATTCCGGAACGCCAAACATAAAAGTGTTAATAACTTTGGAAAAACACTTCAGACTGCTTAGATTTGATGTGCAACTACTGGAAAGACCCTTTCTGCTATAGTGGGAGGTGAAAATTTCATGTTCTGAAGCTTCCCTGCAAAGTTATGGCACAATGCAGAAAAGCGTTTTCGGCCTGAGATAAGGTCGATTCAGGAACACCAAACATAAAAATGTTGAAAACTTTGGATAAACACTTCAGACAGCTTAGATTTGATGTGCAACTACGAGAAAGACCCTTTCTGCTATAGTGGGAGGTGAAAATATCATGTTCTGAAGCTTCCCTGCAAAGTTATGGAACAATGCGTTAAACACGTTTTCAGCCTGAGATAATGTCGATTCAGGAACGCCAAACATAAAAAATATGATTACTTTTGAAATACACTTCAGACAGCTTAGATTTGATGTGCAAGTACTAGAAAGACCCTTTCTGCTATAGTGGGAGGTGAAAATTTCATGTTCTGAAGCTTCCCTGCAAAGTTATGGCACAATGGAGAAAACGCGTTTTCAGCCTGAGACAAGGTGGGTTCCGGAACGCCAAACATAAAAATTTTGATGAATTTGGAAAAACACTTCAGACAGCTTAGATTTGATGTGCAACTACAAGACAGACCCTTTCTGCTATAGTGGGGGGTGAAAATTTCATGTTCTGAAGCTTCCCTGCAAAGTTATGGGACAATGCAGAAAACGCATTTTCATCCTGAGATTAGGTTGATTCCGGAACGCCAAACATAAAAATGTTGATAACTTTCGAAAAACACTTCAGACAGCTTAGATTTGATGTGCAACTACTGGAAAGACCCTTTCTGCTATAGTGGGAGGTGAAAATTTCATGTTCTGAAGCTTCCCTGCAAAGTTATGCCACAATGCAGGAAACGCGTTTTCAGCCTGAGATAAGGTAGGTTCCGGAACGCCAAACATAAAAATGTTGATCACTTTGGGAACACACTTCAGACAGCTTAGATTTGATGTGCAACTGCTAGAAAGACCATTTCTGCTATAGTGGGAGGTGAAAATGTCATGTTCTGAAGCTTCTCTGCAAAGTTATGGCACAATGCAGAAAACGCATTTTGAGCCTGAGATAAGGTCGATTCCCGAACGCCAAACATAAAAATGTTGATCACTTTTGAAAAACACGTCAGACTGCTTAGATTTGATGTGCAACTACTAGAAAGATCCTTTCTGCTATAGTCGGAGGTGAAAATTTCATGTTCTGAAGCTTCCCTGCAAAGTTATGGCACAATGGAGAAAACGCGTTTTCAGCCTGAGATAAGATCGATTCAGGAACACCAAACATAAAAATGTTGAAAACTTTGGAAAAACACTTCAGACAGCTCAGATTTGATGTGCAACTACGAGAAAGACCCTTTCTGCTATAGTGGGAGGTGAAAATATCATGTTGTGAAGCTTCCCTGCAAAGTTATGGCACAATGCGTAAAACGCGTTTTCAGCCTGAGATGAGGTTGATTTCAGAACACCAAACATAAAAATGTTCAGAACTTTGGATAAACACTTCAGACAGCTTAGATTTGATGTGCAACTACTAGAAAGACCATTTCTGCGATTGTGGGAGGTGAAAATTTCATGTTCTGAAGCTTCCCTGCAAAGTTATGGAACAATGCGTTAAACGCGTTTTCAGCCTGAGATAATGTCGATTCAGGAACGCCAAACATAAAAAATATGATAACTTTTGAAATACACTTCAGACAGCTTAGATTTGATGTGCAAGTACTAGAAAGACCCTTTCTGCTATAGTGGGACGTGAAAATTTCATGTTCTGAAGCTTCCCTGCAAAGTTATGGCACAATGGAAAAAACGCGTTTTCAGCCTGAGATAAGGTTGATTCCGGAACGCCAAACATAAAAATTTTGATAAATTTGGAAAAACACTTCAGACAGCTTAGATTTGATGTGCAACTACTGGAAAGACCCTTTCTGCAACAGTGGGAGGTTAAAATTTCATGTTCGGAAGCTTTCATGCAAAGTTATGGCACAATGCAGACAACGCGTTTTCAGACTGAGATAAGGTCGATTCCGGAACGCCAAACATAAAAATGTTGATAACTTTCGAAAAACAGTTCAGACAGCTTAGATTTGATGTGCAACTACTAGAAAGACCCTTTCTGCTATAGTGGGAGGAGAACATTTCATGTTCTGAAGCTTCCCTGTAAAGTTATGGCACAATGCGTAAAACGCGTTTTGAGCCTGAGATAAGGTCGATTCCAGAACGCCAAACATAAAAATGTTGATAACTTTTGAAAAACACTTTCAGACAGCTTAGATTTGATGTGCAACTGCTACAAACACCCTTTTTGTTGTAGTGGGAGTTGAAAATTTCATGTTCAGAAGCTTCTCTGCAAAGTTATGGCACAATGCAGAAAACGCATTTTGAGCCTGAGATAAGGTCGATTCCGGAACGCCAAACATAAAAGTGTTGATAAATTTGGAAAAACACTTCAGACAGCTTAGATTTGATGTGCAACTACTAAAAAGACCCTTTAGTGGGAGGTTAAATTTCATGTTCGGAAGCTTTCATGCAAAGTTATGGCACAATACAGACAACGCGTTTTCAGACTGAGATAAGGTCGATTCCGGAACGCCAAACATAAAAAATGTTGATAACTTTCGAAAATCACTTCAGACAGCTTAGATTTGATGTGTAACTACTAGAAAGACCCTTTCTGCTATAGTGGGAGGTGAACATTTCATGTTCTGAAGCTTCCCTGTAAAGTTATGGCACGTTGCAGAAAACGTGTTTTCAGCCTGAGATAAGGTTGGTTCTGGAACGCCAAACATAAAAATGTTGATAACTTTGGAAAAACATTTCAGACAGCTTAGATTTGATGTGCAACTACTAGAAAGACCCTTTCTGCTATAGTCGGAGGTGAAAATTTCATGTTCTGAAGCTTCCCTGTAAAGTTATGGCACAATGCGTGAAACGCGTTTTCAGCCTGAGATAAGGTCGATTCCGGAACGCCAAACATAAAAATGTTGATAAGTTTGGAAAAACACTTCAGACAGCTTCGATTTGATGTGCAACTACTAGAAAGGCCCTTTCTGCTATAGTGGGAGGTGAAAATTTCATGTTCTGAAGCTTCCCTCCAAAGTTATGGCACAATGCAGAAAACGGCTTTTCAGCCTGAGATAAGGTCGATTCCGGAACGGCAATATAATAATGTTGATAACGTTGGTAAAACACTTCAGACCGCTTAGATTTGATGTGCAACTACTAGAAAGACCCTTTCTGCTATAGTGGGAGGTGAAAATTTGATGTTCTGAAGCTTCCCTGCAAAGTTATGGCACAATGCAGAAAACGCGTTTTCAGCCTGAGATAAGGTCGATTCCGGAACGCCAAACATAAAAATGTTGATAACATTGGAAAAACACTTCAGACCGCTTAGATTTGATGTGCAACTAATAGAAAGACCCTTTCTGCAATAGTGGGAGGTGAAAATTTCATGTTCTGAGGCTTCACTGCAAAGTTATGGCACAATGCAGAAAACACGTTTTCAGCCTGAGATAAAGTGGGTTCCGGAACGCCAAACATAAAAATGTTGATAAGTTTGGAAAAACATTTCAGACAGCTTAGAATTGATTTGCAACTACTAGAAAAACCCTTTCTGCTGTATTGGGATGTGAAAATGTCATGTTCTGAAACTTCCCTGCAAAGTTATGGCACGATGCAGAAAACGCGTTTTCAGCGTAAGATAAGGTGAGTTCCCGAACGCCAAAGATTAAAATGTTGATAACTTTGGAAAAAATCTTCAGACAGCTTAGATTTGATGTGCACCTACTAGAAAGACCCTTTCTACTGTAGTGGGAGGTTGAAAATTTCATGTTTTGAAGCTTCCATGCAAAGTTATGGCACAATCCAGAAAAAGCGTTTTCAGTCTGAGATAAGGGGGGTTCCGGAACGCCAAACATATAAATGTTGATAACTTTCGAAAAACACTTAAGACAGCTTAGATTTGATGTGCAACTACTAGAAAGACCCTTTCTGCTATAGTCAGAGGTGAAAATTTCATGTTCTGAAGCTTCCCTGCAAAGTGATGGCCCAAAGAAAGAAACGCGTTTTCAGCCTGAGATAAGGTGGTTTCCGGAACGCAAAACATAAAAATGTTGATAACTTTGGAAAAACACTTCAGACAGCTTACATTTGATGTGCAACTACTTGAAAGACCCTTTCTGCTAGAGTGGGAGGTTAAAATGTCATGTTCTGAAGCTTCCCAGCAATGTTATGAACACAAAGCAGAAAATGCGTTTTCAGTCTGAGATTGGGTGGGTTCCGGAACGCCAAACATAAAAATGTTGTTAACATTGGAAAAACACTTCAGACAGTTTAGACTTGATATGCAACTAGTAGAAAGACCCTTTCTGCTATAGTCGGAGGTGAAAATTTCATGTTCTGAAGCTTCCCTGTAAAGTTATGGCACAATGCGTGAAACGCGTTTTCAGCCTGAGATAAGGTCGATTCCGGAACGCCAAACATAAAAATGTTGATAAGTTTGGAAAAACACTTCAGACAGCTTCGATTTGATGTGCAACTACTAGAAAGGCCCTTTCTGCTATAGTGGGAGGTGAAAATTTCATGTTCTGAAGCTTCCCTCCAAAGTTATGGCACAATGCAGAAAACGGCTTTTCAGCCTGAGATAAGGTCGATTCCGGAACGGCAATATAATAATGTTGATAACGTTGGTAAAACACTTCAGACCGCTTAGATTTGATGTGCAACTACTAGAAAGACCCTTTCTGCTATAGTGGGAGGTGAAAATTTGATGTTCTGAAGCTTCCCTGCAAAGTTATGGCACAATGCAGAAAACGCGTTTTCAGCCTGAGATAAGGTCGATTCCGGAACGCCAAACATAAAAATGTTGATAACATTGGAAAAACACTTCAGACAGTTTAGATTTGATGCGCAACTACTAAAAAGACCCTTTCTGCTATAGTGGTAGGTTAAAATTTCATGTTCTGAAGCTTTCATGCAAAGTTATGGTACATTGCGCTAAACGCGTTTTCAGCCTGAGATAAGGTCGATTCCGGAACGCCAAACATAAAAATGTTGATAACTTTTGAAAAACACTTCAGACAGCTTAGATTTGTTGTGCAACTACTAAAAAGACCCTTTCTGCTATAGTGGGACGTGAAAATTTCATGTTCGGAAGCATCCATGCAAAGTTATGGCACAATGCAGAAAACGCGTTTTCAGCCAGAGATAAGGTCGATTCCGGAACGCCAAACATAAAAATGTTCATAACTTTCGAAAAACACTTCAGACAGCTTAAATTTGATGTACAACGACTAGAAAGACCCTTTCTGTTGTAGTGGGAGGTGAAAATTCCATGTTCTGAAGCTCCCCAGAAAAGTAAGGGCACAATGCAGAAAACGCGTTTTCAGCCAGAGATAAGGTCGATTCCGGAACGCCAAACATAAAAATGCTGATAAATTTGGAAAAACACTTCAGACAGCTTAGATTTGATGTGCAACTACTTGAAAGACCCTTTCTGGCAGAGTGGGAGGTTAAAATTTCATGTTCTGAAGCTTCTCTGCAAAGTTATGGCACAATGCCGAAAACGCGTTTTCAGCCTGAGATAAGGTCGTTTCCGGAACGCCAAACATAAAAATGTTGATAACTTTGGAAAAAACATTTCAAACAACTTAGATTTGATGTGCAACTACTAGAAAGACCCTTTCTGCTACAGTGGGAGTTGAACATTTCATGTTCTGAAGCTTCCCTGCAAAGTTATGGCACAATGCATAAAACGCGTTTTTAGCCTGTGATAAGGTCGATTCCGGAACGCCAAACATAAAAATGTTGATGACTTTTGAAAAGCACTTCAGACAGCTTAGATTTGATGTGCAACTGATAGAAACACCGTTTCTGTTGTAGTGGGAGGTGAAAATTTCATTTTCTGAAGCTTCCCTGCAAAGTTATGGCACAATGCGTAAAACGCTTTTTCAGCCTGAGATAAGGTCGATTCCGGAACGCCAAACATAAAAAAGTGGATAACTTTGGATAAACACTTCAGACAGCTTAGATTTGATGTGCAACTTCTAAAAAGACCCTTTCTGCTATAGTGGGACGTGAAAATTTCATGTTCTGAAGCTTCCCTGCAAAGTTATGGCACAATGCAGAAAACGCGTTTTCAGCCTGAGATAAGGTGGGTTGCGGAACGCCAAACATAAAAATGTTGATAACTTTGGAACAACACTTCAGACAGCTTAGATTTGATGTGCAACTACTAGAAAGACCCTTTCTGCTATAGTGGGAGGTGAAAATTTCATGTTCTGAAGCTTCCCTGCAAAGTTATGGCACAATGCAGAAAACGCGTTTTCAGCGTGAGATAAGGTTGATTCCGGAACGCCAAACATAAAAATGTTGATACCTTGGGAAAAACACATCAGACATCTTAGATTTGATGTGCAAATACGAGAAAGACCCTTTCTGCTATAGTGGGAGGTGAAAATTTTATGTTCTGAAGCTTCCCTGCAAAGTTATTGTACAATGCGTAAAACGCGTTTTCAGCCTGAGATAAGGTCGATTCCGGAAAGCCAAACATAAAAATGTTGATAACTTTCGAAAAACTCTTCAGACAGCTTAGATTTGATGTGCAACTACTAGAAAGACCCTTTCTGCTACAGTGGGAGGTTAAAATTTCATGTTCTGAAGCTTCCCTGCAAAGTTATGGCACAATGCAGAAAACGTGTTTTCAGCTTGAGATAAGGTGGGTTCCGGAACGCCAAACATAAAAATGTTGATAACTTTGGAAAAACACTTCAGACAGCTTAGATTTGATGTGCAACTACTAGAAAGACCCTTTCTGCTACAGTGGGAGGTTAAAATTTCATGTTCTGAAGCTTCCCTGCAAAGTTATCGCAGAATACGTACAAAGCGTTTTCAGCCTGAGATGAGGTCGATTCCTGAACGCCAAACATAAAAATGTTGATAACTTTGGCAAAACACTTCAGATAGCTTAGATTTGATGTGCAACTACTAGAAAGACCTTTTCTGCTATAGTGGGATGTGAAAATTTCATGTTCTGAAGCTTCCCTGCAAAGTTATGGCACAAAGCAGAAAACGCGTTTTTCTGAGATAAGGTTGATTCCGGAACGCCAAACATAAAAATGTTCATAACTTTGGAAAAACACTTCAGACAGCTTAGATTTGATGTGCAACTACTTGAAAGACCCTTTCCGCTATAGTGGGATGTGAAAATGTCATGTTCTGAAGCTTCCCTGCAAAGTTATGGCAGAATGCGTATAAAGAGTTTTCAGCCTGAGATAAGGTCGATTCCTGAAGGGCAAAAATAAAAATGTTGATAACTTTGGAAAAACACTTCAGACAGCTTAGATTTGATGTGCAACTACTTGAAAGACCCTTTTTGCTATAGTGGGATGTGAAAATGTCATGTTCTGAAGCTTCCCTGCAAAGTTATCGCCGAATACGTACAAAGCGTTTTCAGCCTGAGATGAGGTCGATTCCTGAACGCCAAACATAAAAATGTTGATAACTTTGGAAAAACATTTCAGACAGCTTAGATTTGATGTGCAACTACTAGAAAGACCCTTTCTGCTATAGTGGGAGGTGAAAATGTCATGTTCTGAAGCTTCCCTGCAAAGTTATGGCACAAAGCAGAAAACGCGTTTTCAGCCTGAGATAAGGTTGATTCCGGAACGCCAAAAATAAAAATGTTGATAACTTTGGAAAAACACTTCAGACAGCTTAGATTTGATGTGCAACTAGTAGAAAGACCCTTTCTGCTATAGTGGAAGGTGAAAAATTCATATTCTGAAGCTTCCCTGGAAAGATATGGCACAATGCGTAAAACGCGTTTTCAGCCTGAGATAAGGTCGATTCCGGAACGCCAAACATAAAAATGTTGATAACTTTCGAAAAACTCTTCAGACAGCTTAGATTTGATGTGCAACTACTAGAAAGACCCTTTCTGTTGTAGTGGGAGGTGAAAATTTCATGTTCTGAAGATTCCCTGCAAAGTTATGGCACAATGCTGAAAAGGCGTTTTCAGCCTGAGATAAGGTCGATTCCGGAACTCCAAACATAAAAATGTTGAAAACTTTCGAAAAACACTTCAGACAGCTTAGATTTGATGTGCAACTACTAGAAAGACCCTTTCTGCTACAGTGGGAGGTTAAAATTTCATGTTCTGAAGCTTCCCTGCAAAGTTATGGCACAATGCAGAAAACGTGTTTTCAGCTTGAGATAAGGTGGGTTCCGGAACGCCAAACATAAAAATGTTGATAACTTTGGAAAAACACTTCAGACAGCTTAGATTTGATGTGCAACTACTAGAAAGATCCTTTCTGCTATAGTGGGGCGTGAAAATTTCATGTTCTGAAGCTTCCCTGCAAAGTTATGGCACAATGCAGAAAACGCGTTTTCAGCCTGAGATAAGGTCGATTCCGGAACGCCAAACATAAAAATGTTGATAACTTTGGAAAAACACTTCAGACAGCTTAGATTTGATGTGCAACTATTAGAAAGACCCTTTCTGCTATAGTGGGAGGTGAAAATTTCATTTTCTGAAGCTTCCCTCCAAAGTTATGGCACAATACAGAAAACGCGTCTTCAGCCTGAGATAAGGTCGATTCCGGAACGCCAAACATAAAAATGTTGATAACTTTGGAAAAACACTTCAGACAGCTTAGATCTGATGTGCAACTACTAGAAAGACCCTTTCTGCTATGGTTGGAGGTGAAAATATCATGTTCTGAAGCTTTCCTGCAAAGTTATGGCACAATGCGTAAAACGCGTTTTCAGCCTCAGATAAGGTTGATTCCGGAACACCAAACATAAAAATGTTGATAACTTCGGAAAAACACTTCAGACAGCTTAGATTCGATGTGCAACTACTAGAAAGACCCTTTCTGCTGAAGTGGGAGGTGAAAATTTCATGTTCTAAAGATTCCCTGCAAAGTTATGGCACAATGCAGAAAACGCGTTTTAAGCGTGAGATAAGGAGTGTTCCGGAACGCCAAACATAAAAATGTTGATAACTTTGGAACAACACATCAGACAGCTTAGATTTGATGTGCAACTACTAGAAAGACCATTTCTGCTATAGTGGGAGGTGAAAATTTCATGTTCTGAAGCTTCCCTGCAAAGTTATGGCACAATGCACAAAACGCGTTTTCGGCCTGAGATAAGGTCGATTCAGGAACACCAAACAAAAAAATGTTGAAAACTTTCGAAAAACACTTCAGACAGCTTAGATTTGATGTACAACTACTAGAAAGACCCTTTCTGCTACGGTGGGAGGTGAAAATATCATGTTCTGAAGCTTCCCTGCAAAGTTATGGCACAATGCGTAAAATGCGTTTTCAGCCTGAGATGAGGTTGATTTCAGAACGCCAAACATAAAAATGTAGATAACTTTGGAAAAACACTTCAGACAGCTTAGAGTTGATGTGCAACTACTAGAAAGACCCTTTCTGTTACAGTGGGAGGTGAAAATTTCATGTTCTGAAGCATCCCTGCAAAGTTATGCCACAATGCAGGAAACGCGTTTTCAGCCTGAGATAAGGTCGATTCCGGAACGCCAAACATAAAAATATTGATAACTTTGGAAAAACACTTGAGACAGCTTAGATTTGATGTGCAACTACTAGAAAGACCCTTTCTGCTATAGTGGGAGTTGAAAATTTCATGTTCTGAAGCTTTCCTGCAAAGTTATGGCACAATGCGTAAAACGCGTTTTCAGCCTGAGATAAGGTTGATTCCGGAAGGCCAAACATAAGAATGTTGATAACTTTGGAAAAACACTTCAGACAACTTAGATTTGATGTGCAACTATTAGAAAGACCCTTTCTGCTATAGTGGGAGGTGAAAATTTCATGTTCTGAGGCTGTGCTGCAAAGTTATGGCACAATGCAGAAAACACGTTTTCAGCCTGAGATAAGGTGGGTTCCAGAACGCCAAACATAAAAATGTAGATAACTTTGGAAGAACACTTCAGACAGCTTAGATTTGTTGTGCAACTACTAGAAATACCCTTTCTGCTCTAGTGGGAGGTGAAAATTTCATGTTCTAAAGCTTCCCTGCAAAGTTATGGCACAATGCAGAAAACACGTTTTCTGCCTGAGATAAGGTCGATTCCGGAACGCCAAACATAAAAATGTTGATAACTTTGGAAAAAGACTTCAGACAACTTAGATTTGATGTGCAACTATTAGAAAGACCCTTTCTGCTATAGTGGGAGGTGAAAATTTCATGTTCTGAGGCTTTCCTGCAAAGTTATGGCAAATTGAGTAAAACGCGTTTTCAGCCTGAGATGAGGTTGATTCCGGAACGCCAAACATAAAAATGTAGATAACTTTGGAAAAACACTTCAGACAGCTTAGATTTGATGTGCAACTACTAGAAAGACCCTTTCTGCTGTAGTGGGAGGTAAAAATCTCATGTTTTGAAGCTTTCCTGCAAAGTCATGGCAAATTGTGTAAAACGCGTTTTCAGCCTGAGATAAGGTGGGTTCTGGAACGCCAAACATAAAAATGGTGTTAACTTTGGAAAAACACTTCAGACAGCTTAGAGTTGATGTGCAACTACTAGAAAGACCCTTTCTGTTACAGTGGGAGGTGAAAATTTCATGTTCTGAAGCATCCCTGCAAAGTTATGCCACAATGCAGGAAACGCGTTTTCAGCCTGAGATAAGGTCGATTCCGGAACGCCAAACATAAAAATATTGATAACTTTGGAAAAACACTTCAGACAGCTTAGATTTGTTGTGCAACTACTAGAAATACCCTTTCTGCTATAGTGGGAGGTGAAAATTTCATGTTCTGATAGTGGGAGGTGAAAATTTCATGTTCTGAGGCTTTCCTGCAAAGTTATAGCAAATTGCGTAAAGCGCGTTTTCAGTCTGAGATAAGGTTGATTCCGGAACGCCAAACATAAAAATATTGATAACTTTGGAAAAACACTTCAGACAGCTTCGATTTCATGTGCAACTACTCGAAAGACCCTTTCTGCTATAGTGGAAGGCGAACATTTCATGTTCTGAAGCTTCACTGAAAAGTTACGGCACAATGCAGAAAACGCGTTTTCAGCCTGAGATAAGGTCGATTCCGGAACGCCAAACATAAAAATGTTGATAACTTTGGAAAAACACATCAGACAGCTTAGATTTGATGTGCAACTACTAGAAAGACCCTTTCTGCTATAGTGGGAGGTGAAAATTTCATGTTCTGAGGCTGTGCTGCAAAGTTATGGCACAATGCAGAAAACACGTTTTCAGCCTGAGATAAGGTGGGTTCCAGAACGCCAAACATAAAAATGTAGATAACTTTCGAAAAACACTTCAGACAGCTTAGATTTGTTGTGCAACTACTAGAAATACCCTTTCTGCTCTAGTGGGAGGTGAAAATTTCATGTTCTAAAGCTTCCCTGCAAAGTTATGGCACAATGCAGAAAACACGTTTTCTGCCTGAGATAAGGTCGATTCCGGAACGCCAAACATAAAAATGTTGATAACTTTGGAAAAAGACTTCAGACAACTTAGATTTGATGTGCAACTATTAGAAAGCCACTTTCTGCTATAGTGGGAGGTGAAAATTTCATGTTCTGAAGCTTTCCTGCAAAGTCATGGCAAATTGTGTAAAACGCGTTTTCAGCCTGAGATAAGGTGGGTTCTGGAACGCCAAACATAAAAATGGTGTTAACTTTGGAAAAACACTTCAGACAGCTTAGATTTGATGTGCAACTACTAGAAAGACCCTTTCTGCTATAGTGGGAGGTGAAAATTTCATGTTCTGTAGCTTTCCTCCAAAGTTATGGCACAATGCAGAAAACGCGCTCACAGTCTGAGATAAGGTGGGTTCCGGAACGAAAAACATAAAAATGTTGATAACTTCGGAAAAACACATCAGACAGCTTAGATTTCATTTGCAACTACGAGAAAGTCCCTTTCTGCTATAGTGGTTCGTGAAAATTCGATGTTCGGAAGCTTCCCTGCAAAGTTATGGAACCGTGCATTAAACGCGTTTTCAGCCTGAGATAAGGTCGATTCCGGAACGCCAAACATAAAAATGTTGTTAACTTTGGAAAAACACGTCAGACAGCTTAGATGTGATGTGCTACTTCTAGAAAGATCCTTTCTGCTATAGTGGGAGCTGAAAATTTCATGTTCTGAAGCTTCCCTGCAAAGTTATGGCACAATGCAGAAAACACGTTTTCAGCCTGAGATGAGGTGGGTTCCGGAACGCCATTCATAAAAATGTTTAAAACTTTGGAAAAACTCTTCAGACAGCTTAGATTTGACGTGCAACTACTAGAAAGACCATTTCTGCTATAGTGGGAGTTGAAAATTTCATGTTCTGAAGCTTCCCTGCAAAGTTATGGCACAATGCAGAAAACGAGTTTTCAGCCTGAGATATGGTCGATTCCGCAACGCCTAACATAAAAATGTTGATAACTTTCGAAAAACACTTCGGACAGCTTAGATTTGATATGCAACTACTAGAAAGACCCTTTCTGCTATAGTCGCATGTGAATATTTCATGTTCTGAAGCTTGCCTGCAAAGTTATGGCACAATGCAGAAAATGCGTTTTCAGCCTCAGATAAGGTGGGTTCCAGAACGCCAAGCGTAAAAATGTTGATAAGTTTGGAAAAACACTTCAGACAGCTTAGATTTGATGAGCCATTTCTAGAAAGACCCTTTCTGCTATAGTGGGTGGTGAAAATTCGATGTTCTGAAGCTTCCCTGCAAAGTTATGGCACAATGTGTAAAATGCGTTTTCAGCCTGAGATAAGGTGGGTTCGGGAACGCCAAACATAAAAATGTGGACAACTTGGAAAAACACTTCAGACAGCTTAGATTTGATGTGCAACAACGAGAAAGACCCTTTCTGCTATAGTGGGAGGTGAAAATTTCATGTTCTGAAGCGTCCCTGTGATGTTATGGCACTAATGCACAAAAACTCTTTTTCAGCCTGAGATAAGGTCGATTCCAGAACGCTAAACATAAAAATGTTGATAACTTTGGAAAAACACTTCAGACAGCTTAGATTTGATGTGCAACTACTAGAAAAACCCTTTCTGCTATAGTGGGAGGTAAAAATTTCATGTTCGGAAGCTTCCATGCAAAGTTATGGCACAATGCAGACAACGCGTTTTCAGCCTGAGACAAGGTCGATTCCGGAACGCCAAACATAAAAATGTTGATAACTTTGGAAAAACACTTCAGACAGCTTAGAGTTGATGTGCAACTACTA
Source organism: Synchiropus splendidus (assembly GCF_027744825.2). Taxonomy (NCBI): domain Eukaryota; kingdom Metazoa; phylum Chordata; class Actinopteri; order Syngnathiformes; family Callionymidae; genus Synchiropus; species Synchiropus splendidus. Next base: position 15,924,748 of record NC_071348.1, read on the forward strand.
GAAAGACCCTTTCGGCTATTGTGGGAGGTGAACATTTCATGTTCTGAAGCTTACTTGCAAAGTTATGGCACAATGCAGAAAACTCGTTTTCAGCTTGAGATAAGGTGGGTTCCGGAAAGCCAAACATTAAAATGTTGATAACTTTGGAAAAACACATCAGACAGCTTAGATTTGATGTGCAACTACTAGAAAGACCCTTTGTGCTGTAGTGGGAGGTGAACATTTCATGTTCTGAACTTTCCCTGAGAAGCTATGGCACAATGTAGAAAACGCGTTTTCAGCCTGAGATAAGGTGGGTTCCGGTACGCCAATCGTAAAAATGTTGATAACTTTGGAACAACACTTAGACAGCTTAGATTTGATGTGCAACTACAAGAAAGAATCTTTCTGGTATAGTGGGAGGTTAAAATTTCATGTACTGAAGCTTCCCTGCAAAGTTATGGCACAATGCAGAAAACGCATTTTCAGCCGGAGATAAGGTGGGTTCCAGAACGCCAAACATAAAAATGTTGATGACTTTGGAAAAACACTTCAGACAGCTTAGATTTGATGATCTACTACTAGAAAGACCCTTTTTGCAATTGTGGGACGTGAAAATTTAATGTTCTAAAGGTTCCCTGCAAAGGTATGGCACAATGCGTAAAACGCGTTTTCAGCCTGAGATAAGGTCGATTCTGGAACGCCAAACATAAAAATGTTGATAACTTTCGAAAAACACTTCAGACAGCTTGGATTTGATGTGCAACTCCTAGAAAGACCCTTTCTGCTATAGTGGGAGGTGAACATTTCATGTTCTGAAGCTTCCTTGCAAAGTTATGGCACAATGCGTAAAACGCGTTTTCAGCCTGAGATAAGGTTGATTCTGGAACGCCATACATAAAAATGTTGATAACTTTGGAAAAACCCTTCAGACAGCTTAGATTTGATGTGCAAATACTAGAAAGACTCTTACTGCTATAGTGGGACGTGAAAAATTCATGTTCTGAAGCTTCCCTGCAAAGTTATGGGACAATGCAGAAAACGATTTTTTATCCTGAGATAAGGTCGATTCCGGAACGCCAAACATAAAAATGTTGATAACTTTCGAAAAACACTTCAGACAGCTTAGATTTGATGTGCAACTACTAGAAGGACCCTTTCTGATATAGTGGGAGGTTAAAATTTCATGTACTGAAGCTTCCCTGCAAAGTTATGGCACAATGCGTAAAAACCCGTTTTCAGCCTGAGATAAGGTCGATTCCAGAACGCTAAACATAAAAATGTTGATAACTTTGGAAAAACACTTCAGACAGCTTAGATTTGATGTTCTACTACTAGAAAGACCCTTTCTGCTATAGTGGGAGGTGAACATTTCATGTTCTGAAGCTTCCCTGCAAAGTTATGGCACAATGCGTAAAAACCCGTTTTCAGCCTGAGATAAGGTCGATTCCAGAACGCTAAACATAAAAATGTTGATAACTTTGGAAAAACACTTCAGACAGGTTAGATTTGATGTGCAACTATTAGAAAGACCCTTTCTGCTATAGTGGGAGGTGAACATTTCATGTTCTGAAGCTTCCCTGAGAAGTTATGGCACAATGCAGAAAACGCGTTTTCAGCCTGAGATAAGGTGGGTTCCGGAACGCCAAACATAAAAATGTTAATAACTTTCGAAAAACACTTCAGACAGCTTAAATTTGAAGTGCAACTACTACAATGCCCCTTTCCGCTATGGTGGGAGGTGAACATTTCATGTTCTGAAGCTTCCTTGCAAAGTTATGGCACAATGCGTAAAACGCGTTTTCAGCCTGAGATAAGGTCGATTCTGGAACGCCAAACATAAAAATGTTGATAACTTTCGAAAAACACTTCAGACAGCTTGGATTTGATGTGCAACTCCTAGAAAGACCCTTTCCGCTATAGTGGGACTTGAACATTTCATGTTCTGAAGCTCCCCTGCAAAGTTATGGCACAATGCAGAAAACGCGTTTTCAGCTTGTGATAACGTGGGTTCCGGAACGCCAAACATAAAAATGTTGATAACTTTCGAAAAACACTTCAGACTGCTTAGATTTGATGTGCAAATACTAGAAAGACCCTTTCTGCTATAGTGGGACGTGAAAATTTCATGTTCTGAAGCTTCCCTGCAAAGTTATGGGACAATGCAGAAAACAATTTTTTATCCTGAGATAAGGTCGATTCCGGAACGCCAAACATAAAAATGTTGATAACTTTCGAAAAACACTTCAGACAGCTTAGATGTGATGTGCAACTACTAGAAAGACCCTTTTTGGAATAGTGGGACTTGAAAATTTAATGTTCTGAAGCTTCCCGGCAAAGTTATGGCACAATGCCGAAAACGCGTTTTCAGCCTGAGATAAGGTGGGTTCCGGAACGCCAAACATAAAAATGTTGACAACTTTGCAAAGTTCACTTCAGACAGCTTAGATTTGATGTGCAACTACTAGAAAGACCCTTTCTGCTAGAGTGGGACTTGAAAATTTCATTTTCTGAAGCTTCCCTGCAAAGTTATGGCACAATGCGTAAAACGCGTTTTCAGCCTGAGATAAGGTCGATTCCGGAACGCCAAACATAAAAATGTTGATAACTTACGAAAAACACTTCAGACAGCTTAGATTTGATGTGCAACTACTAGAAAGACCCTTTCTGGTATAGTGGGACGTGAAAATTTCATGTTCTGAAGCTTCCCTGCAAAGTTATGGCACAATGCAGAAAACGCATTTTCAGCCGGAGATAAGGTGGGTTCCAGAACGCCAAACATAAAAATGTTGATAACTTTGGAAAAACACTTCAGACAGCTTAGATTTGATGATCTACTACTAGAAAGACCCTTTCTGCTATAGTGGGAGGTGAACATTTCATGTTCTGAAGCTTCCCTGCAAAGTTATGGCACAATGCGTAAAACGCGTTTTCAGCCTGAGATAAGGTCGATTCTGGAACGCCAAACATAAAAATGTTGATAACTTTCGAAAAACACTTCAGACAGCTTGGATTTGATGTGCAACTCCTAGAAAGACCCTTTCTGCTATAGTGGGAGGTGAACATTTCATGTTCTGATGCTTCCTTGCAAAGTTATGGCACAATGCGTAAAACGCGTTTTCAGCCTGAGATAAGGTCGATTCTGGAACGCCAAACATAAAAATGTTGATAACTTTCGAAAAACACTTCAGACAGCTTGAATTTGATGTGCAACTCCTAGAAAGACCCTTTCTGCTATAGTGGGACTTGAACATTTCATGTTCTGAAGCTTCCCTGCAAAGTTATGGCACAATGCGGAAAACGCGTTTTAAGCTTGAGATAAGGTGGGTTCCGGAACGCCAAACATAAAAATGTTGATAACTTTCGAAAAACCCTTCAGACAGCTTAGATTTGAAGTGCAACTACTACAATGCCCCTTTCTGCTATGGTGGGAGGTGAACATTTCATGTTCTGAAGCTCCCCTGCAAAGTTATGGCACAATGCAGAAAACGCGTTTTCAGCCTGAGATAAGGTGGGTTCCGGAACGCCAAACATAAAAATGTTGATAACTTTCGAAAAACACTCCAGACTGCTTAGATTTGATGTGCAAATACTAGAAAGACCCTTACTGCTATAGTGGGACGTGAAAAATTCATGTTCTGAAGCTTCCCTGCAAAGTTATGGGACAATGCAGAAAACGATTTTTTATCCTGAGATAAGGTCGATTCCGGAACGCCAAACATAATAATGTTGATAACTTTCGAAAAACACTTCAGACAGCTTAGATTTGATGTGCAACTACTAGAAGGACCCTTTCTGCTATAGTGGGAGGTTAAAATTTCATGTACTGAAGCTTCCCTGCAAAGTTATGGCACAATGCAGAAAACGCGTTTTCAGCCTGAGATAAGGTGGTTTCCAAAACGCCAAACGTAAAAATGTTGATTACTTTGGAACAACACTTCTGACAGCTTAGATTTAATGTGCAACTAATAGAAAGACCCTTTATGCTATAGTGGGACGTGAAAATTTCATGTTCTGAAGCTTCCCTGCAAAGTCATGGGACAATGCAGAAAACGATTTTTCGTCCTGAGTTAAGCTCGATTCCGGAACGCCAAACATAAAAATGTTGATAACTTTCGAAAAACACTTCAGACAGCTTAGATTTGATGTGCAACTACTAGAAAGACCCTTTCTGCTATAGTGGGACGTGAAAATTTCATGTTCTGAAGCTTCCCTGCAAAGTCATGGGACAATGCTGAAAACGATTTTTCGTCCTGAGTTAAGCTCGATTCCGGAACGCCAAACATAAAAATGTTGATAACTTTCGAAAAACACTTCAGACAGCTTAGATTTGATGTGGAACTACTAGAAAGACCCTTTCTGCTATAGTGGGACGTGAAAATTTCATGTTCTGAAGCTTCCCTGCAAAGTTATGGCACAATGCACAAAACGCGTTTTCAGCTTGTGATAACGTGGGTTCCGGAACGCCAAACATAAAAATGTTGATAATTTTGGAAAAACACTTCAGACAGCTTAGATTTCATGTGCAAATACTAGAAAGACCCTTTCTGCTATAGTGGGAGGTTAAAATTTCATGTTCGGAAGCTTCCATGCAAAGTTATGGCACAATGTTGACAACGCGTTTTCAGCCTGAGATAAGGTCGATTCTGGAACGCCAAACATAAAAATGTTGATAGCTTTCGAAAAACACTTCAGTCAGCTTAGATTTGATGTGCAACTACTAGAAAGACCCTTTCTGCTATAGTGGGAGGTGAACATTTCATGTTCTGAAGCTTCCCTCCAAAGTTATGGCACAATGCAGAAATCGCGTTTTCAGCTTGAGATAAGGTCGATTCCGGAACGCCAAACATAAAGATGTTGATAACTTTCGAAAAGCACTTCTGACAGCTTAGATTTGATGTGCAACTACTAGAAAGACCATTTCTGTTATAGTGGGACGTGAACATTTCATGTTCTGAAGCTTCCCTTCAAAGTTATGGCACAATGCAGATAATGCGTTTTCAGCTTGAGATAAGGTGGGTTCCGGAACGCCAAATATAAAAATGTTGATAACTTTGGAAAAACACTTCAGACAGCATAGATTTGATGTGCAACTACTAGAAAGACCCTTTCTGCTATAGTGGGATGTGAACATTTCATGTTGTGAAGCTTCCCTGCAAAGTTATTGCACAATGTGTAAAACGCGTTTTCAGCCTAAGATAAGGTCGATTCCGGAACGCCAAACATAAAAATGTTGATAACTTTGGAAAAACACATCAGACAGCTTAGATTTGATGTGCAACAACTAGAAAGACCCTGTCTGCTATAGTGGGAGGTGAACATTTCATGTTCTGAAGCTTCCCTGCAAAGTTGTGGCACAATGCAGAAAACGCGTTTTCAGCCTGAGATAAGGTGGGTTCCGGAACGCCAAACATAAAAATGGTGATAACTTTGGAAAAACACTTCAGACAGCTTAGATTTCATGTGCAACTACTCGAAAGACCCTTTCTGCTATAGTGGGAGGTGAACATTTCATGTTCTGAAGCTTCCCTGCAAAGTTATGGCACAATGCAGAAAAAGCGTTTTCAGCCTGAGATAAGGTCGATTCTGGAACGCCAAACATAAAAATGGTGATAACTTTGGAAAAACACTTCAGACAGCTTAGATTTCATGTGCAACTACGAGAAAGACCCTTTCTGCTATAGTGGGAGGTGAAAATATCATGTTCTGAAGCTTCCCTGCAAAGTTATGACACAATGCGTTAAAAGCGATTTCAGCCTGATGTGAGGTTGATTTCAGAAAGCCAAACATAAAAATGTTGATAACTTTGGAAAAACACTTCAGACAGCTTAGATTTGATGTGCAACTACTTAAAAGACCCTTTCTGCTCTAGTGGGAGGTGAAAATTTCATGTTCTGAAGCTTCTCTGCAAAGTTATGGCACAATGCAGAAAACGCATTTTCAGCCTGAGACCAGGTACGTTCCGGAACGCCAAACATAAAAATGTTGATCACTTTGGGAAAACACTTCAGACAGCTTAGATTTGATGTGCAACGACTAGAAAGACGCTTTGTGCTATAGTGGGAGGTTAAAATTTAATGTTCAGAAGCTTCTCTGCAAAGTTATGGCACAATGCAGAAAACGCATTTTGAGCCTGAGATAATGTCGATTCCAGAACGCCAAACATAAAAGTGTTGATAACTTTGGAAAAACACTTCAGACAGCTTAGGTTTGATGTGCAACTACTAGAAATACCATTTCTGCTATAGTGGGAGCTGAAAATGTCATGTTCTGAAGCTTCTCTGCATAGTTATGGCACAATGCAGAAAACGCATTTTGAGCCTGAGATAAGGTCGATTCCCGAACGCCAAACATAAAAATGTTGATCACTTTGGAAAAACACTTCAGACAGCTTAGATTTGATGTGCAACTACTAAAAAGACCCTTTCTGCTATAGTGAGAGGTTAAAATTTCATGTTCGGAAGCTTTCATGCAAAGTTATGGCACAATGCAGACAACGCGTTTTCAGCCTGAGATAAGGTCGATTCCGGAACGCCAAACATAAAAATGTTGATAACTTTCGAAAAACAGTTCAGACAGTTTAGATTTGATGTGCAACTACGAGAAAGACCCTTTCTGCTACAGTGGGAGGTCAAAATTTCATGTTCTGAGGCTTCCCAGCAAAGTTATGGGACAATGCAGAAAACGATTTTTATCCTGAGATAAGGTCGATTCCGGAACTCCAAGCCTAAAAATATTGATAACTTTTGAAAAACACTTCAGACAGCTTAGATTTAATGTGCAACTTCTAGAAAGACCCTTTGTGCTGTAGTGGGAGGTGAACATTTCATGTTCTGAAGCTTCCCTGCAAAGTTATGGGACAATGCAGAAAACGATTTTTCATACTGAGATAAGGTCGATTCCGGAACGCCAAACATAAAAATGTTGATAACTTTCGAAAAACGCTTCACACAGCTTAGATTTGATGTGCAACTACTAGAAAGACCCTTTCTACTATAGTGGGACGTGAAAATTTCATGTTCTGAAGCTTCCCTGCAAAGTTATGGCACAATGCAGAAAACCTGTTTTCAGCGTGAGATAAGGTGGGTTCCGGAACGCTAAACATAAAAATGTCGATAACTTTCGAAAAACATTCCAGACAGCTTAGATTTGATGTGCAACTACGAGAAGGACCCTTTCTGCTATAGTGGGAGGTGAAAATGTCATGTTCTGAAGCTTCCCTGCAAAGTTATGGCACAATGCAGAAAACGCGTTTTCAGCCTGAGAAAAGGTTGATTCCCGAACGGCAAACATGAAAATGTTCATAACTTTGGAAAACACTTCAGACAGCTTACATTTGATGTGCAACTACTAGAAAGACCCTTTCTGCTATAGTGGGAGGTGAACATTTCATGTTCTGAAGCTTCCCTGCAAAGTTATGACACAATGCGTAAAACGCCTTTTCAGCTTGAGATAAGGTCGATTCCGGAACGCCAAACATAAAAATGTTGATAACTTTGGAAAAACGCATCAGACAGCTTAGATTTGATGTGCAACTACTAGAAAGACCCTTTCTGCTATAGTGGGAGGTTAAAATTTCATGTTCGGAAGCTTCCATGCAAAGTTATGGCACAATGCAGACAACTCGTTTTCAGCCTGAGATAAGATCGATTCTGGAATGCCAAACATAAAAATGTTGATAACTTTCGAAAAACACTTCAGACAGCTTAGATTTGATATGCATCTACTACAAAGACCCTTTCTGCTATATTGGGAGGTCAAAATTTCATGTTCTGAAGCTTCACTGCAAAATTATGGGACAATGCAGAAAACGATTTTTCATCCTGAGATAAGGTCGATTCCGGAACGCCAATCATAAAAATGTTGATAACTTTCGAAAAACACTTCAGACAGCTTAGATTTGATGTGCAACTACTAGAAAGACCCTTTCTGCTGTAGTGGGAGGTGAAAATTTCATGTTCAGAAGATTCCCTGCAAAGTTATGGCACAATGTTGAAAACGCGTTTTCAGCCTGAGATAAGGTGGGTTCCGGAACGCCAAACATAAAAATGTTGATAACTTTGGAAAAACATTCCAGACAGCTTAGATTTGATATGCATCTACTAGAAGGACCCTTTCTGCTATAGTGGGAGGTGAAAATGTCATGTTCTGAAGCTTCCCTGCAAAGTTATGGCACAATGCAGAAAACGCGTTTTCAGCCTGAGAAAAGGTTGATTCCCGAACGGCAAACATGAAAATGTTCATAACTTTGGAAAACACTTCAGACAGCTTACATTTGATGTGCAACTACTAGAAAGACTCTTTCTGCTATAGTGGGAGGTGAACATTTCATGTTCTGAAGCTTCCCTGCAAAGTTATGACACAATGCGTAAAACGCCTTTTCAGCTTGAGATAAGGTCGATTCCGGAACGCCAAACATAAAAATGTTGATAACTTTGGAACAACACTTCAGACAGCTTAGATTTGATGTGCAAGTACTAGAAATACCCTTTCTGCTATAGTGGGAGGTGAACATTTCATGCTCTGAAGCTTCCCTGAGAAGTTATGGCACAATGCGTAAAACGCGTTTTCATGCTGAGATAAGGTCGATTCCGGAACGCCAAACATTAAAATGTTGATAACCTTGGAAAAACAATTCAGACAGCTTAGATTTGATGAGCAACTACTAGAAAGACCCTTTCTGCTATAGTGGGAGGTGAACATTTCATGTTCTGAAGCTTCCCTGAGAAGTTATGGCACAATGCAGAAAACGCTTTTTCAGCCTGAGATAAGGTGGGTTCCGAAACGCCAAACGTAAAAATGTTGATCATTTTTGAACAACACTTCAGACAGCTTAGATTTGATGTGCAAGTACTAGAAAGACCCTTTCTGTTATAGTGGGAGGTGAAAATTTCATGTTCTAAAGGTTCGCTGCAAAGTTATGGCACAATGCGTAAAACGTGTTTTCAGCCTGAGATAAGGTCGATTCCGGAACGCCATTCATAAAAATGTTGATAACTTTGGAAAAACACATCAGACAGCTTAGATTTGATGTGCAACTACTAGAAAGACCCTTTCTGCTATAGTGGGAGGTGAACATTTCATGTTCTGAAGCTTCCCTGAGAAGTTATGGCACAACGCAGAAAACGCGTTTTCAGCTTGAGATAAGGTGGGTTCCGGAACGCCAAACATAAAAATGTTGATAACTTTCGAAAAACACTTCAGACAGCTTAGATTTGATGTGCAACTACTAGAAAGACCCTTTCTGCTATAGTGGGAGGTGAAAATTTCATGTTCTGAAGCTTCCCTGCAAAGTTATGGCACAATGCGGAAAACGCGTTTTCAGCCTGAGGTAAGGTGGGTTCCGGAACGCCAAACATAAAAATGTTGATAACTTTGGAAAAACACTTCAGACAGCTTAGATTTGATGTGCAACTACTAGAAAGACCCTTTCTGCTATAGTGGGAGGTTAAAATTTCATGTTCTGAAGCTACCCTGCAAAGTTATGGCAAAATATGTAAAACGCGTTTACAGGCTGAGATAAGGTGGGTTCCGGAACGCCAAACATAAGAATGTTGATAACTTTGGAAAAACACTTCAGACAACTTAGATTTGATGTGCAACTACTTGAAATACCCTTTCTGCTATAGTGGGAGGAGAAAATTTCATGTTCTGAAGTCTCCCTGCAAAGTCATGGCACTATCCAGAAAACGCGTTTTCAGCCTGAGATAAGGTGGGTTCCAGAACGCCAAACATAAAAATGTTGATAACTTTGGAATAACACTTCAGACAGTTTACATTTGATGTGCAACTACTAGAAAGACCCTATCTGCTATAGTGGGAGGTTAAAATTTCATGTTCTGAAGCTTCCCTGCAAAGTTATGGCAAAATATGTAAAGCGCGTTTTCAGGCTGAGATAAGGTCGGTTCCGAAACGCCAAACATAAAAATGTTGATAACTTTGGAAAAACACTTTCGACAGCTTAGATTTGATGTGCAACTACTAGAAAGACCCTTTCTGCTATAGTGGGAGGTTAAAATTTCATGTTATGAAGCTTCCCTGCAAAGTTATGGCACAATGCGTAAAACGCGTTTTCAGCCTGAGATGATTTTGATTTCAGAACGCCAAACATAAAAATGTTGATAACTATGGAAAAACACATCAGACAGCTTAGATTTGATGTGCAACTACTAGAAAAACCCTTTCTGCTATCGTGGAAGTTGAAAATTTCATGTTCTGAAGCTTCCCTGCAAAGTTATGGCACATTGCAGAAAACGCGTTTACAGCCTGAGATAAGATGGGTTCCGGAACGCCAAACATAAAAATGTTGAAAACATTCGAAAAACACTTCAGACAGCTTAGATTTGTTGTGCAAGTACGAGAAAGACCCTTTCTGCTATAGCGGGAGGTTGAAAATTTCATGTTCTGAGGTTTCCCTTCAAAGTTACGGCACAATGCAGAAAAAACATTTTCAGACTGAGATAAGGTGGGTTCCAGAACGCCAAACATAAAAATGTTGATAACTTTGGAATAACACTTCAGACAGTTTAGATTTGATGTGCAACTACTAGAAAGACCCTATCTGCTATAGTGGGAGGTTAAAATTTCATGTTCTGAAGCTTCCCTGCAAAGTTATGGCAAAATATGTAAAGCGCGTTTTCAGGCTGAGATAAGGTCGGTTCCGAAACGCCAAACATAAAAATATTGATAACTTTGGAAAAACTCTTTAGACAGCTTGATTTGATGTGCAAGTACGAGAAAGACCCTTTCTGCTATAGTGGGAGGTTAAAATTCCATGTTCTGAAGCTTCCATGCAAAGTTATGGCACAATGCAGACAATGCGTTTTCAGCCTGAGATAAGGTCGATTCTGGAACGCCAAACATAAAAATGTTGATAACTTTGGAAAAACACTTCAGACAGCTTAGATTTGATGTGCAACTACTAGAAAGACCCTTTCTGCTATAGTGGGAGGTTAAAATTTCATGTTCTGAAGCTTCGCTGCAAAGTTATGGCACAATGCAGAAAACACGTTTTCAGCCTGAGATAAGGTCGATTCCGGAACGCCAAACATAAAAATGTTGATAACTTTGGAAAAACACTTCAATCAGCTTAGATTTGATGTGCAACTACTAGAAAGACCCTTTCTGCTATAGTGGGAGGTTAAAATTTCGTGTTCTGAAGCTTCCCTCCAAAGTTATGCCACAATGCAAAAAAAAGCGTTTACAGCCTGAGATAAGGTGGGTTCCGAAACGCCTAACATAAAAATGTTGATAACTTTGGAAAAACACTTCAGACAGCTTAGATTTGATGTGCAACTATTAGAAAGACCCTTTTTGCTATAGAGGGAGGTGAAAATTTGATGTTCTGAAGCTTCCCTGCAGAGTTATGGCACAATGCAGAAAACATGTTTTCAGCCTGATATGAGGTCGATTCCGGAACGCGAAACATAAAAATGTTCATAACTTTCGGAAAACACTTCAGACAGCTTAGATTTGATGTGCAACTACAAGAAAGACCCTTTCTGCTACAGTGGGAGGTGAAAATTTCATGTTCTGACGCTACACCGCGAAGCTATAGCACAATGCAGAAAACACCTTTCCAGCCAGAGATAAGGTTGATTCCCGAACGATAAACATAAAAATGTTCATAACTTTGGAAAAACACTTCAGACAGCTTACATTTGATGTGCAACTTCTAGAAAGACCTTTTCTGCTATAGTGGGAGGTGAACATTTCATGTTCTGAAGCTTCCCTGAAAAGTTATTGCACAATGTGTAAAACGCGTTTTCAGCCTAAGATAAGGTCGTTTCCGGAACGCCAAACGTAAAAATGTTGATAACTTTGGAAAAACATTTCAGACAGCTTAGATTTGTTGTGCAACTACTAGAAAGACCCTTTCTGCCATAGTGGGAGGTGAAAATTTCATGTTATGAATCTTCGCTGCAAAGTTATGGCACAATGCAGAAAACCTGTTTTCAGCCTGAGATAAGGTGGGTTCCGGAACGCCAAACATAAAAATGTTGATAACTTTGGAAAAACACTTCAGACAGCTTAGATATGATGTGCAACTACTAGAAAGACCCTTTCGGCTATTGTGGGAGGTGAAAATTTCATGTTCTGAAGCTTCCCTGAAAAGTTACGGCACAATGCAGACAACGCGTTTTCAGCCTGAGAGAAGGTCGATTCTGGAACGCCAAACATAAAAATGTTGATAACTTTGGAAAAACGCATCAGACAGCTTAGATTTGATGTGCAACTACTAGAAAGACCCTTTCTGCTATAGTGGGATGTGAAAATTTCATGTTATGAATCTTCCCTGCAAAGTTATGGCACAATGCAGAAAACCTGTTTTCAGCCTGAGATAAGGTGGGTTCCGGAACGCCAAACATAAAAATGTTGATAACTTTCGAAAAACACTTCAGACAGCTTAGATTTGATGTGCAACTACTAGAAAGACCCTTTCTGCTATAGTGGGAGGTTAAAATTTCATGTTCGGAAGCTTCCATGCAAAGTTATGGCACAATGCAGACAACTCGTTTTCAGCCTGAGATAAGATCGATTCTGGAATGCCAAACATAAAAATGTTGATAACTTTCGAAAAACACTTCAGACAGCTTAGATTTGATGTGCAACTACTAGAAAGACCCTTTCTGCTCTAGTGGGAGGTGAACATTTCATGTTCTGAAGCTTCCCTGCAAAGTTATGGGACAATGCAGAAAACGATTTTTCATACTGAGATAAGGTCGATTCCGGAACGCCAAACATAAAAATGTTGATAACTTTCGAAAAACGCTTCACACAGCTTAGATTTGATGTGCAACTACTAGAAAGACCCTTTCTACTATAGTGGGACGTGAAAATTTCATGTTCTGAAGCTTCCCTGCAAAGTTATGGCACAATGCAGAAAACCTGTTTTCAGCGTGAGATAAGGTGGGTTCCGGAACGCTAAACATAAAAATGTCGATAACTTTCGAAAAACACTTCAGACAGCTTAGATTTGATATGCATCTACTACAAAGACCCTTTCTGCTATATTGGGAGGTCAAAATTTCATGTTCTGAAGCTTCACTGCAAAATTATGGGACAATGCAGAAAACGATTTTTCATCCTGAGATAAGGTCGATTCCGGAACGCCAATCATAAAAATGTTGATAACTTTCGAAAAACACTTCAGACAGCTTAGATTTGATGTGCAACTACTAGAAAGACCCTTTCTGCTGTAGTGGGAGGTGAAAATTTCATGTTCAGAAGATTCCCTGCAAAGTTATGGCACAATGTTGAAAACGCGTTTTCAGCCTGAGATAAGGTGGGTTCCGGAACGCCAAACATAAAAATGTTGATAACTTTGGAAAAACATTCCAGACAGCTTAGATTTGATGTGCAACTACTAGAAGGACCCTTTCTGCTATAGTGGGAGGTGAAAATGTCATGTTCTGAAGCTTCCCTGCAAAGTTATGGCACAATGCAGAAAACGCGTTTTCAGCCTGAGAAAAGGTTGATTCCGGAACGCCAAACATAAAAATGTTGATAACTTTGGAAAAACACTTCAGAAAGCTTAGATTTGATGTGCAACTACTAGAAAGACCCTTTCTGCTATAGTGGGAGGTTAAAATTTCATGTTCTGAAGCTTCCATGCAAAGTTATGGCACAATCCTTAAAACGCGTTTTCAGCCTGAGATAAGGTGGGTTCCGGAACGCCAAACATAAAAATGGTGATAACTTTGGAAAAACACTTCAGACAGCTTCGATTTCATGTGCAACTACTCGAAAGACCCTTTCTGCTATAGTGGAAGGCGAACATTTCATGTTCTGAAGCTTCACTGAAAAGTTACGGCACAATGCAGAAAACGCGTTTTCAGTCTGAGATTAGGTCGATTCCGGAACGCCAAACATAAAAATGTTGATAACTTTCGAAAAACACTTCAGGCAGCGTAGATTTGATGTGCAACTACTAGAAAGACGATTTCTGCTATAGTGGGAGGTGAAAATTTCGTGTTCTGAAGCTTCCCTCCAAAGTTATGGCACAATGCAAAAAAAAGCGTTTACAGCCTGAGATAAGGTGGGTTCCGAAACGCCTAACATAAAAATGTAGATAACTTTGGAAAAACACTTCAGACAGCTTAGATTTGATGTGCAACTTCTAGAAAGACCTTTTCTGCTATAGTGGGAGGTGAACATTTCATGTTCTGAAGCTTCCCTGAAAAGTTATTGCACAATGTGTAAAACGCGTTTTCAGCCTAAGATAAGGTCGTTTCCGGAACGCCAAACATAAAAATGTTGATAACTTTGGAAAAACACATCAGACAGCTTAGATTTGATCTGCAACTACTCGAAAGACCCTTTCTGCTATAGTGGGAGGTGAACATTTCATGTTCTGAAGCATCCCTGCAAAGTTATGGCACAATGCAGAAATCGCGTTTTCAGCTTGAGATAAGGTCGATTCTGAAACGCCAAACATAAAAATGTTGATAACTTTCGAAAAGCACTTCAGACAGCTTAGATTTGATGTGCAACTACTAGAAAGACCCTTTCTGCTATAGTGGGACGTGAAAATTTCATGTTATGAATCTTCGCTGCAAAGTTATGGCACAATGCAGAAAACCTGTTTTCAGCCTGAGATAAGGTGGGTTCCGGAACGCCAAACATAAAAATGTTGATAACTTTGGAAAAACACTTCAGAGAGCTTAGATTTGATGTGCAACTACGAGAAAGACCCTTTCTGCTACACTGGGAGGTGAAAATTTCATGTACGGAAGCTTCCATGCAAAGTTATGGCACAATGCAGACAACGCGTTTTCAGCCTGAGAGAAGGTCGATTCTGGAACGCCAAACATAAAAATGTTGATAACTTTGGAAAAACACTTCAGACAGCTTAGATTTGATGTGCAACTACTAGAAAGACCCTTTCTGCTATAGTGGGATGTGAAAATTTCATGTTATGAATCTTCCCTGCAAAGTTATGGCACAATGCAGACAACGCGTTTTCAGCCTGAGAGAAGGTCGATTCTGGAACGCCAAACATAAAAATGTTGATAACTTTCGAAAAACACTTCAGACAGCTTAGATTTGATGTGCAACTACTAGAAAGACCCTTTCTGTTATAGTGGGAGGTGAACATTTCATGTTCTGAAGCTTCCCTGCAAAGTTATTGCACAATGCGTAAAACGCGTTTTCAGCCTAAGATAAGGTCGATTCCGGAACGCCAAACATAAAAATGTTGATAACTTTGGAAAAACGCATCAGACATGTTAGATTTGATGTGCAACTACTAGAAAGACCCTTTCTGCTATAGTGGGAGGTTAAAATTTCATGTTCGGAAGCTTCCATGCAAAGTTATGGCACAATGCAGACAACTCGTTTTCAGCCTGAGATAAGATCGATTCTGGAATGCCAAACATAAAAATGTTGATAACTTTCGAAAAACACTTCAGACAGCTTAGATTTGATGTGCAACTACTAGAAAGACCCTTTCTGCTCTAGTGGGAGGTGAACATTTCATGTTCTGAAGCTTCCCTGCAAAGTTATGGGACAATGCAGAAAACGATTTTTCATACTGAGATAAGGTCGATTCCGGAACGCCAAACATAAAAATGTTGATAACTTTCGAAAAACGCTTCACACAGCTTAGATTTGATGTGCAACTACTAGAAAGACCCTTTCTACTATAGTGGGACGTGAAAATTTCATGTTCTGAAGCTTCCCTGTGAAGTTATGGCACAATGCAGAAAACCTGTTTTCAGCGTGAGATAAGGTGGGTTCCGGAACGCTAAACATAAAAATGTCGATAACTTTCGAAAAACACTTCAGACAGCTTAGATTTGATATGCATCTACTAGAAAGACCCTTTCTGCTATATTGGGAGGTCAAAATTTCATGTTCTGAAGCTTCACTGCAAAATTATGGGACAATGCAGAAAACGATTTTTCATCCTGAGATAAGGTCGATTCCGGAACGCCAATCATAAAAATGTTGATAACTTTCGAAAAACACTTCAGACAGCTTAGATTTGATGTGCAACTACTAGAAAGACCCTTTCTGCTATAGTGGGAGGTGAAAATTTCATGTTCTGAAGCTTCCCTGCAAAGTTATGGCACAATGCAGAAAACGCGTTTTCAGCCTGAGAAAAGGTTGATTCCCGAACGGCAAACATGAAAATGTTCTTAACTTTGGAAAACACTTCAGACAGCTTACATTTGATGTGCAACTACTAGAAAGACCCTTTCTGCTATAGTGGGAGGTGAACATTTCATGTTCTGAAGCTTCCCTGCAAAGTTATGGCACAATGCAGACAACGCGTTTTCAGCCTGAGATAAGGTCGATTCTGGAACGCCAAACATTAAAATGTTGATAACTTTCGAAAAACACTTCAGACAGCTTAGATTTGATGTGCAACTACTAGAAAGACCCTTTCTGCTATAGTGGGAAGTGAACATTTCATGTTCTGAAGATTCGCTGCAAAGTTATGGCACAATGCAGAAAAAGCGTTTTCAGCCTGAGATAAGGTCGATTCAGGAACACCAAACATAAAAATGTTGAAAACTTTCGAAAAACACTTCAGACAGCTTAGATTTGATGTGCAACTACTAGAAAGACCCTTTCTGGTATAGTGGGAGGTGAACATTTCATGTTCTGAAGATTCGCTGCAAAGTTATGGCACAATGCAGAAAAAGCGTTTTCAGCCTGAGATAAGGTCGATTCAGGAACACCAAACATAAAAATGTTGAAAACTTTCGAAAAACACTTCAGACAGCTTAGATTTGATGTGCAACTACTAGAAAGACCCTTTCTGGTATAGTGGGAGGTGAACATTTCATGTTCTGAAGCTTCGCTGCAAAGTTATTGGACAATGCGTAAAACGCGTTTTCAGCCTGAGATAAGGTCGATTTTGTAACGCCAAACATAAAAATGTTGATAACTTTGGAAAAACACTTCAGACAGCTTAGATTTGATGTGCAACTACTAGAAAGACGCTTTCTGCTATAGTGGGAGGTCAAAATTTCATGTTGTGAAGCTTCCCTGGATAGTTATGGGACAATGCGTGAAACGCGTTTTCAGCCTGAGATAAGGTCGATTCCGGAACGCCAAACATAAAAATGTTGATAGCTTTGTAAAAACACATCAGACAGCTTAGATTTGATGTGCAACTACTAGAAAGACCCTTTCTGCTATAGTGGGAGTTTAAAATTTCATGTTCGGAAGCTTCCATGCAAAGTTATGGCACAATGCAGACAACGCGTTTTCAGCCTGAGATAATGTCGATTCTGGAACGCCAAACATAAAAATGTTGATAACTTACGAAAAACACTTCAGACAGCTTAGATTTGATGTGCAACTACTAGAAAGACCCTTTCTGCTATAGTGGGACGTGAAAATTTCATGTTCTGAAGCTTCCCTGCAAAGTTATGGCACAATCCTTAAAACGCGTTTTCAGCCTGAGATAAGGTCGATTCCGGAACGCCAAACAAAAAAATGTTGATAAATTTGGAAAAACACTTCAGACAGCTTAGATTTGATGTGAAACTACTTGAAAGACCCTTTCTGCTGTTGTGGGAGGTGAAAATTCCATGTTCTGAATATTCCCTGCAAAGTTATGGCACAATGCAGAAAACGCGTTTTCAGCCTGAGATAAGGGGGGTTTCGGAACGCCAAACATAAAAATGTTGATAACTTGGGAAAAACATTTCAGACAGCTTAGATTTCATGTGCAACTACTAGAAAGACCATTTCTGCTATAGTGGGAGGTGAAAATCTCATGTTCTGAAGCTTCCCTGCAAAGTTATGGCACAATGTAGAAAACGCGTTTTCAGCTTGAGATAACGTGGGTTCCGGAACGCCAAACATAAAAATGGTGATAACTTTGGAAAAACACTTCAGACAGCTTCGATTTCATGTGCAACTACTCGAAAGACCCTTTCTGCTATAGTGGAAGGCGAACATTTCATCTTCTGAAGCTTCACTGAAAAGTTACGGCACAATGCAGAAAACGCGTTTTCAGTCTAAGATTAGGTGCGTTCCAGAATGCCAAACATAAAAATGTTGATAACTTTGGAAAAACACTTCAGACAGCTTAGATTTGATGTGCAACTACTAGAAAGACCCTTTCTGCTATAGTGGGAGGTGAAAATTTCATGTTCTGAAGCTTCCCTGCAAAGTTATGGCACAATGCAGAAAACGCGTTTTCAGCTTGTGTTGAGGTGGGTTTCGGAACGCCAAACATAAAAATGTTGATAACTTTGGAAAAACACTTCAGACAGCTTAGATTTGATGTGCAACTACTAGAAAGATCCTTTCTGCTATAGTGGGAGTGGAAATTTTGATGTTCTAAAGGTTCCCTGCAAAGTTAGGGCACAATGCGTTAATGGCGTTTTCAGCCTGAGATAAGGTCGATTCCGGAACGCCAAACATAAAAATGTTGATAACTTTGGAAAAACACTTCAGACAGCTTAGATTTGATGTGCAACTACTAGAAAGACCCTTTCTGCTATAGTGGGAGGTGAACATTTCATGTTCTGAAGCTTCCCTGAGAAGTTATGGCACAATGCAGAAAACGCGATTTCAGCCTGAGATAAGGTGGGTTCCGGAACGCCAAACATAAAAATGTTGATAACTTTGGAAAAACATTCCAGACAGCTTAGATTTGATGTGCAACTACTAGAAAGACCCTTTCTGCTATAGTGGGAGGTGAACATTTCATGTTCTGAAGCTTCCCTGGAAAGTTATTGCACAATACTTAAAACGCGTTTTCAGCCTAAGATAAGGTCGATTCCGGAACGCCAAACATAAAAATGTTGATAACTTTGGAAAAACACATCAGACAGCTTAGATTTGATGTGCAACTACTAGAAAGACCCTTCCTGCTAT
This sequence comes from Synchiropus splendidus, assembly GCF_027744825.2. Taxonomy (NCBI): domain Eukaryota; kingdom Metazoa; phylum Chordata; class Actinopteri; order Syngnathiformes; family Callionymidae; genus Synchiropus; species Synchiropus splendidus. The sequence continues at coordinate 15,943,567 of NC_071348.1, forward strand.
AGTGGGAGGTGAAAATTTCATGTTCTGAAGCTTCCCTGCAAAGTTATGGCACAATGCAGAAATCGCGTTTTCAGCTTGAGATAAGGTCGATTCCGAAACGCCAAACATAAAAATGTTGATAACTTTCGAAAAGCACTTCAGACAGCTTAGATTTGATGTGCAACTACTAGAAAGACCCTTTCTGCTATAGTGGGACGTGAAAATTTCATGTTCTGAAGCTTCCCTGCAAATTTATGGCACGATGTAGAAAACGCATTTTCAGCCTGAGATAAGGTGGGTTCCGGAACGCCAAACATAAAAATGTTGATAACTTTGGAAAAACATTCCAGACAGCTTAGATTTGATGTGCAACTGCTAGAAAGACCCTTTCTGTTATAGTGGGAGGTGAAAATGTCATGTTCTGAAGATTCCCTGCAAAGTTATGGCACAATGCAGAAAACGCGTTTTCAGCCTGAGATAAGGTCGATTCCGGAACGCCAAACAGAAAAATGTAGATAACTCAGGAAAAACTCTACAGACAACTTAGATTTGATGTGCAACTACGCGAAATACCCTTTCTGCTCAAGTGGGAGGTGAAAATTTCATGTTCTAAAGCTTCCCTGCAAAGCTATGGCACAATGCAGAAAACCCGTTTTCGGCCTGAGATAAGGTCGATTCCGGAACACCAAACATAAAAATGTTGATAATTTTGGAAAAACACATCAGACAGCTTAGATTTGATGTGCAACTACTAGAAAGACCCTTTCTGCTATAGTGGGAGGTTAAAATTTCATGTTCGGAAGCTTCCATGCAAAGTTATGGCACAATGCAGACAATTCGTTTTCAGCCTGAGATAAGATCGATTCTGGAATGCCAAACATAAAAATGTTGATAACTTTCGAAAAACACTTCAGACAGCTTAGATTTGATGTGCAACTACTAGAAAGACCCTTTCTGCTATAGTGGGAGGTGAACATTTCATGTTCTGAAGCATCCCTGCAAAGTTATGGCACAATGCAGAAAACGCTTTTTCAGGCTGGGATAAGTTGGGTTCCAGAACGCCAAACATAAAAATGTTGATAACTTTGGAAAACCACTTCAGACAGCTTAGATTTGATGTGCAACTACCGGAAAGACCCTTTCTGCTATAGTGGGAGGTGAAAATTTCATGTTCTGAAGCTTCCCTGCAAAGTTATGGCACAATGCAGAAAACGCGTTTTCAGCCTGAGATAAGGTGGGTTCCAGAACGCCAAACATAAAAATGTTGATAACTTTGGAAAAACACTTCAGACAGCTTAGATTTGATGTGCAAATACTAGAAAGACCCTATCTGCTACAGTGGGAGGTGAAAATTTCATGTTCTGAGGCTTCCGTGAAAAGTTATGGCACAATGCAGAAAACGCGTTTTCAGCCTGAGATTAGGTGGGTTCCAGAACGCCAAACATAAAAATGTTGATAACTTTTGAAAAACTCTTCAGACAGCTTAGATTTGATGTGCAACTACTAGAAAGACCCTTTCTGCTACAGTGGGAGTTGAAAATTTCATGTTCTGAAGCTTTCCTGCAAAGTTATGGCACAATGCGTTAAACGCGTTTTCAGCCTGAGATAAGGTTGATTCCGGAACGCCAAACATAAGAATGTTGATAACTTTGGAAAAACACTTCAGACAGCTTAGATTTGATGTGCAACTACTAGAAAGACCCTTTCTGCTATAGTGGGAGGTGAAAATTTCATGTTCTGAAGCTTCCCTGCAAAGTTATGGCACAATGCAGAAAACGATTTTTCATCCTGAGATAAGGTCGATTCCGGAACGCCAAACATAAAAATGTTGATAACTTTCGAAAGACACTTCAGACAGCTTAGATTTGATGTGCAACTACTAGAAAGACCCTTTCTGCTGTAGTGGGAGGTGAAAATTTCATGTTCAGAAGATTCCCTGCAAAGTTATGGCACGATGTAGAAAACGCGTTTTCAACCTGAGATAAGGTGGGTTCCGGAACACCAAACATAAAAATGTTGATAACTTTGGAAAAACATTCCAGACAGCTTAGATTTGATGTACAACTACTAGAAAGACCCTTTCTGCTTTAGTGAGAGGTGAAAATGTCATGGTCTGAAGCTTCCCTGCAAAGTTATGGCAGAATGCAGAAAACGCGTTTTCAGCCCGAGATTAGGTGGGTTCCAGAACGCCAAACATAAAAATGTTGATAACTTTTGAAAAACACTTCAGACAGCTTAGATTTGATGTGCAACTACTAGAAAGACCCTTTCTGCTACAGTGGGAGGTGAAAATTTCATGTTCTGAAGCTTCCCTGCAAGGTTATGCCACAATGCAGAAAACGCGTTTTCAGTCTGAGATAAGGTGGGTTTCACAACGCCAAACATAAAAATGTTGATAACTTTGGAAAAACACTTCAGACAGCTTAGATTTGATGTGCAACTACTAGAAAGACCCTTTCTGCTATAGTGGGAGGTGAAAATTTCATGTTCTGACGCTACACTGCGAAGCTATAGCACAAAGCAGAAAATGCGTTTACAGCCTGAGATAAGGTCGATTCCGGAATGCCAAACGTAAAAATGTTGATAACTTTCTAAAAACACTTCAGACAGTTTAGATTTGAAGTGCAAGTACGAGAAAGACCCTTTCTGCTATAATGGGAATTGAAAATTTCATGTTCTGAAGCTTCCCTGCAAAGTTATCGCACAATGCGTAAAACGCGTTTTCAGCCTGAGATAAGGTTGATTCCCGAACGATAAACATAAAAATGTTCATAACTTTGGAAAAACACTTCAGACAGCTTACATTTGATGTGCAACTACTGGAAAGACCCTCCCTGCTATAGTGGGAGGTGAAAATTTCATGTTCTGAAGCTTCCCTGCAAAGTTATGGCACAATGCAGAAATCGCGTTTTCAGCTTGAGATAAGGTCGATTCCGAAACGCCAAACATAAAAATGTTGATAACTTTCGAAAAGCACTTCAGACAGCTTAGATTTGATGTGCAACTACTAGAAAGACCATTTCTGCTATAGTGGGACGTGAAAATTTCATGTTCTGAAGCTTCCCTGCAAAGTTATGGCACAATGCAGAAAACGCGTTTTCAGCCTGAGATAAGGTCGATTCCGGAACGCCAAACAGAAAAATGTAGATAACTCAGGAAAAACTCTACAGACAACTTAGATTTGATGTGCAACTACGCGAAATACCCTTTCTGCTCAAGCGGGAGGTGAAAATTTCATGTTCTAAAGCTTCCCTGCAAAGCTATGGCACAATGCAGAAAACCCGTTTTCGGCCTGAGATAAGGTCGATTCCGGAACACCAAACATAAAAATGTTGATAATTTTGGAAAAACACACCAGACAGCTTAGATTTGATGTACAACTACTAGAAAGACCCTTTCTGCTTTAGTGAGAGGTGAAAATGTCATGGTCTGAAGCTTCCCTGCAAAGTTATGGCAGAATGCAGAAAACGCGTTTTCAGCCTGAGATAAGGTCGATTCCGGAACGCCAAACATAAAAATGTTGATAACTCAGGAAAAACTCTACAGACAGCTTAGATTTGATGTGCAACTACGAGAAATACCCTTTCTGATATAGTGGGAGGTGAAAATTTCATGTTCTGAAGCTTCCCTGCAAAGTTATGGCACGATGCAGAAAACGCGTTTTCAGCCCGAGATTAGGTGGGTTCCAGAACGCCAAACATAAAAATGTTGATAACTTTTGAAAAAAACTTCAGACAGCTTAGATTTGATGTGCAACTACTAGAAAGACCCTTTCTGCTACAGTGGGAGGTGAAAATTTCATGTTCTGAAGCTTCCCTGCAAGGTTATGCCACAATGCAGAAAACGCGTTTTCAGTCTGAGATAAGGTGGGTTTCACAACGCCAAACATAAAAATGTTGATAACTTTGGAAAAACACTTCAGACAGCTTAGATTTGATGTGCAACTATGAGAAAGACCCTTTTTGCTATAGTGGGAGGTGAAAATTTGATGTTCTGAAGCTTCCCTGCAGAGTTATGGCACAATGCAGAAAACGTGTTTTCAGCCTGAGATAAGGTCGATTCCGGAATGCCAAACATAAAAATGTTGATAACTTTGGAAAAACACTTCAGACAGCTTAGATTTGATGTGCAACTACTAGAAAGACCCTTTCTGCTGTAGTGGGAGGTGAAAATTTCATGTTCTGAAGCTTCCCTGCAAATTTATGGCACGATGTAGAAAACGCATTTTCAGCCTGAGATAAGGTGGGTTCCGGAACGCCAAACAGAAAAATGTAGATAACTCAGGAAAAACTCTACAGACAAATTAGATTTGATGTGCAACTACGCGAAATACCCTTTCTGCTCAAGTGGGAGGTGAAAATTTCATGTTCTAAAGCTTCCCTGCAAAGCTATGGCACAATGCAGAAAACCCGTTTTCGGCCTGAGATAAGGTCGATTCCGGAACACCAAACATAAAAATGTTGATAATTTTGGAAAAACACATCAGACAGCTTAGATTTGATGTGCAACTACTAGAAAGACCCTTTCTGCTATAGTGGGAGGTTAAAATTTCATGTTCGGAAGCTTCCATGCAAAGTTATGGCACAATGCAGACAATTCGTTTTCAGCCTGAGATAAGATCGATTCTGGAATGCCAAACATAAAAATGTTGATAACTTTCGAAAAACACTTCAGACAGCTTAGATTTGATGTGCAACTTCTAGAAAGACCCTTTCTGCTATAGTGGGAGGTGAACATTTCATGTTCTGAAGCATCCCTGCAAAGTTATGGCACAATGCAGAAAACGCTTTTTCAGGCTGGGATAAGTTGGGTTCCAGAACGCCAAACATAAAAATGTTGATAACTTTGGAAAACCACTTCAGACAGCTTAGATTTGATGTGCAACTACCGGAAAGACCCTTTCTGCTATAGTGGGAGGTGAAAATTTCATGTTCTGAAGCTTCCCTGCAAAGTTATGGCACAATGCAGAAAACGCGTTTTCAGCCTGAGATAAGGTGGGTTCCAGAACGCCAAACATAAAAATGTTGATAACTTTGGAAAAACACTTCAGACAGCTTAGATTTGATGTGCAAATACTAGAAAGACCCTATCTGCTACAGTGGGAGGTGAAAATTTCATGTTCTGAGGCTTCCGTGAAAAGTTATGGCACAATGCAGAAAACGCGTTTTCAGCCTGAGATTAGGTGGGTTCCAGAACGGCAAACATAAAAATATTGATAACTTTGGAAAAACACTTCAGACAGCTTAGATTTGATGTGCAACTACTAGAAAGACCCTTTCTGCTATAGTGGGAGGTGAAAATTTCATGTTCTGACGCTACACTGCGAAGCTATAGCACAAAGCAGAAAATGCGTTTACAGCCTGAGATAAGGTCGATTCCGGAATGCCAAACGTAAAAATGTTGATAACTTTCTAAAAACACTTCAGACAGTTTAGATTTGAAGTGCAAGTACGAGAAAGACCCTTTCTGCTATAATGGGAATTGAAAATTTCATGTTCTGAAGCTTCCCTGCAAAGTTATCGCACAATGCGTAAAACGCGTTTTCAGCCTGAGATAAGGTTGATTCCCGAACGATAAACATAAAAATGTTCATAACTTTGGAAAAACACTTCAGACAGCTTACATTTGATGTGCAACTACTGGAAAGACCCTTCCTGCTATAGTGGGAGGTGAAAATTTCATGTTCTGAAGCTTCCCTGCAAAGTTATGGCACAATGCAGAAATCGCGTTTTCAGCTTGAGATAAGGTCGATTCCGAAACGCCAAACATAAAAATGTTGATAACTTTGGAAAAACACTTCAGACAGCTTAGATTTGATGTGCAACTACTAGAAAGACCCTTTCTGCTGTAGTGGGAGGTGAAAATTTCATGTTCTAAAGCTTCCCTGCAAAGCTATGGCACAATGCAGAAAACCCGTTTTCGGCCTGAGATAAGGTCGATTCCGGAACACCAAACATAAAAATGTTGATAATTTTGGAAAAACACATCAGACAGCTTAGATTTGATGTGCAACTACTAGAAAGACCCTTTCTGCTATAGTGGGAGGTTAAAATTTCATGTTCGGAAGCTTCCATGCAAAGTTATGGCACAATGCAGACAATTCGTTTTCAGCCTGAGATAAGATCGATTCTGGAATGCCAAACATAAAAATGTTGATAACTTTCGAAAAACACTTCAGACAGCTTAGATTTGATGTGCAAATACTAGAAAGACCCTATCTGCTACAGTGGGAGGTGAAAATTTCATGTTCTGAGGCTTCCGTGAAAAGTTATGGCACAATGCAGAAAACGCGTTTTCAGCCTGAGATTAGGTGGGTTCCAGAACGCCAAACATAAAAATGTTGATAACTTTTGAAAAACTCTTCAGACAGCTTAGATTTGATGTCCAACTACTAGAAAGACCCTTTCTGCTATAGTGGGAGGTGAAAATTTCATGTTCAGAAGATTCCCTGCAAAGTTATGGCACGATGTAGAAAACGCGTTTTCAACCTGAGATAAGGTGGGTTCCGGAACGCCAAACATAAAAATGTTGATAACTTTGGAAAAACATTCCAGACAGCTTAGATTTGATGTACAACTACTAGAAAGACCCTTTCTGCTTTAGTGAGAGGTGAAAATGTCATGGTCTGAAGCTTCCCTGCAAAGTTATGGCAGAATGCAGAAAACGCGTTTTCAGCCTGAGATAAGGTCGATTCCGGAACGCCAAACATAAAAATGTTGATAACTCAGGAAAAACTCTACAGACAGCTTAGATTTGATGTGCAACTACGAGAAATACCCTTTCTGATATAGTGGGAGGTGAAAATTTCATGTTCTGAAGCTTCCCTGCAAAGTTATGGCACGATGCAGAAAACGCGTTTTCAGCCCGAGATTAGGTGGGTTCCAGAACGCCAAACATAAAAATGTTGATAACTTTTGAAAAACACTTCAGACAGCTTAGATTTGATGTGCAACTACTAGAAAGACCCTTTCTGCTACAGTGGGAGGTGAAAATTTCATGTTCTGAAGCTTCCCTGCAAGGTTATGCCACAATGCAGAAAACGCGTTTTCAGTCTGAGATAAGGTGGGTTTCAGAACGCCAAACATAAAAATGTTGATAACTTTGGAAAAACACTTCAGACAGCTTAGATTTGATGTGCAACTATTAGAAAGACCCTTTTTGCTATAGTGGGAGGTGAAAATTTGATGTTCTGAAGCTTCCCTGCAGAGTTATGGCACAATGCAGAAAACGTGTTTTCAGCCTGAGATAAGGTCGATTCCGGAATGACAAACATAAAAATTTTGATAACTTTGGAAAAACACTTCAGACAGCTTAGATTTGATGTGCAACTACTAGAAAGACCCTTTCTGCTATAGTGGGAGGTGAAAATTTCATGTTCTGAAGCTTTATGCAAAGTTGTGGCACAATGCGTAAAAAGCGTTTTCAGCCTGACATAAGGTCGACTCCGGAACGCCAAACATAAAAATGTTGATAAGTTTGGAAAAACACTTCAGACGGCTTAGCTTTAATGTGCAACTACGAGAAAGACCCTTTCTGCTATTGTGGGATGTGAAAATTTCATGTTCTGAAGATTCCCTGCAAAGTTATGGCACCATGCGTATAACGCGTTTACAGACTGAGATAAGGTCGATTCCGGAACGCCAAACATAAAAATGTTGATAACTTTGGAAAAACACATCAGACAGCTTAGCTTTGATGTGCAACTACTAGAAAGACCCTTTCTGCTATAGTGGAAGTTTAAAATGTCATGTTCTGAAGCTTCCCTGCAAAGTTATGGCACCATGCGTAAAACGCGTTTTCAGCCTGAGATAAGGTCGATTCCGGAACGCCAAACGTTAAAATGTTGATAACTTTGGAAAAACACTTCAGACAGCTTAGATTTGATGTCCAACTACTAGAAAGACCTTTTCTGCTATAGCGCAAGTTTAAAATTTCATGTTCTGAAACTTCCCTGCAAAGTTATGGCACAATGCAGAAAACACGTCTTCAGCCTGAGATAAGGTCGATTCCGGAACGCCAAACATAAACATGTTCATAATTCTGGAAAAACACTTCAGACAGCTTAGATTTAATGTGCAACTACTAGAAAGAGCCTTTCTGCTATAGTGGGAGTTGAAAATTTCATGTTATGAAGCTTTCCTGCAAAGTTATGGCACAATGCGTAAAACGCGTTTTCAGCCTCAGATAAGGTTGAATCCGGAACACCAAACATAAAAATATTGATAACTTTGGAAAAACTCTTTAGACAGCTTAGATTTAATGTGCAACTACTAGAAAGAGCCTTTCTGCTATAGTGGGAGTTGAAAATTTCATGTTATGAAGCTTTCCTGCAAAGTTATGGCACAATGCGTAAAACGCGTTTTCAGCCTCAGATAAGGTTGAATCCGGAACACCAAACATAAAAATGTTGATAACTTTGGAAAAACACTTCAGACAGCTTAGATTTGATGTGCAACTACTAGAGAGACCCTTTCTGCTATAGTGGGAGGTGAAAATTTCATGTTCTGAAGATTCCCTGCAAACTTATGGCACAATGCAGAAAACGCGTATTGAGCCTGAGATAAGGTCGATTCCGTAATGCCAAACATAAAAATGTTTATAACTTTGGAAAAACACTTCAGACAGCTAAGATTTGATGTGCAACTACTAGAGAGACCCTTTCTGCTACAGTGGGAGGTGAAAATTTCATGTTCTGTAGCTTCCATGCAAAGTTATGGCACAATGCAGAAAACGTGTTTTCAGCCTGAGATAAGGTCGATTCCGGAATGCCAAACATAAAAATGTTGATAACTTTGGAAAAACACTTCAGACAGCTTAGATTTGATGTGCAACTACTAGAAAGACCCTTTCTGCTATAGTGGGAGGTTAAAATTTCGAGTTCTGAAGCTTCCCTCCAAAGTTATGGCACAATGCAGAAAACACGTTTTCAGCCTGAGATATGGTTGATTCCGGAACGCCAAACATAAGAATGTTGATAACTTTGGAAAAACACTTCAAACAGCTTCGATCTGATGTGCAACTACTAGAAAGACCCTTTTTGCAATAGTAGGAGGTGAAAATTTCATGTTGTGAAGCTTCCCTGCAAAGTTATGGCACAATGCGGAAAAAAAGGTTTTCAGCCTGAGATGAAGTCGATTCCGGAACGCCAAACATAAAAATGTTGATAACTTTGGAAAAACACTTCAGACAGCTTAGATTTCACGTGAAACTACTAGAAAGACCCTTTCTGCCATTGTGGGAGGTGAAAATTTCATGTTCTGAAGCTTCACGGCAAAGTTATGGAACATTGCGTGAAACACGTTTTCAGCCTGTGATCAGGTCGATTCAGGAACGTCAAACATAAAAAAGTTGATAACTTTTGAAATACACTTCAGACCGCTTACAATTGATGTGCAACTACAAGAAAGACCCTTTCTGCCATAGAGGAAGTTTAAAATGTCATGTTCTGAGGCTCCCCTGAAAAGTTATGGCACAATGCGTAAAACGCGTCTTCAGCCTGAGATAAGGTCGATTCCGGAACGCCAAACATAAAAATGTTGATAACTTTGGAAAAACACTTCAGACAGCTTAGATTTGATGTGCAACTATTAGAAAGACCCTTTCTGCTATAGTGGGAGGTGAAAATTTCATGTTCTGAAGCTTTATGCAAAGTTATGGCTCAATGCAGAAAACGCGTTTTCAGCTTGATATAAGGTGGGTTCCCGAACGCCAAACATAAAAATGTTGAAAACTTTGGAAAAACACTTCAGACCGCTTAGATTTGATGTGCAACTACCAGAAAGACCTTTTCTTCTATAGTGGAAGTTTAAAATTTTATGTTCTGAAGCTTTATGCAAAGTTGTGGCACAATGCGTAAAACGCGTCTTCAGCCTGAGATAAGGTCGATTCCGGAACGCCAAACATAAAAATGTTGATAACTTTGGAAAAACACTTCAGACTGCTTAGATTTGATGTGCAACTACTAGAAAGACCCTTTCTGATATAGTGGGTGGTGAAAATTCGATGTTCTGAAGTTTCCCTCCAAAGTTATGGCATAATGCGTAAAACGTGTTTTCAGTCTGAGACAAGGTCGATTCCGGAACGCCAAACATAAAAATGTTGACAACTTTGGAAAAACACTTCAGACAGCTTAGCTTTGATGTGCAACTACTAGAAAGACCCTTTCTGCTATAGTGGAAGTTTAAAATGTCATGTTCTGAAGCTTCCCTGCAAAGTTATGGCACCATGCATAAAACGCGTTTTCAGCCTGAGATAAGGTGGGTTCCAGAACGCCAAACATTAAAATGTTGATAACTTTGGAAAAACACTTCAGACAGCTTAGATTTGATGTGCAACTACGAGAAAGACCGTTTCTGCTATAGTGGGAGGTGAAAATTCGATGTTGTGAAGCTTCCCTGCAAAGTTATGGCACCATGCGTAAAACGCTTTTTCAGCCTGAGATAAGGTCGATTCCGGAACGCCAAACATAAACATGTTCATAATTCTGGAAAAACACTTCAGACAGCTTAGATTTGATGTGCAACTACTAGAAAGACCATTTCTGCCATTGTGGGAGGTGAAAATTCGATGTTCTGAAGCTTCCCTGCAAAGTTATGCCACAATGCAGGAAACACGTTTTCAGCCTGAGATAAGGTCGATTCAGGAACGCCAAACATAAACATGTTCATAATTCTGGAAAAACACTTCAGACAGCTTAGATTTGATGTGCAGCTACTAGAAAGAGCCTTTCTGCTATAGTGGGAGTTGAAAATTTCATGTTCTGAACCTTTCCTGCAAAGTTATGGCACAATGCGTAAAACGTGTTTTCAGCCTCAGATAAGGATGATTCTGGAACACCAAACATAAAAGTGTTGATAACTTTGGAAAAACAATTCAAACAGCTTCGATTTGATGTGCAACTACTAGAAAGACCCTTTCTGCTGTAGTGGGAGGTGAAAATTTCATGTTCAGAAGATTCCCTGCAAAGTTATGGCACGATGTAGAAAACGCGTTTTCAACCTGAGATAAGGTGGGTTCCGGAACACCAAACATAAAAATGTTGATAACTTTGGAAAAACATTCCAGACAGCTTAGATTTGATGTACAACTACTAGAAAGACCCTTTCTGCTTTAGTGAGAGGTGAAAATGTCATGGTCTGAAGCTTCCCTGCAAAGTTATGGCAGAATGCAGAAAACGCGTTTTCAGCCCGAGATTAGGTGGGTTCCAGAACGCCAAACATAAAAATGTTGATAACTTTTGAAAAACACTTCAGACAGCTTAGATTTGATGTGCAACTACTAGAAAGACCCTTTCTGCTACAGTGGGAGGTGAAAATTTCATGTTCTGAAGCTTCCCTGCAAGGTTATGCCACAATGCAGAAAACGCGTTTTCAGTCTGAGATAAGGTGGGTTTCACAACGCCAAACATAAAAATGTTGATAACTTTGGAAAAACACTTCAGACAGCTTAGATTTGATGTGCAACTACTAGAAAGACCCTTTCTGCTATAGTGGGAGGTGAAAATTTCATGTTCTGACGCTACACTGCGAAGCTATAGCACAAAGCAGAAAATGCGTTTACAGCCTGAGATAAGGTCGATTCCGGAATGCCAAACGTAAAAATGTTGATAACTTTCTAAAAACACTTCAGACAGTTTAGATTTGAAGTGCAAGTACGAGAAAGACCCTTTCTGCTATAATGGGAATTGAAAATTTCATGTTCTGAAGCTTCCCTGCAAAGTTATCGCACAATGCGTAAAACGCGTTTTCAGCCTGAGATAAGGTTGATTCCCGAACGATAAACATAAAAATGTTCATAACTTTGGAAAAACACTTCAGACAGCTTACATTTGATGTGCAACTACTGGAAAGACCCTCCCTGCTATAGTGGGAGGTGAAAATTTCATGTTCTGAAGCTTCCCTGCAAAGTTATGGCACAATGCAGAAATCGCGTTTTCAGCTTGAGATAAGGTCGATTCCGAAACGCCAAACATAAAAATGTTGATAACTTTCGAAAAGCACTTCAGACAGCTTAGATTTGATGTGCAACTACTAGAAAGACCATTTCTGCTATAGTGGGACGTGAAAATTTCATGTTCTGAAGCTTCCCTGCAAAGTTATGGCACAATGCAGAAAACGCGTTTTCAGCCTGAGATAAGGTCGATTCCGGAACGCCAAACAGAAAAATGTAGATAACTCAGGAAAAACTCTACAGACAACTTAGATTTGATGTGCAACTACGCGAAATACCCTTTCTGCTCAAGCGGGAGGTGAAAATTTCATGTTCTAAAGCTTCCCTGCAAAGCTATGGCACAATGCAGAAAACCCGTTTTCGGCCTGAGATAAGGTCGATTCCGGAACACCAAACATAAAAATGTTGATAATTTTGGAAAAACACACCAGACAGCTTAGATTTGATGTACAACTACTAGAAAGACCCTTTCTGCTTTAGTGAGAGGTGAAAATGTCATGGTCTGAAGCTTCCCTGCAAAGTTATGGCAGAATGCAGAAAACGCGTTTTCAGCCTGAGATAAGGTCGATTCCGGAACGCCAAACATAAAAATGTTGATAACTCAGGAAAAACTCTACAGACAGCTTAGATTTGATGTGCAACTACGAGAAATACCCTTTCTGATATAGTGGGAGGTGAAAATTTCATGTTCTGAAGCTTCCCTGCAAAGTTATGGCACGATGCAGAAAACGCGTTTTCAGCCCGAGATTAGGTGGGTTCCAGAACGCCAAACATAAAAATGTTGATAACTTTTGAAAAAAACTTCAGACAGCTTAGATTTGATGTGCAACTACTAGAAAGACCCTTTCTGCTACAGTGGGAGGTGAAAATTTCATGTTCTGAAGCTTCCCTGCAAGGTTATGCCACAATGCAGAAAACGCGTTTTCAGTCTGAGATAAGGTGGGTTTCACAACGCCAAACATAAAAATGTTGATAACTTTGGAAAAACACTTCAGACAGCTTAGATTTGATGTGCAACTATGAGAAAGACCCTTTTTGCTATAGTGGGAGGTGAAAATTTGATGTTCTGAAGCTTCCCTGCAGAGTTATGGCACAATGCAGAAAACGTGTTTTCAGCCTGAGATAAGGTCGATTCCGGAATGCCAAACATAAAAATGTTGATAACTTTGGAAAAACACTTCAGACAGCTTAGATTTGATGTGCAACTACTAGAAAGACCCTTTCTGCTATAGTGGGAGGTGAAAATTTCATGTTCTGACGCTACACTGCGAAGCTATAGCACAAAGCAGAAAATGCGTTTACAGCCTGAGATAAGGTCGATTCCGGAATGCCAAACGTAAAAATGTTGATAACTTTCTAAAAACACTTCAGACAGTTTAGATTTGAAGTGCAAGTACGAGAAAGACCCTTTCTGCTATAATGGGAATTGAAAATTTCATGTTCTGAAGCTTCCCTGCAAAGTTATCGCACAATGCGTAAAACGCGTTTTCAGCCTGAGATAAGGTTGATTCCCGAACGATAAACATAAAAATGTTCATAACTTTGGAAAAACACTTCAGACAGCTTACATTTGATGTGCAACTACTGGAAAGACCCTTCCTGCTATAGTGGGAGGTGAAAATTTCATGTTCTGAAGCTTCCCTGCAAAGTTATGGCACAATGCAGAAATCGCGTTTTCAGCTTGAGATAAGGTCGATTCCGAAACGCCAAACATAAAAATGTTGATAACTTTCGAAAAGCACTTCAGACAGCTTAGATTTGATGTGCAACTACTAGAAAGACCCTTTCTGCTGTAGTGGGAGGTGAAAATTTCATGTTCTGAAGCTTCCCTGCAAATTTATGGCACGATGTAGAAAACGCATTTTCAGCCTGAGATAAGGTGGGTTCCGGAACGCCAAACAGAAAAATGTAGATAACTCAGGAAAAACTCTACAGACAAATTAGATTTGATGTGCAACTACGCGAAATACCCTTTCTGCTCAAGTGGGAGGTGAAAATTTCATGTTCTAAAGCTTCCCTGCAAAGCTATGGCACAATGCAGAAAACCCGTTTTCGGCCTGAGATAAGGTCGATTCCGGAACACCAAACATAAAAATGTTGATAATTTTGGAAAAACACATCAGACAGCTTAGATTTGATGTGCAACTACTAGAAAGACCCTTTCTGCTATAGTGGGAGGTTAAAATTTCATGTTCGGAAGCTTCCATGCAAAGTTATGGCACAATGCAGACAATTCGTTTTCAGCCTGAGATAAGATCGATTCTGGAATGCCAAACATAAAAATGTTGATAACTTTCGAAAAACACTTCAGACAGCTTAGATTTGATGTGCAACTTCTAGAAAGACCCTTTCTGCTATAGTGGGAGGTGAACATTTCATGTTCTGAAGCATCCCTGCAAAGTTATGGCACAATGCAGAAAACGCTTTTTCAGGCTGGGATAAGTTGGGTTCCAGAACGCCAAACATAAAAATGTTGATAACTTTGGAAAACCACTTCAGACAGCTTAGATTTGATGTGCAACTACCGGAAAGACCCTTTCTGCTATAGTGGGAGGTGAAAATTTCATGTTCTGAAGCTTCCCTGCAAAGTTATGGCACAATGCAGAAAACGCGTTTTCAGCCTGAGATAAGGTGGGTTCCAGAACGCCAAACATAAAAATGTTGATAACTTTGGAAAAACACTTCAGACAGCTTAGATTTGATGTGCAAATACTAGAAAGACCCTATCTGCTACAGTGGGAGGTGAAAATTTCATGTTCTGAGGCTTCCGTGAAAAGTTATGGCACAATGCAGAAAACGCGTTTTCAGCCTGAGATTAGGTGGGTTCCAGAACGGCAAACATAAAAATATTGATAACTTTGGAAAAACACTTCAGACAGCTTAGATTTGATGTGCAACTACTAGAAAGACCCTTTCTGCTATAGTGGGAGGTGAAAATTTCATGTTCTGACGCTACACTGCGAAGCTATAGCACAAAGCAGAAAATGCGTTTACAGCCTGAGATAAGGTCGATTCCGGAATGCCAAACGTAAAAATGTTGATAACTTTCTAAAAACACTTCAGACAGTTTAGATTTGAAGTGCAAGTACGAGAAAGACCCTTTCTGCTATAATGGGAATTGAAAATTTCATGTTCTGAAGCTTCCCTGCAAAGTTATCGCACAATGCGTAAAACGCGTTTTCAGCCTGAGATAAGGTTGATTCCCGAACGATAAACATAAAAATGTTCATAACTTTGGAAAAACACTTCAGACAGCTTACATTTGATGTGCAACTACTGGAAAGACCCTTCCTGCTATAGTGGGAGGTGAAAATTTCATGTTCTGAAGCTTCCCTGCAAAGTTATGGCACAATGCAGAAATCGCGTTTTCAGCTTGAGATAAGGTCGATTCCGAAACGCCAAACATAAAAATGTTGATAACTTTGGAAAAACACTTCAGACAGCTTAGATTTGATGTGCAACTACTAGAAAGACCCTTTCTGCTGTAGTGGGAGGTGAAAATTTCATGTTCTAAAGCTTCCCTGCAAAGCTATGGCACAATGCAGAAAACCCGTTTTCGGCCTGAGATAAGGTCGATTCCGGAACACCAAACATAAAAATGTTGATAATTTTGGAAAAACACATCAGACAGCTTAGATTTGATGTGCAAATACTAGAAAGACCCTTTCTGCTATAGTGGGAGGTGAAAATTTCATGTTCAGAAGATTCCCTGCAAAGTTATGGCACGATGTAGAAAACGCGTTTTCAACCTGAGATAAGGTGGGTTCCGGAACGCCAAACATAAAAATGTTGATAACTTTGGAAAAACATTCCAGACAGCTTAGATTTGATGTACAACTACTAGAAAGACCCTTTCTGCTTTAGTGAGAGGTGAAAATGTCATGGTCTGAAGCTTCCCTGCAAAGTTATGGCAGAATGCAGAAAACGCGTTTTCAGCCTGAGATAAGGTCGATTCCGGAACGCCAAACATAAAAATGTTGATAACTCAGGAAAAACTCTACAGACAGCTTAGATTTGATGTGCAACTACGAGAAATACCCTTTCTGATATAGTGGGAGGTGAAAATTTCATGTTCTGAAGCTTCCCTGCAAAGTTATGGCACGATGCAGAAAACGCGTTTTCAGCCCGAGATTAGGTGGGTTCCAGAACGCCAAACATAAAAATGTTGATAACTTTTGAAAAACACTTCAGACAGCTTAGATTTGATGTGCAACTACTAGAAAGACCCTTTCTGCTACAGTGGGAGGTGAAAATTTCATGTTCTGAAGCTTCCCTGCAAGGTTATGCCACAATGCAGAAAACGCGTTTTCAGTCTGAGATAAGGTGGGTTTCAGAACGCCAAACATAAAAATGTTGATAACTTTGGAAAAACACTTCAGACAGCTTAGATTTGATGTGCAACTATTAGAAAGACCCTTTTTGCTATAGTGGGAGGTGAAAATTTGATGTTCTGAAGCTTCCCTGCAGAGTTATGGCACAATGCAGAAAACGTGTTTTCAGCCTGAGATAAGGTCGATTCCGGAATGACAAACATAAAAATTTTGATAACTTTGGAAAAACACTTCAGACAGCTTAGATTTGATGTGCAACTACTAGAAAGACCCTTTCTGCTATAGTGGGAGGTGAAAATTTCATGTTCTGAAGCTTTATGCAAAGTTGTGGCACAATGCGTAAAAAGCGTTTTCAGCCTGACATAAGGTCGACTCCGGAACGCCAAACATAAAAATGTTGATAAGTTTGGAAAAACACTTCAGACGGCTTAGCTTTAATGTGCAACTACGAGAAAGACCCTTTCTGCTATTGTGGGATGTGAAAATTTCATGTTCTGAAGATTCCCTGCAAAGTTATGGCACCATGCGTATAACGCGTTTACAGACTGAGATAAGGTCGATTCCGGAACGCCAAACATAAAAATGTTGATAACTTTGGAAAAACACATCAGACAGCTTAGCTTTGATGTGCAACTACTAGAAAGACCCTTTCTGCTATAGTGGAAGTTTAAAATGTCATGTTCTGAAGCTTCCCTGCAAAGTTATGGCACCATGCGTAAAACGCGTTTTCAGCCTGAGATAAGGTCGATTCCGGAACGCCAAACGTTAAAATGTTGATAACTTTGGAAAAACACTTCAGACAGCTTAGATTTGATGTCCAACTACTAGAAAGACCTTTTCTGCTATAGCGCAAGTTTAAAATTTCATGTTCTGAAACTTCCCTGCAAAGTTATGGCACAATGCAGAAAACACGTCTTCAGCCTGAGATAAGGTCGATTCCGGAACGCCAAACATAAACATGTTCATAATTCTGGAAAAACACTTCAGACAGCTTAGATTTAATGTGCAACTACTAGAAAGAGCCTTTCTGCTATAGTGGGAGTTGAAAATTTCATGTTATGAAGCTTTCCTGCAAAGTTATGGCACAATGCGTAAAACGCGTTTTCAGCCTCAGATAAGGTTGAATCCGGAACACCAAACATAAAAATATTGATAACTTTGGAAAAACTCTTTAGACAGCTTAGATTTAATGTGCAACTACTAGAAAGAGCCTTTCTGCTATAGTGGGAGTTGAAAATTTCATGTTATGAAGCTTTCCTGCAAAGTTATGGCACAATGCGTAAAACGCGTTTTCAGCCTCAGATAAGGTTGAATCCGGAACACCAAACATAAAAATGTTGATAACTTTGGAAAAACACTTCAGACAGCTTAGATTTGATGTGCAACTACTAGAGAGACCCTTTCTGCTACAGTGGGAGGTGAAAATTTCATGTTCTGAAGCTTCCGTGCAAAGTTATGGCACAATGCAGAAAAGGCGTTTTCAGCCTGAGATAAGGTTGATTCCGGAACGCCAAACATAAAAATGTTGATAACTTTGGAAAAACACTTCAAACAGCTTAGATTTGATGTGCAACTACTAGAAAGACCCTTTCTGCTATAGTGGGAGGTGAAAATTTCATGTTCTGAAGATTCCCTGCAAACTTATGGCACAATGCAGAAAACGCGTATTGAGCCTGAGATAAGGTCGATTCCGTAATGCCAAACATAAAAATGTTTATAACTTTGGAAAAACACTTCAGACAGCTAAGATTTGATGTGCAACTACTAGAGAGACCCTTTCTGCTACAGTGGGAGGTGAAAATTTCATGTTCTGTAGCTTCCATGCAAAGTTATGGCACAATGCAGAAAACGTGTTTTCAGCCTGAGATAAGGTCGATTCCGGAATGCCAAACATAAAAATGTTGATAACTTTGGAAAAACACTTCAGACAGCTTAGATTTGATGTGCAACTACTAGAAAGACCCTTTCTGCTATAGTGGGAGGTTAAAATTTCGAGTTCTGAAGCTTCCCTCCAAAGTTATGGCACAATGCAGAAAACACGTTTTCAGCCTGAGATATGGTTGATTCCGGAACGCCAAACATAAGAATGTTGATAACTTTGGAAAAACACTTCAAACAGCTTCGATCTGATGTGCAACTACTAGAAAGACCCTTTTTGCAATAGTAGGAGGTGAAAATTTCATGTTGTGAAGCTTCCCTGCAAAGTTATGGCACAATGCGGAAAAAAAGGTTTTCAGCCTGAGATGAAGTCGATTCCGGAACGCCAAACATAAAAATGTTGATAACTTTGGAAAAACACTTCAGACAGCTTAGATTTCACGTGAAACTACTAGAAAGACCCTTTCTGCCATTGTGGGAGGTGAAAATTTCATGTTCTGAAGCTTCACGGCAAAGTTATGGAACATTGCGTGAAACACGTTTTCAGCCTGTGATCAGGTCGATTCAGGAACGTCA
Source organism: Synchiropus splendidus (assembly GCF_027744825.2). Classification (NCBI taxonomy): domain Eukaryota; kingdom Metazoa; phylum Chordata; class Actinopteri; order Syngnathiformes; family Callionymidae; genus Synchiropus; species Synchiropus splendidus. Next base: position 15,962,280 of record NC_071348.1, read on the forward strand.
AACATAAAAAAGTTGATAACTTTTGAAATACACTTCAGACCGCTTACAATTGATGTGCAACTACAAGAAAGACCCTTTCTGCCATAGAGGAAGTTTAAAATGTCATGTTCTGAGGCTCCCCTGAAAAGTTATGGCACAATGCGTAAAACGCGTCTTCAGCCTGAGATAAGGTCGATTCCGGAACGCCAAACATAAAAATGTTGATAACTTTGGAAAAACACTTCAGACAGCTTAGATTTGATGTGCAACTATTAGAAAGACCCTTTCTGCTATAGTGGGAGGTGAAAATTTCATGTTCTGAAGCTTTATGCAAAGTTATGGCTCAATGCAGAAAACGCGTTTTCAGCTTGATATAAGGTGGGTTCCCGAACGCCAAACATAAAAATGTTGAAAACTTTGGAAAAACACTTCAGACCGCTTAGATTTGATGTGCAACTACCAGAAAGACCTTTTCTTCTATAGTGGAAGTTTAAAATTTTATGTTCTGAAGCTTTATGCAAAGTTGTGGCACAATGCGTAAAACGCGTCTTCAGCCTGAGATAAGGTCGATTCCGGAACGCCAAACATAAAAATGTTGATAACTTTGGAAAAACACTTCAGACTGCTTAGATTTGATGTGCAACTACTAGAAAGACCCTTTCTGATATAGTGGGTGGTGAAAATTCGATGTTCTGAAGTTTCCCTCCAAAGTTATGGCATAATGCGTAAAACGTGTTTTCAGTCTGAGACAAGGTCGATTCCGGAACGCCAAACATAAAAATGTTGACAACTTTGGAAAAACACTTCAGACAGCTTAGCTTTGATGTGCAACTACTAGAAAGACCCTTTCTGCTATAGTGGAAGTTTAAAATGTCATGTTCTGAAGCTTCCCTGCAAAGTTATGGCACCATGCATAAAACGCGTTTTCAGCCTGAGATAAGGTGGGTTCCAGAACGCCAAACATTAAAATGTTGATAACTTTGGAAAAACACTTCAGACAGCTTAGATTTGATGTGCAACTACGAGAAAGACCGTTTCTGCTATAGTGGGAGGTGAAAATTCGATGTTGTGAAGCTTCCCTGCAAAGTTATGGCACCATGCGTAAAACGCTTTTTCAGCCTGAGATAAGGTCGATTCCGGAACGCCAAACATAAACATGTTCATAATTCTGGAAAAACACTTCAGACAGCTTAGATTTGATGTGCAACTACTAGAAAGACCATTTCTGCCATTGTGGGAGGTGAAAATTCGATGTTCTGAAGCTTCCCTGCAAAGTTATGCCACAATGCAGGAAACACGTTTTCAGCCTGAGATAAGGTCGATTCAGGAACGCCAAACATAAACATGTTCATAATTCTGGAAAAACACTTCAGACAGCTTAGATTTGATGTGCAGCTACTAGAAAGAGCCTTTCTGCTATAGTGGGAGTTGAAAATTTCATGTTCTGAACCTTTCCTGCAAAGTTATGGCACAATGCGTAAAACGTGTTTTCAGCCTCAGATAAGGATGATTCTGGAACACCAAACATAAAAGTGTTGATAACTTTGGAAAAACAATTCAAACAGCTTCGATTTGATGTGCAACTACTAGAAAGACCCTTTATGCTATCGTGGGAGGTTAAAATTTCATGTTCTGAAGCTTCCCTGCAAAGTTATGTCACAATGCAGAAAACGCGTTTTCAGCCTCACATAAGGTCAATTCCGGAACGCCAAACATGAAAATGTTAATAACTTCGGAAAAACACTTCAGACAGCTTAGATTTGATGTGCAAGTACTAGAAAGACCATTTCTGCTATAGTGGGAGGTTAAAATTCGATGTTCTGAAGCTTCGCTGCAAAGTTATGCCACAATGCAGGAAACGCGTTTTCAGCCTCACATAAGGTCAATTCCGGAACGCCAAACATAAAAATGTTCATAACTGCGGGAAAACACTTCAGACAGATAGGATTTGATGTACAAGTACTAGAAATACCCTTTCTGCTATAGTGGGAGGTGAAAATTTCATGTTCTGAAGCTTTCCTGCAAAGCTATGGCACAATGCGTAAAACGCTTTTTCAGCCTGAGATAAGGTCGATTCCGAAACGCCAAACATAAAAAGGTTGATAACTTTGGAAAAACAATTCAAAAAGTTTCGATTTGATGTGCAACTACTAGAAAGACCATTTCTGCTATAGTGGGAGGTGAAAATTTCATGTTCTGAAGCTTCCCTGCAAACTTATAGCACAATGCAGAAAACGCGTTTTCAGCCTGAGATAAGGTTGATTCAGGAACGCCAAACATAAAAATGTTCATAATTCTGGAAAAACACTTCAGACAGCTTAGATTTGATGTGCAACTACTAGAAAGACCCTTTCTGCTATAGTGGGAGGTTAAAATTCGATGTTCTGAAGCTTCGCTGCAAAGTTATGCCTCAATGCAGGAAACGCGTTTTCAGCCTCACATAAGGTCAATTCCGGAACGCCAAACATAAAAATGTTCATAACTGCGGGAAAACACTTCAGACAGATAGGATTTGATGTACAAGTACTAGAAAGACCCTTTCTGCTATAGTGGGAGGTGAAAATTTCATGTTATGAAGCTTTCCTGCAAAGCTATGGCACAATGCGTAAAACGCTTTTTCAGCCTGAGATAAGGTCGATTCCGGAACGCCAAACATAAAAAGGTTCATAATTCTGGAAAAACACTTCAGACAGCTTAGATTTGATGTGCAACTACTAGAGAGACCCGTTATGCCATACTGGGAGGTGAAAATGTCATGTTCTGAAGCTTCCCTGCAAAGTTATGGCACAATGCAGGAAACGCGTTTTCAGCTTGATGAGGTTGATTTCAGAACGGCAAACATAAAAATGTTGATAACTTTGGAAAAACACTTCAGACAGCTTAGATTTGATGTGCAACTACCAGAAAGACTCTTTCTGCTATATTGGGAGGTTAAAATTTCATTTTCTGAAGCTTCCCTGCAAAGTTATGGCACAATGCAGAAAACGCGTTTTCAGCCTGATATAAGGTTGATTCCGGAACGCCAAACATAAAAATGTTGATAACTTTGGAAAAACACTTCAAACAGCTTAGATTTGATGTGCAACTACTAGAAAGACCCTTTCTGCTATAGTGGGAGGTCAAAATTTCATGTTCTGAAGCCTCCCTAGAAAGTTATGGGACAATGCAGAAAACGCGTTTTCAGCCTGAGATAAGGTGGGTTCCGAAACGCCAAACGTAAAAATGTTGATCACTTTGGAACAACACTTCAGACAGCTTAGATTTGATGTGCAAGTACTAGAAAGACCCTTTCTGTTATAGTGGGAGGTGAAAATTTCATGTTCTGAAGCTTCCCTGCAAAGTTATGGCACAATGCATATAACGTGTTTTCAGTCTGAGATAAGGTCGATTCCGGAACGCCAAACGTAAAAATGTTGATAACTTTGGAACAACACTTCAGACAACTTAGATTTGATGTGCAACTACTAGAAATACCCTTTCTGATATAGTGGGAGGAGAAAATTTCATGTTCTGAAGTCTCCCTGCAAAGTTATGGCACAATGCAGAAAACGCGTTTTCAGCCCGAGATAAGGTGGGTTCCAGAACGCCAAACATAACAATGTTGATAACTTTGGAAAAACACTTCAGTCAGCTTAGATTTGTTATGCAACTACTAGAAAGACCCTATCTGCTATAGTGGGAGGCGAACATTTCATGTTCTGAAGCTTCCCTGAAAAGTTATGGCACAATGCAGAAAACGCGTTTTAAGCGTGAGATAAGGCGAGTTCCGGAACGCCAAATATAAAAATGTTGATAACTTTGGAACAACACATCAGACAGCTTAGATTTGATGTGCAACTACTAGAAAGACCATTTCTGCTATAGTGGGAGGTGAAAATTTCATGTTCTGAAACTTCCCTGCAAAGTTATGGCACAATGCACAAAACGCGTTTTCGGCCTGAGATAAGGTCGATTCAGGAACACCAAACAAAAATATGTTGAAAACTTTCGAAAAACACTTCAGACAGCTTAGATTTGATGTACAACTACTAGAAAGACCCTTTCTGCTACAGTGGGAGGTGAAAATATCATGTTCTGAAGCTTCCCTGCAAAGTTATGGCACAATGCGTAAAACGCGTTTTCAGCCTGAGATGAGGTTGATTTCAGAACGCCAAACATAAAAATGTTGATAACTTTGGAAAAAGACTTCAGACAACTTAGATTTGATGTGCAACTATTAGAAAGACCCCTTCTGCTATAGTGGGAGGTGAAAATTTCATGTTCTGAGGCTTTCCTGCAAAGTTATGGCAAATTGAGTAAAACGCGTTTTCTGCCTTAGATAAGGTTGATTCTGGAAAGCCAAACATAAGAATGTTGATAACTTTGGAAAAACACTTCAGACAGCTTAGAATTGATGTGCAACTACTAGAAAGACCCTTTCTGCTACAGTGGGAGTTGAAAATTTCATGTTCTGAAGCTTTCCTGCAAAGTTATGGCACAATGCGTAAAACGCGTTTTCAGCCTGAGATAAGGTTGATTCCGGAACGCCAAACATAAAAATGTAGATAACTTTGGAAAAACACTTCAGACAGCTTAGATTTGATGTGCAACTACTAGGAAGACCCTTTCTGCTATAGTGGGAGGTAAAAATCTCATGTTCTGAAGCTTCCCTGCAAAGTTATGGCACAATGCAGAAAACGCGTTTTCAGCATGAGATAAGGTGGGTTCCAGAACGCCAAACATAAAAATGTTGATAACTTTGGAAGAACACTTCAGACAGCTTAGATTTGATGTGCAACTACTAGAAAGACCCTTTCTGCTATAGAGGGATTTGAAAATTTCATGTTCTGAGGCTTCCCTGCAAAGTTATGGCACAATGCGAAAAACGCGTTTTCAGCCTGAGATAAGGTCGATTCCGGAACGCCAAACATAAAAATGTTGATAACTTTGGAAAAACACTTCAGACAGCTTAGATTTGATGTGCAACTACTAGAAAGACCCTTTCTACTATAGTGGGAGGTGAAAATTTGATGTTCTGAAGCTTCCCTGCAAAGTTATGAAACAATGTGTAAAAGGCGTTTTCAGCCTGAGATAAGGTCGATTCGGGAACGCCAAACAAAAAAATGTTGATAACTTTGGAAAAACACTTCAGACAGCTTAGATTTGATGTGCAACTATTAGAAAGACCCTATATGCTATTGTGGGAGGTGAAAATTTCATGTACTGATGCATCCCTGCAAAGCTATGGCACAATGCCGAAAAAGCGTTTTCAGCCTGAGATAAGGTTGATTCCGGAACGTCAAACATAAAAATGTTGATAACTTATGAAAGACACTTCAGACTGCTTAGATTTGATGTGCAACTACTAGAAAGACCCTTTCTACTATAGCGGTAGGTGAAAATTTCATGTTCTGAGGCTTCCCTGCAAAGTTATGGCACAATGCAGAAAAGGCGTTTTCAATAAGGTGCGATCCGGAACGCCAAACATAAAAATGTTGATAACTCACGAAAAACACTTCAGACAGGTTAGATTTGATGTGCAACTACTAGAGAGACCCTTTATGCTATAGTGGGAGGAGAAAATTTAATGTTCTGAAGCTTCCCTGCAAAGTTATGGCACAATGCAGAAAACGCGTTTTCAGCCTGAGATAAGGTTGATTCCGGAACGCCAAACATAAAAATGTTGATAACTTTGGAAAAACACTTCAAACAGCTCAGATTAGATGTGCAACTACGAGAATGACCCATTCTGCTATAGTGGGAGGTGAAAATTTCATATTCTGCAGCTTTCCTGCAAAGTTACGGCACAATGCTGAAAATGCGTTTTCAGCCTGAGATAAGGTCGATTCCGGAACGCCAAACATAAAAATGTTGATAGTTTTGGAAAAACACATCAGACAGCTTAGATTTGATGTGCAACTACTAGAAAGACCCTTTCTGCTATAGTGGGAGGCAAACATTTCATGTTCTGAAGCTTCCCTGAAAAGTATTGGCACAATGCAGAAAACGCGTTTTCAGCTTGAGATTAGGTGGATTCCAGAACGCCAAACATAAAAATGTTGATAACTTTGGAAAAACACATCAGACAGCTTAGATTTGATGTGCAACTACTAGAAAGACCCTTTCTGCTATATTGGGAGGTCAGAATTTCTTGTTCTGAAGCTTCCCTGCAAAGTTATGGCACAATGCAGAAAACACATTTTCTGCCTGAGATAAGGCCGATTCCGGAACGCCAAACATAAAAATGTTGATAACTCTGGAAAAACTCTACAGACAGCTTAGATTTGATGTGCAACTACAAGAAAGACCCTTTCAGCTATAGTGGGAGGTGAAAATATCATGTTCTGAAGCTTCCCTGCAAAGTTATGGCACAATGCGTAAAACGCGATTTCAGCCTGAGATGAGGTTGATTTCAGAACGCCAAACATAAAAATGTTGATAACTCAGGAAAAACTCTACAGACAGCTTAGATTTGATGTGCAACTACAAGAAATACCCTTTCTGCTGAAGTGGGAGGAGAAAATTTCATGTTCTGAAGTCTCGCTGCAAAGTTATGGCACAATGCAGAAAACGCGTTTTCAGCCTGAGATAAGGTGGGTTCCAGAACGCCAAACATAATAATGTTGATAACTCTGGAAAAACACTTCAGACAGCTTAGATTTGATGTGCAACTACTAGAAAGACCCTTTCTGCTATAGTGGGAGGCAAACATTTCATGTTCTGAAGCTTCCCTGAAAAGTATTGGCACAATGCAGAAAACGCGTTTTCAGCTTGAGATTAGGTGGATTCCAGAACGCCAAACATAAAAATGTTGATAACTTTGGAAAAACACATCAGACAGCTTAGATTTGATGTGCAACTACTAGAAAGACCCTTTCTGCCGTAGTGGGAGGTGAAAATTTCATGTTCTAAAGCTTCCCTGCAATTTTATGGCACAATGCAAAAAACACGTTTTCTGCCTGAGATAAGGTCGATTCCGGAACGCCAAACATAAAAATGTTGATAACTCAGGAAAAACTCTACAGACAGCTTAGATTTGATGTGCAACTACAAGAAATACCCTTTCTGCTGAAGTGGGAGGAGAAAATTTCATGTTCTGAAGTCTCGCTGCAAAGTTATGGCACAATGCAGAAAACGCGTTTTCAGCCTGAGATAAGGTGGGTTCCAGAACGCCAAACATAAAAATGTTGATAACTCTGGAAAAACACTTCAGACAGCTTAGATTTGATGTGCAACTACTAGAAAGACCCTTTCTGCTATAGTGGGAGGCAAACATTTCATGTTCTGAAGCTTCCCTGAAAAGTATTGGCACAATGCAGAAATCGCGTTTTCAGCTTGAGATTAGGTGGATTCCAGAACGCCAAACATAAAAATGTTGATAACTTTGGAAAAACACTTCAGACAGCTTAGATTTGATGTGCAACTACTAGAAAGACCCTTTCTGCTATATTGGGAGGTCAGAATTTCTTGTTCTGAACCTTCCCTGCAAAGTTATGGCACAATGCAGAAAACACATTTTCTGCCTGAGATAAGGTCGATTCCGGAATGCCAAACATAAAAATGTTGATAACTCAGGAAAAACTCTACAGACAGCTTAGATTTGATGTGCAACTACGAGAAAGACCCTTTCTGCTATAGTGGAAGGTGAAAATATCATGTTCTGAAGCTTCCCTGCAAAGTTATGGCACAATGCGTAAAACGCGATTTCAGCCTGAGATGAGGTTGATTTCAGAACGCCAAACATAAAAATGTTGATAACTCAGGAAAAACTCTACAGACAGCTTAGATTTGAAGTGCAACTATTAGAAATACCCTTTCTGATATAGTGGGAGGAGAAAATTTCATGTTCTGAAGTCTCCCTGCAAAGTTATGGCACAATGTAGAAAACGCGTTTTCAGCCTGAGATAAGGTGGGTTTCAGAACGCCAAACATAAAAATGTTGATAACTTTGGAAAAACACTTCAGACAGCTTAGATTTGATGTGCAACTACTAGAAAGACCCTTTCTGCTATAGTGCGAGGTTAAAATTTCATGTTCTGAAGTTTCCCTGCAAAGTTATGGCACAATGCAGAAAACGCGTTTTCAGTCTGAGATAAGGTTGATTCCGGAACGCCACACATAAGAATGTTGATAACTTTGGAAAAACACTTCAGACAGCTTAGATTTGATGTGCAACTACTAAAAAGACCATTTCTGCTATAGTGGGAGCAGAAAATTTCATGTTCTGAAGTCTCCCTGCAAAGTTATGGCACAATGCAGAAAATGCGTTTTCAGCCCGAGATGAGGTCGATTCCGGAATGCGAAACATAAAAATGTTGATAACTTTGGAAAAACACATCAGACAGCTTAGATTTGATCTGCAACTACTAGAAAGACCCTTTCTGCTATAGTGGGAGGTTAAAATTTCATGTTCGGAAGCTTCCATGCCAAGTTATGGCACAATGCAGACAACACGTTTTCAGCCTGAGATAAGGTCGATTCTGGAACGCCAAACTTAAAAATGTTGATAACTTTCGAAAAACACTTCAGACAGCTTAGATTTGATGTGCAACTACTAGAAAGACCATTTCTGCTATAGTGGGAGTTGAAAATTTCATGTTCTGAAGATTTCCTGCAAAGTTATGGCAAATTGCGTAAAACGCGTTTTCGGCCTAAGATAAGGTTGTTTCTGGAACGCCAAACATAAAAATGTTGATAACTTTGGAACAACACTTCAGACAGCTTAGATTTGATGTGCAACTACTAGAAAGACCCTTTCTGCTATAGTGGGAGGTGAAAATGTCATGTTCTGAAGCTTCCCTGAGATGCTATGGCACAATACAGAAAACTCGTTTTCAGCATGAGATAAGGTGGGTTCCGGAACGCCAAACATAAAAATGGTGATAACTTTGGAAAAACACTTCAGACAGCTTAGATTTGATGTGCAACTACTGGAAAAACCCTTTCTGCTATAGTGGGATGTGAAAATTTCATTTTCTGAAGCTTCCCTGCAAAGTTATGGCACAATGCATACAACGCGTTTTCAGCCTGAGAGAAGGTTGATTCTGGAACGCCAAACATAAAAATGTTGATAACTTTCGAAAAACACTTCACACATCATAGATTTGATATGCAACTACTAGAAAGACCTTTTCTGCTATAGTGGGAGGTGAACATTTCATGTTCTGAAGCTTCCCTGCAAAGTCATGGGACAATGCAGAAAACGATTTTTCATCCTGAGATAAGGTCGATTCCGGAACGGCAAACATAAAAATGTTGATAACTTTGGAAAAACACTTCAGACAGCTTAGATTTGATGTGCAACTACGAGAAAGACCCTTTCTGCTATAGTGGGAGGTGAAAATATCATGTTCTGATGCTTCCCTGCAAAGTTATGGCACAATGCGTTAAAACGCGTTTTCAGCCTGAGATGAGGTTGATTTCAGAATGCCAAACATAAAAATGTTGATAACTCAGGAAAAACTCTACAGACAGCTTAGATTTGATGTGCAACTACTAGAAATACCCTTTCTGCTCTAGGGGGAGGTGAAAATTTCATGTTCTGAAGCTTCCCTGCAAAGTTATGCCACAATGCAGGAAACACGTTTTCAGGCTGAGATAAGGTCGATTCCGGAACGCCAAACATAAAAATATTGATAACTTTGGAAAAACACTTCAGATAGCTTAGATTTGATGTGCAACTACTAGAAAGACCCTTTCTGCTATAGTGGGAGTTTAAAATTTCATGTTCTGAAGATTTCCTGCAAAGTTATGGCAAATTGCGTAAAACGCGTTTTCAGCCTAAGATAAGGTTGTTTCTGGAACGCCAAACATAAAAATGTTGATAACTTTGGAACAACACTTCAGACAGCTTAGATTTGATGTGCAACTACTAGAAAGACCCTTTCTGCTATAGTGGGAGGTGAAAATTTCATGTTCGGAAGCTTGCATGCAATGTTATGGCACAATGCAGACAACCCGTATTAAGCCTGAGATAAGGTCGATTCTGGAACGCCAAACATAAAAATGTTGATAACTTTCGAAAAACACTTCAGACAGCTTAGATTTGATGTGCAACTACTAGAAAGACCCTTTCTGCTATAGTGGGAGATGAAAATGTCATGTTCTGAAGCTTCCCTGAGATGCTATGGCACAATACAGAAAACTCGTTTTCAGCATGAGATAAGGTGGGTTCCGGAACGCCAAACATAAAAATGGTGATAACTTTGGAAAAACACTTCAGACAGCTTAGATTTGATGTGCAACTACTGGAAAAACCCTTTCTGCTATAGTGGGATGTGAAAATTTCATTTTCTGAAGCTTCCCTGCAAAGTTATGGCACAATGCATACAACGCGTTTTCAGCCTGAGAGAAGGTTGATTCTGGAACGCCAAACATAAAAATGTTGATAACTTTCGAAAAACACTTCACACATCATAGATTTGATATGCAACTACTAGAAAGACCTTTTCTGCTATAGTGGGAGGTGAACATTTCATGTTCTGAAGCTTCCCTGCAAAGTCATGGGACAATGCAGAAAACGATTTTTCATCCTGAGATAAGGTCGATTCCGGAACGGCAAACATAAAAATGTTGATAACTTTGGAAAAACACTTCAGACAGCTTAGATTTGATGTGCAACTGCGAGAAAGACCCTTTCTGCTATAGTGGGAGGTGAAAATATCATGTTCTGAAGCTTCCCTGCAAAGTTATGGCAAAATGCGTTAAAAGCGTTTTCAGCCTGAGATGAGGTTGATTTCAGAATGCCAAACATAAAAATGTTGATAACTCAGGAAAAACTCTACAGACAGCTTAGATTTGATGTGCAACTACTAGAAATACCCTTTCTGCTCTAGGGGGAGGTGAAAATTTCATGTTCTGAATCTTCCCTGCAAAGTTATGGCACAATACGGAAAACACGTTTTCAGCCTGAGATAAAGTCGATTCCGGAACACCAAACATAAAAATATTGATAACTTTGGAAAAACACATCAGACAGCTTAGATTTGATGTGCAACTACCAGAAAGACCCTTTCTGCTATAGTGGGAGGTGAACATTTCATGTTCTGAAGCTTCCCTGCAAAGTTATGCCACAATGCAGAAAACGCGTTTTCAGCTTGAGATTTGGTCGATTCCGGAACGCCAAACATAAAAATGTTGATAAATTTCGAAAAACACTTCAGACAGCTTAGATTTGATGTGCAACTACTAGAAAGACCCTTTCTGCTATAGTGGGAGGTGAAAATTTCATGTTCTGAACCTTCCCTGCAAAGTTATGGCACATTGCAGAAAACGCGTTTTCAGCCTGAAATAAGGTCGATTCAGGAACGCCAAACACAAAAATGTTGAAAACTTTCAAAACACACTTCAGACAGTTGAGATTTGATGTGCAACTACTAGAAAGACCCCTTCTGCTATCGTGGGAGGTGAAAATTTCATGTTCTGACGCTATACTGCAAAGTTATGGCCAATGCAGAAAATGCGTTTACAGCCTGAGATAAGGTGGGTTCCGGAATGCCAAACGTAAAAATGTTGATAACTTTGGAAAAACACTTCAGACAGCTTAGATTTGATGTGCAACTACTAGAAAGACCCATTCTGCTATAGTGGGAGTTGAAAATGTCATGTTCTGAAGCTTCCCTGCAAAGTTATGGCACATTGCAGAAAACGCGTTTTCAGCCTGAAATAAGGTCAATTCAGGAACGCCAAACACAAAAACTAACTAAAAACTAACTAAACCTGGCGCTGTGGAGACGGCTGCCTCTCCAGTAGCTCTTCAGTCTTTAGCTCTTTTTTACCTTTTTCAACTTCTTTTCATCTACTTTCTTCACTCTCCCGGTGGAGTGATTGTGTGTTTTATGTATCCTATGGATACTTTAGACTTTTTAACGAAAACAAGAGCCAGTTTCCTCACCTACTCACGCGAGGACCTGCTGGCTCTGCAAACAAAGGGACGAGCCGGGATACGACATCGCATTCCGGTGGAGCTGAGGAGGAGACCTCGGGGCTGCAAGGCTGGCGCTAAGCTAAAGACCGAGCGTACGGAGAATCGGAGACGCTACAAGCCATCAATTCCCTCCGTCATCATGGGGAATGTGAACTCGCTGCCGAATAAGATCGACGAGCTGTCCGCACTGAACAACCAGCGGATCTACCGGGAAAGCAGTCTGTTCATCTTCACGGAGACATGGCTAATCCACCTCGTTCCGGATGCTAACGTTGACCTGCCTGGATTCACTGCTGTGAGAGCTGACAGAGACACTAAGGCAAGCGGGAAAAGCAAAGGTGGGGGTCTCATCATGTATGTGAACAACCGCTGGTGTAACCCAGGTCATATCTCCGTAAAGACAATCTCTTGTTGCCGGGACCTCGAGCTGCTAGCTGTTAGCCTGCGGCCATATTATCTGCCGAGGGAGTTTAGTCACGTGATCACCGTCTGTGTTTACATCCCTCCGAGAGCGGACGCAGCCACTGCCTGTGAGAAAATCCACGCTGTCACAGCAAGGCTGCAGACACAGCACCCTGATGCACTCATGATCATCTCTGGGGACTTTAATCATGCAACTTTGGACTCTACTTTGGCTGCTTTCAACCAAGTTGTAGACTGTCCGACCAGAAACAACAGGACAATTGATCTACTGTATGTTAATGTACGGGATGCATACAGAGCGACTCCCCTCCCCCCACTAGGGAAGTCTGATCACAACCTGGTCCAACTACAGCCACTGTATATCCCCCTTGTCCAAAAGCAACCGGTTGAAACCCGATCCATCAGGAGGTGGTCCCCTGAGAAGGAAAGTGCCTTGAGAGACTGCTTTAACACCACAGTCTGGGATGTGCTGCTGAACCCGCCTGGTGAGGACATAGAGGAGATGACACACTGTCTGACAGATTATCTTAACTTCTGCATCGACGTGGTCTCCCCTGTCAAGACTGTCCGCTACTACCCTAATAACAAGCCATGGGTCACGCGGGAAGTCAAGACTGTCCTCAACAAGAAGAAGACTGCCTTCCGGAGTAGAGATAAGGAGGCCATGAAGGCAGCTCAGCAGGAGGTGAAGCACTGTGTGAAGGAAGCTAAGGACAGCTATAGGAGGAAGGTGGAGCAGAAGCTGAGGGACAACAACATGAGGGAAGTCTGGCAAGGTGTGAGGACCATCACGGGTTTCAACACAAAGTCCAGAGCCGGCGGGGGGACAGTGGAGAGGGCAAACGAACTGAATGACTTCTTCAACAGGTTCAATCAGCCCCTGCCCCCCCCACCCCCACCCTCACCACAGCCATCCCACCCTCCCCCCTTCACACAACAAAGCACAACAACACCCTCCTCCTCCCCCATATCAACACCATCGCCACCACACCTCACCACAGACCAGGTCAGAGGAGAGCTGAGGAAGCTCCGACCCAGGAAAGCTGCAGGCCCAGACAAAGTGTGTCCAAGACTACTGAAGACCTGCGCTGCAGAACTGGGGGAACCAGTACAACGGATCTTCAACCTCAGCCTCCAGACTGGGAGAGTGCTAACACTCTGGAAGACATCCCGCATTGTTCCAGTTCCGAAGAAGAACCGGCCCAGCGAGCTGAATGACTTCCGACCAGTGGCACTCACTTCACATCTGATGAAGACGCTGGAACGGCTCTTCCTCAGCCTCCTCAGACCTCAGGTACAGCACGCCCAGGATCGCCTGCAGTTTGCATACCAGCCAGATGTTGCCGTGGAGGATGCCATCCTCTACCTACTCCATCGAGCCCACTCCCATCTGGACAAGGGAAGCGGCACAGTGAGGATTCTCTTCCTAGACTTCTCTAGTGCCTTTAACACCATCCAGCCTTCTCTGCTTCGGGACAAACTGGGCAGGATGGGAGTGGACCCCCACCTGGTGGACTGGATCTCCGACTACCTCACTGGCAGACCACAGTACGTCGGGCTGAAGGACATCACGTCTGACACTGTGGTCAGCAGCACAGGAGCCCCCCAGGGCACAGTGCTGGCCCCTGTTCTCTTCACCCTGTACACATCAGACTTCTGCTACAACTCAGAGCTGTGTCACATTCAGAAGTACGCAGACGACACAGCCATTGTCGGGTGCATACGGGATGACAGGGAGGAGGAGTATCGGAGACTGGTCAGGGACTTTGCTGCATGGTGCCGCACCAACCACCTACAGCTCAATACCTCTAAAACGAAGGAGCTGGTTATTGACTTCGGGAGGTCCAAACCAAGACCGCGACCAGTCCTGTTAGAGGGAGCTGAGGTGGAGACTGTGGACTGTTAGAAGTACCTTGGGCTGTGGCTGGACAATAAACTGGACTGGACAACACACACCAGCCACCTGTATAGGAAGACACAGAGCAGGATGTACTTCCTGAGGAGACTGCGGTCCTTCAACATCTACAGTAAACTGCTGCAGATGTTCTACCAGTCTGTGGTTGCCAGCGTCCTTTTCTACACCGTGGTGTGCTGGGGGGGCAGCATATCCAAGAAGGACACTTCCAGACTGGACAAACTGATCAGGCGGGCCGGCTCTGTGGTCGGCATGAAGCTGGACTCTCTGGTGACCGTGGCAGAGTTGAGGACTCTGAACAAACTGCTGGATATTATGGACAACACCAGCCACCCTCTGCACACCGTCATCAGCAACCGGAGGAGCTTGTTCAGTGAAAGGCTGCTGCTCCCCAAGTGTCGGACCAACAGACTTAAGAACTCCTTTGTACACCACGCCATCGTACTCTACAACTCCTCACTTGGGGGGAGGAAGTAGTAGGGTACACCACGCTTTACCACATAGAAATGGACACCTGCTCTTACAATGTGCAATACCCATCTCAATGTGCAATAACCATCCCTACGGTGCAATAACCCTTTTTAACCTAGTTTAATTTTTAACTTCTTTATTTTTTTATTTTATTTTATTTTATTTTTTTATTATATATATATATATATATATATATATATATATATATATATATATATATATATATATATATATATATATATATATATATATATATATATATATATATATATATATATATTAATCTTATTTTATTTTCAATTGTATTTTTACTTCCAGGTTATTAGTATTATTATTTTTATTTCATTTGTATTTTCTTTCTTATTCTCTGTGTGATGCTCTTCCTAACTGCATGCCCTTTCTTGCCTCTATTGTTACTGGAAACGTAAATTTCCTGGAGGGAGTCATCCCAAAGGGATCAATAAAGTCAAGTCTAAGTCTAAGTCTAAGTCTAAAATGTTGAAAACTTTCAAAAAACACTTCAGACAGTTCAGATTTGAAGTGCAAGTACGAGACAGACCCTTTCTGCTATAATGGGAGGTGAAAATTTCATGTTCTGAAGCTTTCCTCCAAAGTTATGGCACAATGCAGAAAACGCGCTCACAGCCTGAGATAAGGTGGGTTCCGGAACGAAAAACATAAAAATGTTGATAACTTCGGAAAAACACATCAGACAGCTTAGATTTCATTTGCAACTACGAGAAAGTCCCTTTCTGCTATAGTGGTTCGTGAAAATTCGATGTTCGGAAGCTTCCCTGCAAAGTTATGGAACAGTGCATTAAACGCGTTTTCAGCCTGAGATAAGGTCGATTCCGGAACGCCAAACATAAAAATGTTGCTAACTTTGGAAAAACACGTCAGACAGCTTAGATGTGATGTGCTACTTCTAGAAAGATCCTTTCTGCTATAGTGGGAGCTGAAAATTTCATGTTCTGAAGCTTCCCTGCAAAGTTATGGCACAATGCAGAAAATGCGTTTTCAGCCTCAGATAAGGTGGGTTCCAGAACGCCAAACATAAAAATGTTGATAAGTTTGGAAAAACACTTCAGACAGCTTAGATTTGATGAGCCATTACTAGAAAGACCCTTTCTGCTATAGTGGGTGGTGAAAATTCGATGTTCTGAAGCTTCCCTGCAAAGTTATGGCACAATGTGTAAAATGCGTTTTCAGCCTGAGATAAGGTGGGTTCGGGAACGCCAAACATAAAAATGTGGACAACTTTGGAAAAACACTTCAGACAGCTTAGATTTGAAGTGCAACAACGAGAAAGACCCTTTCTGCTATAGTGGGAGGTGAAAATTTCATGTTCTGAAGCGTCCCTGTGATGTTATGGCACAATGCACAAAAACTCTTTTTCAGCCTGAGATAAGGTGGGTTTCGGAACGCCAAACATAAAAGTGTTGAAAACTTTGGTAAAACACTTCAGACAGCTTAGATTTGATGTGCAACTACTAGAAAGACCTTTTCTGCTATAGTGGAAGTTTAAAATGTCATGTTCTGATGCTCCCCTGAAAAGTTATGGCACAATGTAGAAAACGCGTGTTTAGCCTGAGATAAGGTCGATTCCGGAACGCCAAACATAAAAATGTTGATAACTTTGGAAAAACACTTCAAACAGCTTAGATTTGATGTGCAACTACTAGAAAGACCCTTTCTGCTATAGTGGGAGGTGAAAATTTCATGTTCTGAAGCTTCTCTTCAAAGTTATGGCACAATGCAGAAAACGCGTTTTCAGCCTGACATAAGGTGGGTTTCGGAACGCCAAGCATAAAAATGTTGATAACTTTGGAAAAAGACTTCAAACAGCTTAGATTTGACGTGCAACTACTAGAAACACCCTTTGTGCTATAGTGGGAGGTTAAAATTTCATGTTCTGAAGCTTCCCTGAGAAGTTATGGCACAATGAATAAAACACGTTTTCAGCCTGAGATAAGGTTGGTTCCGGAACGCCAAACATAAAAATGTTGATAACTTTGGAAAAACACTTCAGACAGCTTAGATTAGATGTGCAACTACTAGAAAGACCCTTTCTGCTATAGTGGGAGGTGAAACTTTCATGTTCTGAAGCTTTCCATCAAAGTTATGGCACAATGCATAAAACGCGTTTTCAGCCTGAGACAAGGTGGGTTCCGGAACGCCAAACATGAAAATGTTGATAACTTTCGAAAAACACTTCAGACAGCTTAGATTTGATGTGCAACTACTAGAAAGACCCTTTCTACTATTGTGGGAGGTTAAAATTTCATGTTCTGAAGCTTCCCTGCAAAGTTATGGCACAATGCAGAAAACGCGTTTTCAGCCTGAGATAAGGTGGGTTCCGGAACGCCAAACATAAAAATGTTGATAACTTTGGAAAAACACTTCAGACGGCTTAGATTTGATGTGCAACTACTAGAAAGATCCTTTCTGCTATAGAGGGAGGTGAAAATTTCATTTTCTGAAGCTTCCCTGCAAAGTTATGGCACAATGCGTAAAACGCGTTTTCAGCCTGAGATAAGGTCGATTCCAGAACGCCAAACATAAAAATGTTGATAACTTTGGAAAAACACTTCAGACAGCTAAGATTTGATGTGCAACTACTAGAAAGACCCTTTCTGCTATAATGGGAGGTGAAAATTTCATTTTCTGAATCTTCCCTGAGAATTTATGGCACAATGCACAAAACGCGTTTTCAGCCTGAGATAAGGTGGGTTCCGGAACGCCAAACGTAAAAATGATTATAACTTTGGAAAAAACATTTCAGACAGCTTAGATTTGATGTGCAACTATTAGAAAGACCCTTTCTGCCACAGTCGGAGGTCAAAATTTCATGTTCTGAAGCTTCCCGGGGAAGTTATGGCACAATGCGTAAAACGCGTTTTCAGCCTGAGATAAGGTCGATTCCGGAACGCCAAACATAAAAATGTTGATAACTTTGGAAAAACACTTCAGACAGCTTAGATTTCACGTGAAACTACTAGAAAGACCCTTTCTGCTATAGTGGGAGGTGAAAATTTCATGTTCTGAAGCTTCCCTGCAAAGTTGTGGCACAATGCGTAAAACGCGTTTTCAGCCTGAGATAAGGTCGATTCCGGAACTCCAGGCATAAAAATGTTGATGACTTTGGAAAAACACTTCAGACAGCTTAGATTTGATGTCCAACTACTAGATAGACCCTTTCTGCCATTGTGGGAGGTGAAAATTTCATGTTCTGAAGCTTCACGGCAAAGTTATTGAACAATGCGTAAAACACGTTTTCAGCCTGTGATAAGGTTGATTCAGGAACGTCAAACATAAAAAAGTTGATAACTTTTGAAATACACTTCAGACAGCTTACATTTGATGTGCAACTACTAGAAAGACCCTTTCTGCTATAGTGGGAGGTCAAAATTTCATGTTCTGAAGCTTCCCTGCCAAGTTATGGCACAATGCAAAAAACACGTTTTCAGACTGAGATAAGGTGGGTTCCAGAACGCCAAACATAAAAATGTAGATAACTTTGGAAAAACACTTCAGACAGCTTAGATTTGATGTGCAACTACTAGAAAGACCGTTTCTACTATAGCGGGAAGTGAAAATTTCATGTTCTAAAGGTTCCCTGCAAAGTTATGGCACAATGCATAAAACGTGTTTTCAGCCTGAGATAAGGTCGATTCCGGAACGGCATACATAACAATGTTGATAACTTTGGAAAAACACTGTAGAAAGCTTTGATTTGATGTGCAACTACTAGAAGGACCCTTTCTGCTATAGTCGGAGGTTAAAATTTCATGTTCTGAAGCTTCCCTGCAAAGATATGGCACAATCCGTAAAACGCGTTTTCAGCCTGAGATAAGGTCGATTCCGGAACACCATACATAAAAATGTTGATAACTTTGGAAAAACACTTCAGACAGCTTAGATTTGATGTGCAACCACTAGAAAGAACCTTTCTACTACAGTGGGAGGTCAAAATTTCATGTTCTGAAGCTTCCCTGGAAAGTTATGGGACAATGCAGAAAATGCATTTTCATCCTGAGATAAGGTCGATTCCGGAACGCCAATCATAAAAATGTTGATAACTTTCGAAAAACACTTCAGACAGCTTTGATTTGATGTGCAACTACTAGAAAGACCCTTTCTGCTATAGTGGGAGGTGAACATTTCATGTTCTGAAGCTTCCCTGCAAAGTTATGACACAATGCAGAAAACGCGTTTTCAGCTTGAGATAAGGTGGGTTCCGGAACGCCAAACATAAAAATGTTGATAACTTTCAAAAAACACTTCAGACAGCTTAGATTTGATGTGCAACTACTAGAAAGACCCTTTCTGCTATAGTAGGAGGTCAAAATTTCATGTTCTGAAGCTTCCCATGGAAAGTTATGGGACAATGCAGAAAACGATTTTTCATCCTGACATAAGGTCGATTACGGAACGCGAAACATAAAAATGTTCATAACTTTCAAAAAACACTTCAGACAGCTTAGATTTGATGTGCAACTACTAGAAAGACCCTTTCTGCTATAGTGGGAGGTGAAAATTTCATTTTCTGAAGCTTCCCTGCAAAGTTATGGCACAATGCAGAAAACGCGTTTTCAGCTTGTGATAAGGTCGATTCAGGAACACCAAACATAAAAATGTTGAAAACTTTCGAAAAACACTTCAGACAGCGTAGATTTGATTTGCAACTACTAGAAAGACCCTTTCTGCTATAGTGGGAGGTGAACATTTCATGTTCTAAAGGTTCCCTGCAAAGTTATGGCACAATGCAGAAAACGAGATTTCAGCTTGTGATAAGGTGGGTTCCAGAACGCCAAACATAAAAATGTTGATAACTTTCGAAAAACACTTCACACAGCTTAGATTTGATGTGCAACTACTAGAAATACCCTTGTTGCTATAGTGGGACGTGAAAATTTCATGTTTTGAAGCTTCCCTGCAAAGTTATGGCACAATGCCGAAAACGCGTTTTTAGCCTGAGATAAGGTGGGTTCCGGAACGCCAAACATAAAGATGTTGATAACTTCCGAAAAACACTTCAGACAGCTTAGATTTGATGTGCAACTACTAAAAAGACCCTTTCTGCTATAGTCGGAAGTTAAAATTTCATTTTCGAAAGCTTACATGCAAAGTTATGGCACAATGCAGACAACGCGTTTTCAGACTGAGATAAGGTCGATTCTGGAACGCCAAACATAAAAATGTTGATAACTTTCGAAAAACACTTCAGACAGCCTAGATTTGATGTGCAAATACTAGAAAGACTCTTTCTGCTATAGTGGGACGTGAAAATTTCATGTTCTAAAGATTCCCTGCAAAGTTATGGGACAATGCAGAAAACGATTTTTCATCTTGAAATAAGGTCGATTCCGGAACGCCAAACAAAAAAATGTTGATAACTTTGGAAAAACACTTCAGACAGCTTAGATTTGATGTGCAACTACTAGAAAGACCCTTTCTGCGATAGTGGGAGGTGAACATTTCATGTTCTGAATCTTCCCTGAGAAGTTATGGCACAATGCAGAAAACGCGTTTTCAGCCTGAGATAAGGTGGTTTCCAAAACGCCAAACGTAGAAATGTTGATTACTTTTGAACAAACTTCTGACAGCTTAGATTTAATGTGCAACTACTAGAAAGACCCTTTCTGCTATAGTGGGTGGTGAAAATTTCATTTTCTGAAGCTTCCCTGCAAAGTTATGGCACAATGCGTAAAACGTGTTTTCAGCCTGAGATAAGGTCGATTCCGGAACGCCAAACATAAAAATGTTGATAACTTTCGAAAAACACTTCAGAAAGCTTAGATTTGATGTGCAACTACTAGAAAGACCCTTTCTGCTATAGTGGGAGGTGAACATTTCATGTTCTGAAGCTTGCCTGCAAAGTTATGGCACAATGCAGAAAACGCGTTTTCAGCTTGAGATAAGGTGGGTTCCGGAACGCCAAACATAAAAATGTTGATAACTTTGGAACAACACTTCAGACAGCTTAGATTTGATTTGTGCAACTACTAGAAAGACCCTTTCTGCTATAGTGGGAGGTGAACATTTCACGTTCTGAAGCTTCCCTGCAAAGTTATGGCACAATGCAGAAAACGCGTTTTCAGCTTGAGATAAGGTGGGTTCCGGAACGCCAAACGTAAAAATGTTGATAACTTTGGAAAAACACTTCAGACAGCTTAGATTTAATGTGCAACTACTACAAACGACCCTTTCTGCTATAGTGGGAGGTGAAACTTTCATTTTCTGAAGCTTTCCTTCAAAGTCATGGCACAATGCAGAAAACGCGTTTTCAGCCTGAGATAAGGTGGGTTCCGGAACGCCAAAACGTAAAAATGGTGATAACTTTCAAAAAACACTTCAGACAGCTTAGATTTGATGTGCAACTACTACAAAGACCCTGTCTGTTATAGTTGGAATTGAAAATTTCACGTTCTGAAGCTTCCCTGCAAAGTTAAGGAACAATGCAGAAAACGCGTTTTCAGCCGGAGATAAGGTGGGTTCCGGAACGCCAAACATAAAAATGTTGATAACTTTGGAAAAACACTTCAGACAGCTTAGATTTGATATGCAACTACTAGAAAGAGCCTTTCTGCTACAGTGGGTGGTTAAAATTTCATGTTCTGAAGCTTCGCTGCAAAGTTATGGCACAATGCAGAAAACGCGTTTTCAGCCTGAGATAAGGTGGGTTCCGGAACGCCAAACATAAAAATGTTGATAACTTTGGAAAAAACATTTCAGACAGCTTAGATTTGATGTGCAACTACAAGAAAGACCCTTTATGCTATTGTGGGAGGTTAAAATTTCATGTTCTGAAGATTCCCAGCAAAGTTATGGCACAAAGCAGAAAACGCGTTTTCAGCAAGAGAAAAGGTGGGTTCCGGAACGCCAAACATAAAAATGTTGATAACTTTGGAAAAAACATTTCAGACAGCTTAGATTTGATGTGCAACTACGAGAAAGACCCTTTCTGCTATAGTGCGAAGTGAAAATTTCATGTTCTGAAGCTTCCCTGCAAAGTTATGGCACAATGTGGAAAACCCGTTTTCAGCCTGAGAAAAGATGGGGTCCGGAACGCCAAACATAAAAATGTTGATAACTTTGGAAAAACACTTCAGAAAGCTTAGATTTGATGTGCAACTACTAGAAAGTCCCTTTCTGCTATAGTGGGAGGTGAAAATTTCATGTTCTGAAGCTTCCCTGCAAAGTTATGGCACAATGAATTAAACGCGTTTTCAGCCAGAGATAAGGTGGGTTCCGGAACGGGAAACATAAAAGTGTTGATAACTTTGGAAAAACAATTCAGATAGCTTAGATTTGATGTGCAACTACGAGAAAGACCCTTTCTGCTATAGTGGGAGGTGAAAATTTCATGTTCTGAAGCTTTCCTTCAAAGTTATGGCACAATGCAGAAAACGCGTTTTCAGCCTGAGACAAGGTGGGTTCCGGAACGCCAAACATAAAAATGTTGATAACTTTCGAAAAACACTTCAGACAGCTTAGATTTGATGTGCAACTACGAGAAAGACCCTTTCTGCTTTAGTGGGAGGTGAAAATTTCATGTTCTGAAGCTTCCCTGCAAAGTTATGGCACAAATCCGAAAACGCGTATTCAGCGTTAGATAAGGTCGATTCCGGAACGCCAAACATAAAAATGTTGATAACTTTGAAAAAACACTTCAGACAGCTTAGATATGATGTGCAATTACTAGAAAGACCCTTTCTGCAATAGTGGGATTTGAAAATTTCATGTTCTGAAGCTTCCCTGCAAAGTTATAGCACAATGCAGAAAACACGTTTTCAGCCTGAGATGAGGTCGATTCCGGAACGCCAATCATAAAAATGTTGATAACTTTCGAAAAACACTTCAGACAGCTTAGATTTGACGTGCAACTACTAGAAAGACCCTTTCTGCTATAGTGGGAGGTTAAAATTTCATGTTCGGAAGCTTCCCTGCAAAGTTATGGCACAATGCGTAAAACGCGTTTTCAGCCTGAGATGAGGTCGATTCCGGAACGCCAAACATAAAAATGTTGATAACTTTCGAAAAACACTTCAGACAGCTTAGATTTGATGTGCAACTACTAGAAAGACCCTTTCTGCTATAGTGGGAGGTGAACATTTCATGTTCTGAAGCTTCCCTGGGAAGTTATTGCACAATGCAGAAAAGGCGTATTCAGCCTGAGATGAGGTCGATTCCGGAACGCCCAACATAAAAATGTTGATAACTTTGGAAAAACACTTCAGACAGCTTAGATTTGATGTGCAACTACTGGAAAGACCCTTTCTGCTATAGTGGGAGGTGAAAATTTCATGTTCGGAAGCTTCCATGCAAAGTTATGGCACAATGCAGAGAACGCGTTTTCAGCCTGAGATAAGGTCGATTCTGGAACGCCAAACATAAAAATGTTGATAAATTTCGAAAAACACTTCAGACAGCTTAGATTTGATATGCAACTACTATAAAGACCCTTTCTGCTATAGTGGGACGTGAAAATTTCATGTTCTGAAGTTTCCCTGAGAAGTTATGGCACAATGCAGAAAACACGTTTTCAGCCTCAGATAAGGTCAATTGCGGAACGCCAAACATAAAAATGTTGATAACTTTGGAAAAACACTTCAGACAGCTTAGATTTGATGTGCAACTACGAGAAAGTCCCTTTCTGCTATAGTGGGAGGTGAAAATTTCATGTTCTGAAGCTTCCCTGCAAAGTTATGGCACAATGCAGAAAACACGTTTTCAGCCTCAGATAAGGTCAATTGCGGAACGCCAAACATAAAAATGTTGATAACTTTGGAAAAACAGTTCAGACAGCTTAGATTTGATGTGCAACTACTAGAAAGACCCTTTCTGCTATAGTGGGAGCTGAAAATTTCATGCTCTGAAGCTTTCCTTCAAAGTTATGGCACAATGCAGAAAAGGCGTTTTCAGCCTGAGATAAGGTCGATTCTGGAACGCCAAACATAAAAATGTTGATAACTTTTTGTCGCTCGGGTTTTGGATTTCAAGGTTTTGTGTACAGGGCAATTGGCTGTAACAAGCCGTCCCTAGTTCCGAGTACACTACCTCCCTCTGCCTCTCTGGTAAAGGGCCCCTCGTGTGGTCAACTCAGTCAGCCTCTTGTTGCAGACACATTTCTAAAACTATAATATATGTATCAACTTCACCTATTATATTAGTGAGTAGTGTCGGCGCTTCACTTAGCGGGTTATTTAATTCGCCCGACCTGTTGAGAAACAGGTTCTTGACCTTACAATGCTACACCTTCTACCGTAGTCTCTTTACTTAGCTTCGTTTAGGGACACATGATTAGATCCTCAATCCATTCCTTAAATAAAATATTACCTCAGCCTTCTGAACTACCACTTTATCATTGACATAATAATTCAGGATGGAATAATGCTACCAGTCGAGACATTCACTACATGTGCACAGGAAAGGGAATCAAACATTAATTCAATCCAGCATTAACTCACCTATAACCCAGTTGATGGTAGTACAGGAGCCAGTCCATTCTTAGTAGTCAGGGATCAATGCCGTTGTGCCTTTTCAGTACTTAATTCGTACTCAGTTTTATTTTGTTTTTATGTCAAAAGTATTTCTCCAAAAAATTGATAAAAAGGATAACAAAACAGTAAAATCAATAAAGAATCAAATTCAATACAAAAATGATAAAAGGGTAATAAAACAATAAAATTCAATACAAAAATGATAAAAGGGTAATAAAACAATAAAATTCAAAAAAGGATAATGAAAACAATAAAATCAATAAACATCAATAAACTCAAGGGTATTGCCAGACGCTAATACCCAACAAAGTCAAAGGCACTGCCAGACGCTAGTGCACATACATAAATGTCAAAAATCATATAATCAAAATGCATACACAATAAAAAGGATTAAGTCAAAGATCCTAAAAAATATATTCAAAGTATATGCAATAAAAGAGATAAGTCAAAAGAATTAATCATAAAAATCAACCAATCAATTATCAAAAAAAACCATAAGAGTACAACAAAAAGAGTTAAATCAAATGGCCTAAGAGCAAGA